>NC_022014.1:41979551-42018502 GCF_000317375.1 Microtus ochrogaster
CTGATGGCTCTTCAAGCTGATGAGGGAGAGGGACTTAATCGGGGGAGGGGGAGGGAAATGGGAGGCGGTGGCGGGGAGGAGGCAGAAATCCTCAAAAAATAAATAAATAAATAAAAATAAAATAAACCAGCCTCCCTTTAGACTGATTAGGCACTGCAGTAATTTATGGCGCAATATGGAAAAAAATGTTTTTAAAAGCAGAGCTCAAGCTGGATACGATGGTGGTGGCACACACCTATAATTTCATAACTTGACTGTGGCAAAAGGATTGCCATGTATTCCAGGTTAAGTTGGTGGTCTGCAGTTTAATGGATGGATGAACACTGGATGGATGGATGGCTGAAATAATGAATGGGTAGGTGGATGACTAGCTGGACAAATAAATGGAGTGAATGGGTAAGAAGATTGGATGGATGAATGCAAGGATGGATGGATGGATGGATGGGTAGATAGACGGATGGATGGATGGAAGGATAGATGAATAGATGGATGGATGCAAGGATGGATGGATGGATGCAAGCATGTGTAGATGGATTAATGTATGCATGGATAGACTGATAGATATATGTATGCATGCATGTGTGGATCTGGTCTGTTCCCTCTGGCTGAAAGTAATGTAAAGAGAGCTCTGAGGTCCTGGTCCCTCCTCACATTTCCTGGAGCATCTTCCTTTCTGCTCAGTAAGCATATGCTGCCTGTTCTTATGATTTTTACCCCTTGTCCTCTGAGAACACTCATCACACTCAATTTATTTTGTTTATTTTTTCTCCTGTTCATGTGTTTGTACATATGGCATGCAATCATGTGTATGTATGTGTTCATGTGTAGAATCACATGCATGTGAGGATGCATTCAGAGAAAATACATGCCAAGAAACTTCCTCAATCACCTTTCAACCTCCAGTTTTCTCTTAATCAAAACCAGAACTTGCCAATTCCACTAGTCTTATTAGCCAGCTCAATTCAGGGATCTCATGACTCCAACTTTCTGGAGTCAGCACATGGCACTGTTTTTAATTCTTTTTAAGAAGGCAAAATATGTAGTCAAAAAAGGATGTAGCTATTTCTGAAAATATTTATGTTTATTATTTTTAACTATGTGTGTGAGTATGTCTGCATGTGCAACATGAGAAGGTGTAAGTGTCTGTGGAGGTCATGGGTGTTGGATCCCCAGAAGCTGGAGTTACAGACAGTTGTGTCCTCTATAAGAGTTTAGATCTTAACTGCTGAGCCATCTGTCCAGGCCCAGGGCACAGTTATCTAATGGGCAGGATCCTGATTTTGTGCAAACTAACAAACACTCATGAACCCAGTACTCAACTCAGGTTGTAGAACAAGACTAGGTATCCCCACGAATACTTAAGCCCATCTCAGTCACTACCATTATCCTTAACCATGCCTTCAATCTTAAAAGTTTTAAGTTCTGTCTGTTTTGAACTTTGTACACATATAGAAGCACATGGTGTATTCTTCTGTGTCTGGCTTACTTTATTCAATATTGTGTTTGTGAAACTCATCCCGATGCTGAGTATGATAGGAGCTGTTTCATTCTCCCTTCTGGAGAGCATCCATTGTACGAATACATCTGATGTGTTTATCCAGTCTACTCCTGAGAAGTGCCACGCATTTGCTTTTGTTCTCATTTCTATCTTCTGGGATTAGTGCTAATTTGAATATGCTTGTGCACCCTTTGGTGTACATTGTTAAGCTTTTTGTTGAGCATATATATTTAGGACAGTGTATCATATGTACTTTCACTTTAAATATATATTACCCAAGAGTTCTCCTTAGCTGTTGAAACAGCAGCATGTGAGAGCTCCAACTGCTCCACAGCCTTGCCAGCACTTCCTATTTTCATTTTCGCTTTCCTGGTAGATATGAGATAGGATCTCATTTGTGTTTTCAATTTGCATCTTTTTATCAGATAATGACACTGAGATACTTTCCATAAGCTTATGGGTCATTTGAATCTAGCCCTTGGTGAAGTTTCTTTGGCCTATTTTCTGCTTTCTCTGGAGTTTAAGGAATTTTAAAATGCTCTAGTTGTAAGTCCTAGTTGGACAAGTCTATTACAAACACATTCGATCACATATTGCTTCATGTTTCTTATGCCATGATGGGTTTGTTTTTATTTTCATGTTTTTTAAAAAAGCATTATTTATTTTTATTGTGCTGGTTATTTTTATGTTAACTCCGTAAAAGCTAGAGTTATTTGAAAGGAAAGAATCTCAATTGAGAAAAATCCATCTATAAAATCTGGCTGTAGGGCATTTCTTAACTAGAGATTGATGTGAAAGGTCCCAGACCATTGTGAGTGGAGCCACCCCTAGGCTTGTGGTTCTGGGATCTATAAGAAAGCAGGCTGAGCAAGCCATGGAGAGCAAGCCAGTAAACAGCACTTTCCATGGCATCTGTATCAATTCCTGCCTCCAGGTTCCTGCCCTGCTTGAGTTCCTGCCCCGACTTCCTTCAGTGACAAATAGTGATTTGGAAGCATAAGGCAAATAAATCCTTTCCTCCCCGAGATGCTTTGGTTATGGTGTTTCAACACGGTAATAGAAATACTAACTAGGTGTTGTAGGAACCCACTTATTCATTTCCCAGCCACTCAGACTCCCGAAATAATCACACAGAAGCTCTATTAATTAAATCACTGCTTGGCCTATTAGTTCTAGCTTCTTATTAGCTAGCACTTATATTTTAATTTAACCCATTTCTATTAATCTGTGTATCGCCACGTGTCTGTGGCTTACCAGCAAAGTTTTGGCATGTCTCTGACAGCAGTTCCATGGCTCTGCCTTCTTTCTCCCAGCATTTAGTTTAGTTTCTCCCATCGACCTCTATTCTGCCCTGTTCAGGCCTAAGACAGTTTATTAACCAATGGTATTCACAGTATACAGAGGGGAATCCCACATCAACTTGGACATTCATTTCATGTATGTGAGTGTTTTGCCTGCATGTATGAATATGCACCTTGGACATGTAGTGTCCATGGAGACCAGAAGAGAGAGGTGGATCCCCTGGAACTGGAATTATAGATAGTTGTGAGCTGCCATGACCATATTGGCACCAAGCCTTTTCTCCAGGGTATTAATATTATGACTGTGATGAGGAAACTTCTGGAACATTTTCTAGGTTCACTGCTTGGTCCTTTGTGTGGACAGAGTTTACTCATTGCTCCACATTGAGTTTGTGATGCAGAATAAACCTTCTAACTAGATTTTATAAAAAAACAGTTCTGGCTGCTTTTATACTTTCAAATTTCCTTATTGTCTGGAAATAGCATAGAAAATGCCTTTCTTTCAAATATACATGTACAAATAGGCAAACACCCAAATGTGACAGCACAGTTGATTAAATTTTTGAAAATTAACAAATTTAAGTTACTACTCTACCAGAGATAGAGAAAATTACCTATATTTCAATACCACAAACACTTTGAATGCCATAATCTATTATCAATAGTTTAATATTTTTATGATTATAATATTACTGTTAGCTATTCTTGTTACTTTCTATATTATTACTTGGTACATATCTTTCCTCTGTTTGATACCATATTCTTTTCTAGATGAGAAATTGACATCTATCCATGTCTGTCTACTGGAGTTCATATGCATTCATGTGGATAATCTTACTTGGCCCCAACACTTGACCATGATGCCTATAGATTGGCATCTCCTTTTCTAGTGGTTCTCTACCTTCATTTCTATGTCTCAGGATTCCTTTAACTTCCTTGGTTCATGTCCTTGTGGGTTCACTGTGCTCTGCCTGGGCCTTTCATGCCGATTCTTCATAAGCCCTCCTTGGATCCCTTCATGGTCCTCACCCTGTTGGGGCTTATCCAGAGGAGCAGACCAGATCCCTAGAGACAAAAATCTAGATGAGAAGAGTTAGCTGTGGAGTTGCCACCATTATCAAAAGAAGAGTTCAATGAAAGTCAGTGATACACAGGGCCTCTTGATGGAAATGGGGTGAGGCTCCCACTTCTGCCTGCCAGGAGTTGGAATGCTGACCCCCTAAACCTCTATAACTTCACAAATCTCTTAACAGAACTTCGTAACTGTACATCTGCAAGTCAAGTGGATGGCCTCCTCCATGCATCCTGAGAGTCACACTCAACAGTCTGTAACTGACAGCCCAGCTCTAGCCTACCTTCCTAGGTAGTGTGTCTCTTCGGGTCAAGACATCCTTGCCATAACTTCCCCAATTCTAAGTCAAGGTCCTCTATATTTATTTTTTTGTCAGTACCCTGTACTGACGTGACAACTTCTCACTTGCCTTTCACCAGGTTTGGTCTCTCTCTGTTTCTGTCTCTCTGCATCTGTCTGTCTTCTTTCTCTGTCTCCTCTTCACCTCTCTTTATGTGCCATAGGGTGTTATACTGAAGATCATGGTGCTTTTTATTATACTATGATAATTTAGTAAGGTGTACATTGTAAATACTTAGGAAAGTGCCTGCCACACAGTAACTACTCAGTAAAAGGAAGTCTTTGTTATGGTGGTGTAATGTCTCCCCAAACACATGTATTGAAGGCTGAGTACCCATGTTAACATTTCTGAGAGATGATAGAACCTTTGGGAGGCAGGTTCTTATGTTGAGTGTATTCCCCAGAAGGATGGTAGGACTCAACTTTATTTCTCTTTCTTTGCTTTTTGATTATCCTGTTGATGGTTTCCTCTTTTATAAATCCTCACCGTGATATGCTGCCCCATTAGAGGGCCAGGACATTGGGCTCCCCAGATCTTGGACTAGAACATAGAGAACTGTCGGCCGGGATAGTTCTCCGTTTCTATGTCAATCATCTCAGGTCATTTGTTACAGTAATAGAAAATGAATGACAATGTTAATAATTATGACAACTTGACTTCATGCAAAAAGAAACATTTGATTCCTAAATCTTGTGCAATGCTCCCCCAATTAATCTGAATTTTGCACTCTAAAAACATGACTTAATCCACAGATGTAGAACAAAGGGAGCATGAAGCCAGCAGTCACATTTACCACTCAATCCTTAGGCTGAGCTCTACATTCTCAGTAGATCAGTCAGTAATATCATCAGAATTCCTAAAGAAAATAAATAGGTTTTTGTTGTTGTTTTGGGTATATTTTTGGAGAATATCATACATGAATAATAAATTTACAGCAATCCAAACCTTTCTTTTCTCCTCTGCGATTCCTCTTGTGCGCCTTACTCCTCAAATGCATGACCTCTTCTTTTAAAATTATTACCACGAGATATATAAATATATTGATATATGCATATATACAAATATATATAATCCGCTGAGTCCATTTAGTGTTGTGCATGGGTATATGTGTTTAGGAATGACCACTTGAGATTGGATCCCCTCCCAGAGGCCTCATCCCTGGAAATTGTTGACCCTCCCTGTCTCATCAGCCATTAATTGCCCATAGCTGTTTATCTAGGGGTGGAGCCTTGTGAGATTCCCCAATCCACATTAGCATTATCGTTGTTCGGGTCTTCTTTGGTGACCATAGTTTTGAGAGTTCATGAATGCAGCTTCCTTGTCATATCCAGAGGCCACTGTCACTCAGCTTATGTCCTGCTTTTTGGTTCTTGTGATCTTTCTGCCTCCTCTATTGAGATGTTTTCTATACCTTCAGAGTAAGGATTGTGTTATAGATGTATCAGTTATGGGTGGGCAACCTACAGAAAGTTGTGGATTTCTGTGATGACATAATGTGGTGCAAAAGAAGCTTATGTAGTGTGAGAGCTACACTTACCTGTGGGTATAAGGATAGGTATTAGGATGCAGTTTTGAATCATAATTGCTCAGGGAAGCAAGAGTAGGTTCTCCTCTGGGGTCCATGACTCTTTCACCAGCCATAGATAGTTGCCTAGGTTTAGAGTAACACCCATGAATTCCCCCCATTTGAGCAGACCCTAAGTTCAACTATGATAAAAAGTACCTCTATTGCCCTTCTAAAGATATTGTGCTATCTGGTTATTGTTGTGATTCATAGACTACACCTAGGTAGGACTGTTGATGGCCTTTCTCCATGGGCAGCTTGCATTGTACCTCCAGATACTATGAGAATTAGTTCTCGGGGAGGAGACCTCTAGGTTGGTTCTTGCTCAGTTCTCCCAAGCCCTCTGTCTAGAGTGCATAGCATCCTTCAATAGGGTTTTACCTTCAAGTTCTGGGAGGCAACCAAGGGCAACAACAATGCTTGTATAGTTAAGGTAGTCTCTTGGACTCCTTGATCAACATGTCTGGCACTGGGGTTTTTGTTAGTCCGTGACTCTTGGGATATGTTCTAACCCCAAGCAGCATATGCTGGATAGTTTTGTGTCAACTTGACATAAGCTAAAGGCTAAAGCCATCTGAGAGTCTGGCACTGGGGGTTTTGTTAGTCCGTGACTCTTGGGATATGTTCTAACCCCAAGCAGCATATGCTGGATAGTTTTGTGTCAACTTGACATAAGCTAAAGGCTAAAGCCATCTGAGAGGAGGGAAGCACAACTGAGAAAATACATAAGACCCAGATGCAGGGCATTTTCTTAATTAGTGATTGATGTGGGAGGGCGCAGCACATTGTAAGTAGGACCATCCCTGGGCTGATGGTCCTAGGTTCTATAAGAAAGCAAACTGAGCTCAGCATGGAGAGCAAGCCAGTAAGCAGCACCCCTCAAGGCCAATGCAATAGCTCCTGCCTCCATGTTCCCGTCCTGAGTTTCTTTGATGATAAAGAGTGCTGTGGAAGTGTGAACCAAATAACCCCTCCCCAACTTGGGTTTTGGTCATGTGTTTTGTTGTGGCAATAAACCCTAACTAAGATATGGCATATTTTCATTCAAACTATATATGTGTGTCTTATATATGTACTTATATGTTATATATGTATTTTCAAGTAGACATAAGATAATGTGTGACTTCAATAAGCTTCAAGCATTTGCTTTAGATGTTTAATTCACAACTGGAGAAACTGAGGGCTGACTTCTCCTGAATGAACTTTACCCTCTACCTCAGTTTCCTAGAATGGACCCAGTTTCCAAAGAACTAATGCAATTATATTATTAATTTTATTATATATATAATTATAATTTATATATAAAATAACTATTATAGAACATTTTCATTTACTTCCTTTTAGTTTAGATATTGACCTTTAGAAGTGATCTTTAAAGAAAATGCATGCTTAATTAATTACAAGTCCCCTTCTCCATCTTGCCTAGGATAACTGTAAAATATTGAATTACTGAATCCCAGAAGTCCAGTGAAAAGGGGATAAAAAATTTTCATCAGCTTCAGCCACACACTGACAACTTTGGTTTAGGAGTTGGCAATGCATGTCTTTTCCTTCTTTGGATCCCTCCAGCTTGCTTTCTGGACTCTAGTCAGGAGGCGGGCTTGGGACTAGTCTCTGTGCAGTTAATTAGCACATAGGCAGGCTCTCTTTGCTGGAAAGGCACAGTCAAATCAGAGCAAACCATGTCCCAGGAAAAGAAATAGAAACCAAAATCCCTGCTTCCTCCCTGTGGAAAGGGTCTCTACACACCCTGCGTTTTCTGCTTTACAGATCCTGAGCTATGCCCTCTCCAGCCAGCTTCCTCCCTTCCTGACCTATAATGAGCTGTCATCTGCAGCCCCAGCAGGAGTGCCTTGTGCTTTCCTTTATTGTAATCCCGTTTCAGTTTGCAGAGCTCAACTACTGAGCTTCAGAAAGGGCCTTCAGAAAGAACCAGGGGCTAATTACAGGGAGGCTCCTTCCTGTCTTTTCTTTCTTGTGCTAGTACCCCTGGTAGGGTGGCAGAAGGATGCATGGGGTGCCACATTCTAACCCCAACCTCCAAGTACTTGGAGTTATCAAAGTTGAGCAGCAGTGGGCTGTCCTTCCCACAGGACCCACAATCCTCTGTGTCTGGGAAGACTCCTTGGTTCTCGGCACCCAGATCGTCCTTTTTGTCTTCTGATCACTGAACTGTGCAGCAGAAGTTCCTGTCTTTCTGTTTTCACATGTAAAAGGCCTCTTTCTTTAGCTAGACATTAAGCTCTGGATACCAGGAATAGAACAGATATTTTAGCAGATCTTATAATTCTCAGAATGGTACTACTGGACCTAGGGTATTAATTTTATGTTTTCGGGGATCAGGGAGGCAGTCAAACTGCCCTTTTTTGGTCACTCCCTTGCCTCAGTTCCCCAGTGATTAAAATGGGCCAACAATAACACTTACCTCACAGTTTTTTCTTTTCTTTTGTTTGTTTGTTTGCTTTGATTTTTTAAAACAGGGTTTGGAGCTCGTCCTGAAACTCACGATGTAGACCAGGCTGGCCTCGAACTCACAGAGATCCACCTGTCTCTGCCTCCTGAGTGCTGGGATTAAAGGTGTGTACCACCATCACCCAGCTCACAGTTGTCACAATAAGAATTGACTTCATTCATGGAAATCTCTTAGTACAGTGTCTAACATAGGCTAAATACCCAAAAAGGTTGCATATATTAATTATTACGTAAAGATACATGTCTGAGAGGGTGAGGGGTGAGCTTGCAGCTCTGTTGGTAGCATGCTAACCTAACATGGGTGAACTATCCTCTCTTGGATCCCTAGCACAAATTAGGTGTGGTGCCATATGCCTTTGACCCCAACTTTATGGAGGCGAAGGCAGGAAGATTGGAAGTTCAAAGTCATCCTGGATTACATAAGGAGTTTAAGGCCAGTCTGTGCTGGAAACCTTGTCTCAAAAAGAAATAAGTTTTAATACGCGAAAGAAAGTGAAAAATATAGTGATTTCCCCAGAAGTAACATTATGATGTTATTCTCAGTCAAATTATTCAAAGTCCAACTGTGATGGGAGAGCAAAGACTAGAGACCAGCATCATGATTAATATACAAAAGAAACCAGTTTACAGAGAAAACTTGGATAGCCCTCTGTACCTGGGCTTCCCGTGAGGAACAAGGCATGAGCCAGAACAGTCAATGATGTACCAGTGTGAAAGGTGGATACTGTGTAAATGTTCTATGAAGGCCCATGCCCCTCATGGCCCAGGGCTCTGAGAGTCTTTTCTCTATTCCCAGGTCTTCCCTCATTCCAAGGAGTGCTTTCTACCTATCTCTATTGTAACTGTGCATCCCCGGTCTACTCCATTCCCTCGATACAAGAGCCTGGATATCTCAACAGGTCCCAGGACACAGATCCATGTCCACACACAATAACTGTACTACTTTCCTTTCCACTTTATCTAGGATAAGAACCTCTTTCTGTTGTTGCTTTCAAGTAGCTCATCTAGCTACCAACAGCAAAACTTGACTGTAGCAAACATTATGTTCTAAGGTGCTGGGCTCTTACAGGACTTTGGAATCATTCTGTTCCAATCTAGAAAGTTCTTGCCTTTTATTGACCTCTATCCAAAAATTAAAAATAAAAAAATCTAATTTAGTTCTGTGAAGAGAGAGAATGCATCAGTCTGAACAAGTGTTGGCTTTGTGGTTTTTTGTAGATGAAAATAACTAACTAACTAACTAAATAAATCAATCAAAGCAGACATGAAAGAAGGAGTGTGGATAATATCAAGGCGACACAAAAAGTCACCATGACAGGCTTTCAAGGGTTTAAATATTAGGGGTTTAGAATTTTGCACAGTGACGCTGAGTAGAAATCAGAGATGCAGGATTCCAAAGCAGGATGGGACATGGTGTGGGGAGTGATAGCAAGAATGACTCCTCTTCATCTAAAACTAGGTATGAAGAGCCATAGCCCTGACAGAATTGCAGACAAGGTATAGTGAACCGAAGCATGGCAATTCTCTCCAAACTTCCACCACTCAGTGACACAGCCATTTAGGTATCCAGAACACATGGTGCCACCCCTCATCACTGTGGTCTGTTATTCAAGAAGACTAAAAGCCACGGGGCCACATCTGGTGATAACTTTCTTGCCAGCAAACTCAATAGGTGCAGGAAACCACGTGCCAGAAGATGGGAAGTGTGTGTGTGTGTATGTGTCTCGTCTGCTCTCTCTCATCTTACAGATGGTGGGGACTCCATCTTTCTGGGTTTATTTAACCCAGATCTCTGCTTAGACATTCTACTTCTAAAGAGCACAATTAGATTATGCTCCTGTCTATGACTGTATGATAGTGGTGAGGTTTCAACATGTGAACATGTGGGAAGATACATCCAAACCACAGTGGTATATAGATGTTTTCCTGATACAAGAATAGAGTACTGAACATACTGAAAACTGAATTGATTATTGAGCATTGATCACAAATAACTACTAAAAGAGCAGTAAGATTTGACTATGCTTTAGAAATTGGCATTTGATTTGCCAGCTCAAGTCAAGCTTTCTCAGCTTTGGGGTCCTGAATGGCAGTCACTTGTGGGGTGATTAAGAACACAGAAGTTAGCTCAGATGGGATCTCTCTTGGCACCAGTGTCTTTATCAGTACAATGGGAAAACTCTTTTCTGAGAAGGATAAGAAGAAAAAAGTCTATAATATAGTTATGCATTATTTACTGTTTCTACAAAAAAAAAAAAGAACTTCAGGCAGGCTAACTTTCAATATAAAAAAGTATTTGTATGTATCTGTGTGTGTATGTGTGTGCATTCATATGTTCATTTTCATGTGCACACTCATGAAGAAACCAAAGGTAGATGTATGGTGTCCTGTATCTTTCTGCTGCTTCTCTTGAAACAGGGTCTTTGATTCAAGATGGGGCTGGTGGCCATTAAGTCCCATCTAGTCCCCTGTCTCTGCATTATCCTCCTTCAGCACTAGAGTTAAAGGCTTTTAAAGGCCGCACAGGAGCATGTGTGTAAAAAAAAACAAAACCAATAGATCATGTTGCCCAACAGGAAACCAGAAAGAGTCCTGGGTCCCAATGACCTTTTATTGCTTCCTCCTGATCCAGTGCCCTCCTACCAGGCCCTACTTATCACCTCCCAGTGTCACCGCACGAAAGACCAACTTTCTAACATGTGACCTCTTGAGGGACACATATACCACCCAAATCATAGCACTGTCAGGAGACAATGACCAGAGTTGACGACACATCTAATTTATTCCGGTAATTTTTTCTTTACTGTTAAATCTAGGATATTACCCTGCCAGTATTTACTGGGTAACCATTATATATCCATTATACCTGCTTCAGTTCTAAAGCTTCCCATAACATGACATCTGGCAAGAAAAATACCAATCTTTAAGTTCTAAATTAATTGCCATGGTCGCTTTTTGTTGCAATAACAGAATACCAGAGACTAGATGCTTCATAAAAGAAGCAGGTTTATTCAGATTGCAGTCCAGAGGCAAGGGCATTTAAGGCCAGGCATCCATTATCAAGCAACAACCTCCTGATGCTTCTCATGAAAGAAATAGAAGGAAGGAGAAAACATACAAGTGCAAGAGAAAAGAAAATCACATTCCCAGAAAGGAACCCATTCACCTGGGAAAAGCACTAGTCCATTCATAAATGCTCTTCCCCCATGGTCTGTGTGTCTCCTACAGGGCTTTGCTTTGCAATCCTGCCACACTGAAAAATGAAAGTTGCATACAAATGCTGGGGTGTGTGCCCAGAATGGCTCTTGCTGTTTTAATAGCCAGTGTCTAATCCAGACCACTCCGTAGTCCTATCTCCGTGCCCCTCTGCAACAGATACTCCAGACTTCCGACTCCCCCGAGGGTCATTTGGAAACAGGGCTGCTATCCATGGCCATAGACACATGGCAAATCCAAAATCCAATGACAGGAACTTCAACATCTTAAGAAGTCAACTTGGAAAAGTTTAGACTTAAGTCAGAGGAAAAAAAAAAAACCAAAAACCAAAAAACATGTCCCTGAATTCTTTCAAATGAGACTGTTGCCAAAGGCAATCACTCACATCTAGAGGGAATGTTGAGTTAAATGAATTAAAAGCTCTGCATGCCAAGGTGGAATACACTGTTAACAGTGAGAGGCCCATTTAATGAATTCCAGCTAAGGTGGATTTATGCACAATAAAATTCTGCACTTGACAGATTTTTTTTTTACTACTCTGCATTTCAAGTTTGTACAAAAAGCTCATAATTTTTCTCGGTGGGCTATTTCTTCAATTTGTATTTAACAACTGATAAGAACAACAAAAGACCCTGTTCAATATCTCAGCTTGTGTAGCTCCAAGGTAGCTTTGTTCTATGTTTAAAAGAAAAGCATTATTTATTTTTTTTTAAATTGAGGAGTGGGAGAAGGAAAGGGCTTTGCATACTATTAGACTCAGGAAAGCTGTGAACTTGGTTAGATACTTGGGAAAGTCAGATCTGGGAGTGTCCTTGGGCATCTCACTATAGGTCACTTCCACCTAGATAACCACAGTGATTTATAGCTGGAGTTTTGGTTCTCTTGAGATGCTTTCTAGGTTTTCAGCTCAGAACCTCTCATGTGTAGGGGATAAAGAGATGCTCATCCATTTCCTACGGCTGAGCGTCTTATCTCCGAAGTGTGGGGTTGTGGTGTGTGAACCTGCACGGTTCTTTATGTCAGGCATTAATTTATCTTGTAAAGAGATTGCAATTGTACCCCATTGCATCAAAGGGTACAGAGATGTAACAGAATTGGCTGGGAGAGAACGTTGGTTAGATGAGATGAATGCAATCTCATGAACTCTTTCCTCAGGTTAGACCTGGCATAGTGCTTCCCAAGACATCATGGGCAACATTTTCAAGAAGAGGTGACATTGCTTATGCCTGTAAATATGCATGATAAAGGATACAGGGAGCATGCTTTCTTAATAGTACAACCATGCAGGATTATTCTGTAGCACAGAAGCGGACCCTTCTTATCCCAGCCTTCAGTAACTTCACATTGTCCATTCGGTGCTGCCTATGGTGGCGGTGTTTATACTTCAGATCTGGCAAACAGTATTGACTAGGGACCTAGGTATGAGGATCAGTTTAGTAGCACATGATTGCATCTCTCCAGCCATGGAAATAGAGCTGAGGCTGTAGCTTAGTTGGCAGTATGTTTGTCTAGCATGCAGGGAGCATTGGGTTTAATTCCTGGCATCACATAGGGCGGCTGTCATGGTTCACACCTACAGTACCAGCATTCAGAAGGTAGAGGCAAGAGGCTCAGACTACAAGGTCATCCTCAGACACATAGCAAGTTTGAGTTTGTCCTGGGTTAGAAAGGGAATGAGCTGGAAGCTACCGAGCATGTGTTGAGTCATTCCTATAAAGATTCCTTGGGTACCTTACGGGGCATCCAGTTTTGTATGCATTTCTTTTATATCTCCCTGAGACAGCATACTCACAGAGAACACTAAGCAGGTACTACTGAAAGAGTTAACTGTCATCAAGGGGCAGTGCTCATCCTGAAAGTGTCAGCAGGGACAACTTTCAAGCAAGCATTAAAGAATTCCAGTGGGAGGTCCTAGTGTCCAGTGGACCACAGCATTGGGAACCTTGAATATGGAAGGCTGTTAGTTTCCATATTCTGTCTCTTACCCATGTACTTCTTCCTCCAAGGTGTATGGAGCAGTCTGGCGAGAAATAACTACAAACAGAGGAAAAAAGCATGAACGGAATTCATGGCTCCATCATAGACTTCAGTACCCAGCCTGGTCCATGCACTCCACCACCAATTTGATCTCTAGGGACTCAGACCTCAGATTGTCCCTGAAAACACAGGTTCAAGTCATACTTCCATGGTCCAAAGCTTTAGCACAGCCCTCATCAAACCCATTTCTAGTCTTGTGCTAAAGAACTATGCAGCAGAATAGCCGTCCAAAGACCCTAGCAACCAGTCAGCCCATGAGACCCAGCAACTAGCCAACTCTCGTGTCCTTTGTTTCCAAGGAGAAGCTCTAAAGAATGAATGAAGTTCATCTCATTTCAAAGGCCTAAACTTGACAGTAAGTTCGTAAGGGCATGAACAATGTGCAAAACAGGATACGACCAACAGGCGTGGCAATCTCTGCCCTGCCTGGCAAACTAACTTCCCCAGAGAAGCTTGGTGAGCTGCAAAAGGTCTCAGATAAACATCTGAACAACACCAGGAAACAAAATCAAATTTGCAAAGGTAAGGACACCATAAAAAAAGAATAAAATTAAATTCTGGAAGAAAAAAAGAGTGATGACTGAGCTGAAATAAAAAATTAGCAATGGGCTTGACTAAGTAGGGGAAAATGATAAGGATTGAAAGAATAAAAAGGTGTAGAAAAGCTCATGGCTTCTTTGATGGGCTGTCAATCAAATGGATTGTTGAATTATAGGTGTCCCTTAGCAGCAAAGAGAAAGGAAGCACAGTTATTTAATGAAATGATGAGGGGAACTCAAAATTCAGAGAAATAGGAACATTCAGATCCAAAAGAACCCCAAGGCGGACTCATCAGGAAGACATCCTCACAGTGTCTGTTACAGTCAACTGTAATATTAAAAGACACAGATGGACCAGGGCAATGGCTCCCCGGGTGAAGAGTTTGTTGTAGGAGCCTGGCAATCTGAGTTCAGAGCCTGAGCATCCGTGTAAAATATGGACACTCCAATGCAACCATTTGTTATCTTAGCCCTCCCAAGGGGAGATGTGGGTAGAGACAGAGGAATCCCTGGAAATCTGCAAGCCAGTTCACTGCTTGATTTAGAGCAATGTCCAGTAAGAGAGACCCTGTCTCAAGCAAAGTGAAAGGAAGGACCAGCACACAAGGTTGTCCTCTGAGTTCGACATGTTCATCATGGTCTGTGTGTGTTCATTTCCATATACACACTCCTGGAGCTACATGCTGAGCATGGTCTGTGTGTGTCCATACCCATATACATACTCCTGTAACTACATGCTGAGAATGGTCTCTGTGTGTTCATACCCATATACATACTCCTGGAGCCACATGCTGAGAATGGTCTGTGTGTTTCCATACCCATATACATACTTCTCGAAGACACATAATATTAAAATTGTCGTGATCAAAGAATTGGTCAAACTCTGCTGAGTAGTGAAGAGTGGGGTGATACATTAAAAGTGCTGAAAAATTAAAAACCCAATAAATAATTAGAAAGAAAACCCTGGCAATCATTAGCATCATGCTACAATCACAAGGGTTCATCACTAAATACATTTGAGCAGTACTAAATGACCTCAGAAAACTGTATTTATAAATAAACACATGTAACCGTTATAATTAAAGAAGAAGAAGCCATGAATTTGAGAAGTGGGGGGTGGCATGGTATGAATTGAACAGAGGAAAGGGAACAGGAACAATGGTGTCAATGAAGTTCTTATATGTAAAATTCTCAAAAATGCGTTAAGAAAAATAATGTTGTGGTGGGCAGAGTAACCTCAGCACTGACGGGGAGATAACAAATCTTTCCAGAGAAACAGTAGTTCAGGACCACCACCACCAGCTCCCCACACTAAAGAGAGCTCTTCAGGAAGGAAGGAAAAGCATCAAGCAGTTTCTCTGGAAACACACAGAGAAATCCTTAGAATCCTTGTGGTGAAGCTACAGTGGGACTCAGGACACTGAGGTGCAGTGGTGGTGTGTGGCCACTAACTCCAGCAAGACACATTAAGAACAAAGAAAATCAGAAAGATTTATAGGCCATTTGTTAACAAGTACGGAATGTGAATATGTCAATTGTGACTTCAATAACATAAGAATTGTGGGAGGTTGAAATGGTGAGCTGTTTAAAATAGCCTGCTACAACTAGGAACTGTTTGTGTAGATCAGGTTGTAATAAGGAAGCAAAACCTCCTGGGGGCCCTCAGAGTTATAGCTCCTGCTTAGTGGGTGTGAGAATAGGAGTTTAGGTCCCCAGAGCCCATGTGAATGCCAAATTAAATAGTGCATTAAAGTCACTATTTACCGTATCCAAAGACACAGGATTCTCTGACACACAGGGAATCAATAATCGTGAGACATCATGTTTACAGAATAGAGGTTGGGATATGTAATCATCTCAAAATATGAGGGGAAAAAAACATGTAATGAAGCTCATCATCCTCTCAGTATAGAACAAAACAACAAACCAGGAATGGGCTTCATCACACTGTAAGTCACAGCCCGCAGCTCACATTGTACTCAATTACGTTAACCAGCTCTCCCTGCAAGATCAGGTGCAAGGCCAGTGTGCACACGCTTGCTACATCTAGTGGGAAGCCCAGCCCAAGCCCTTGGCTAAGAAAAATAAACTAAATAATTCAAATTGGAAAGAAATTAAATTATTTCTGTTTGTAGATGACAAGGTTTGTAATTAGAAGATCCAAAGGGCATCACAGAAAAAAAGAATCAGAACTAATAAATCAGGAAAATTGCAGGATACAAAATGAACGTGAAATGAGCTGTGCATTTATATAATAATAAAGCCATGTAAAACTGACACTAAGAAAATAATCTCACTTAGAGGAGTTTTAAACAGTACTTAGAAGTAAATATCTCTGAGTTGGTAAAATACCTATAAATCGAAAACTGTAGATTATTGATTAAATAAGTTGAAGATACAAAACAAATGAAGGTTCCGTCTATGAACCATCCTGCAATTCCAGAAGTTAGATGGATAAAGCAAGAGAATTGCAGCCAACTTGGACTCCACAGTAAATTTCAGTATGGACTGAATTACCCAGTGAGACCTTGACTCACAAGACATGATACTGATAGACTGGAAGACTTCAAAACATTCAAGTACTCATTCTATGCAAAAGCCCTAAAGAGTCCATATAGTCCCCGCTAAAATTCCAGCAAACTTTTGTTCAGAATCAGAACAAAACAATCTTTAAGTTGTGTGGAATCATGAGAGAAGACAACCATCCTCTGAGGGTGGTGCTGGCTGCAAACCACAGCTAACTGAGCATAATCCTGAGAGTGAGCTCCCAGCAGCACCTCCGTGATCTGTACTTTTTGGCTCAGAGTGCATTCTCTACTCAGAGGTGATGCTTTAAGGAAGAACAAGCAAGCCTGCCTTCAGATTCCTGCCTTAACTTCCTGCTCTGACTTCTCTCAACGATGGACTTATGACCTGAAAGTTTAAGTCAAATAAATCCTTTCCCCCAAAAAGGTGCTTTTTGGTCATGCATTTTTTTTAAAGCAACCCCAGATGGGAAGAATTTACCAGCCATTTAGCTGATAAGAAATTACTATTCAATTTATGTGATAGACTCAACTATAGAAGAGAAAAGATAACCTCACTTTAAAAGTGGAAAAGGCCCTGAAAAATGTTTCTACAGAGCAAGCATGAAAGTAGTCAACAGACATGTGGAAAAACATTGAATGCCACTAATCCTAATGGAACTACAGTAAGACATCCATTGACACACCTGTGCAGTTGGCAAGGCAGGCTTTGATCAAATGCCAAGGGTCAACACATGTTGGGGAGAATGGAAAGAAACGGAAAGGCTTGTATATGGCTGGTGGGAGTGTAAATTAATGGAGCCATTTATGGCAAACAGTAAGGAGGGACTCTTGAAAACTTGAAGATATAACTAAATAAGATCTGTTTGTTCAGCCACTTAGCTCTGGGTGTAGATCCAAGAGAAATAACACCACTGTCTTGAAGGGATGCTCTTCCAATGTTCATTATGGAATTATTTATAATAGCCAAAATATGGAACCAGCATAAATGTTGCAGAATACAAGAATAAGCCAATGGAATCTTTCTCCCTCTCCCTTGCCCACTTACAATTAAGCCTTATTCAGGCTAAGAAAGCAGGGAAGCTTGTTGTTTACAGAAGTGTCAATGAACCTGGAGGGGATTTGGTTGAAATAAGCCAGGCCAAGGAAGAAAACATTCTCATGGGTTCACTTGTACATGGAAACTAAAAATATTGAAATTGTAGAAACCAAGAGGGATGGTATATTTCGGAGGTAATGGCCAAGGTCAAATCTCTGCTGGCTGAATATATTCTCCAGTTCTAAGGTTCAACATAGTCACTGAAGACAATGCCCCTGCCTGTGCATTTACAATTTGCCCCACGTAGATTAGTTGGTAGCTGTGCTGATGAGCTTGATAGGAAAAAATCATTTATGGTGTATATTGCATAAAGCACGGCACTGGAAAACTTAGCTATGTCTGGCTTTTGTCAGCTATAACTCAATAGAGCTGGAAAAAGGAAAGATAAGAAGATCGCCCTTCCATGCTTTGGGGGGCACGTGGATTCAAGGTGGGATGAGGGAATCTGGGACTTTAGCATGTTGGGGGATAGGATAATGTTCTTAGTAGGCAAGACTAAGTTTGTCATGCGATACACCTGAAGTTTGTAGGCCTAGCTTTGTTCTGTAAACTGGGTTGAAAAGCGGTTTCTAACTGATAAGCCTTACAGGATGGAGACATTAAGCTTCAGGGCAACCTCAAAATGGGACTGTGCTTATATATGCACGGGAGCATGACAAGCCTAAAAAAAATCTCTCATGGGCTCATGGCATCTTTCCCATCTGTGAAACCTGCTGAGATGGCTCTGCCCTTACTCAACAGATCTGTTCTAGTGTTTGCCACTAATTAATTAAGTTCTTGCTACTTCCTAGGCCCTCTCCTATGTGCTGGGTGTGTAGCTGAGACAGAGATGAATGAGCTCTTTGACTTTGGTTCCTCCCTTCACCAACACTGAGACAGTGCTACCCCAGAGGCTGAACATATTTCCTGTGCTTCAGAGCGTTGCTTAGGGCATGCCTAGAACCCCTCCGTCAGGAATGGGCACACTCGCCTCTATGGGGTTCTTCCACAGCCTTTTGTCTCCTGCTCTACACCCCCTTCCATTATCCTCAGTAAGGAGCTACAGTAGCAGCCCAGTGTCCTGAATGGGCTACAGTCTCTCTCCTCTTTGACCCTCGCCTTTCCTGTCCTGACAAGTCCTCTCTAAAACTGGAGGTTGATGAAATCATTGCATTCTTCTGAGGATTGGTTATCTTCCCAAACTTGGCAAAGGTCTGTGTAAGTGAGCCTTATTGATGTTGCTTCAGCATTTCATATTTAGTCATTCTGCTTTTCTCATCTTCCATACTATTAAACACATACATACACATGTAAACAATGAACAAACATACACAGAGTTAATATGCACATGCATATACACACACAAATGTTCATATACGCATATGTAAATCCACACATATAGAAATATGCATACACACATGCACACCTGCAGACATAACATATACATATACACATTTGTACACATGCATATATACCCATATATACAGAAAGACAGACTCATTCAAAATACATACATATACACCCACATTCATGTAGTACAATATGCACAGATCATAGGCATGTATGCAGCAACACACAAATATACCTATGTATACATATACACATATACATTCATAGACACACATATAAATACATGCACACATAAATATATACACAGGTATATATACATATCTACATATGCAAACATATACATACATTTGTACATATACAAATATACTTATGGACACACATGCGCATTTACATATCAAAATGAAGAATAATAAGTAATAATAATAAATACGTAAGCACCAAGCATTTTTATGTACATGAACATTCTGTGTTAGTGAAGACCACAGGTACCCAAAAGTGTCCTTAGGGAGGAGCTTCCTTACATCACGCCAAAAATGCTCATCCTTCCCTAAGCTGCATGCAATTTCCTTTTCATTTTTTTCAAACATAGCTGATGACTGAGAACCACCTGGATTGAGAGATAGCTACTAGACTAAGGTAGCCACTGAGTGGTGTCCCTCGGGAAATAAGCCATTTAAACCAGTTGGTCTTTAGGCTGGGAAATCCACCTTTTGAAGGCCCCATTAGACATTCACTTGAGACGTGTAGCTTCTCCCAGAGATATGAGGTGCTGTTTTGTGTATGTGACTGGGATCTGTAAGGGGAGTCTGTCCACGTCCCTCTTCTTAGGGTGCTGTCTGGGAGGAAAACAGGCCATCTGGCTTTAGGGAGCAGGACCCATCTGACTTATGGTAGAAACGTTCAAGAGACCCAATTTTAATTTGAGGACTCACTCAACTGAGGCACTGGGAGCTTCCAGACTGTCATGGTAATGGAATCCAAGGATGGAGCCCTTGGATGGGTCTTGTACCCAAGGCCCCCTCATCATGGGTTAACACTGCTCATTCATAGAGCTCCTGGCTCTCAGCCCTTTTCCTGCACACCCAGCCCATTAATACACACACTCCAGTGCTCCACAGTTTCATTAATGAGCGAAGGGTAATTAAGTGATCTCCATTGTCTTTCAAAGCAAACATCTGGTTTGCAAAATCTGTAATGTTTTCCTTTTCTCCTTTTTCTGTCTTCCTAGAAGAACCTCATAGTCAAGACCACAATGGGAGGTGTAATTGAGCTGTTCCCCACTGACAGCTTAACCGCCTTGCTTTGTGACAGCACAAATAATTATTTATAAAACAGGTGGTCTGCCTAAAAGTCCAAAGAAATACTGCAGGTATTTTTAGACATGCTTTGCTGTGGATCGCTCTCCTCTCTGGATGGCGTGAGTACTTCCCAGAGCTCTGTTAGCGTGATGGATGCCCTGACAGCTGTTTCTGTGGACATCTTCACCTTCATTTCTTCTTTCTGCCTTTCAACTTGTAGAAGATCAATCCTGTCCCTGCCCCCAATGCACTGTACATCAAGGCACGCGGAGTTCTGCATTCTGTTGATAACTCTGCATCCCAGGAGACCAGTGTGAACTTGGCTCATTGTCCTTGCTGTTTTCTACTAGAAAAGAGAGGGCAGAGAAGCTGACAGGGCTGCTGGTTGGGAGAAAAGATGGAGATGAAAACTCCACACATCAAGTTGTGCATAAACATGGACCCAAATTCTATGGTATCTCTGAATTAATTTTTGTGTCCATTGTATCTGCATCTGTTTCAATATTTGTTTGGTTTTGTCTTCTCAAAAACTCCCACACATTACTGCCTGCATGGGATATTGCATGTGAGACTAACATAGATTTTAAGCAAGAGAAGCCTAACCAGACCAATTTAAGCTCAATAAATTTATTTAAGTAGCCATATTATAGATATTTTATGTATTTCATGGGCACAGTGCTTATTCAAGCCCAAGTGGTCATCGCTAAAAAATGTACATACAAGCAACACTAAACAGACTCAGCAGATTGCAGAGTATATATATGTAACAGTAATAATTAAATAGTTCATGAATTTGAAAAGGAAGTGGGGAGTAAAGGAGGGGATAGAGGGAGGAGAGGGAGGTGGGAATGATGCAATTATACTTTGATTTAAAAAATTAAAGAAATCTATTTTTATTAGACAAAACGAATGGAGAATGTCACATAAGAGTTTTTATTTTTCTCCCAGTTTTCTCTTTACATTTCTATTGTAAAGTAGGCCACACCCATTTCTTGGTAATTATTTGTAGGCATTGTTGTGTCTTTTTGAGACAGGCTCATGCTACATTGCCCAAGTTGGTCACAAACTGGAGGTCCTCTTGCTTCAGCCTCCAGAAATAAAAAGAATCAGAGAAAGAAACACATGGGAACAGCAAGGGAGGGAAGAAGAGAAAAATGTATAGCTCAATAAAGTTAAAAAAAATTTTATGCCCAGAAGACTGACTGCTTAGAAAAGTGTTTTCAAACACATTTATTGAATAACCTATCAAGGAAACACTTACCTATAAATTATATATGAATTTCACTACTTTAATATGTAAGATCATAAAATAATATTAAAATTGATTATAAAATGATAATTAAAATAAGATTTAAACTGCTGCTATTTATTATCAGAATAAAATGAAATAGAAAAATGGCATCTTATTTTGAAATGTCTTAACACTGGTGAACTGATTTAAAGTTTGACCCTAAGTTTCATTTTTCTCTGCTTCCCTCCCTTCCTCTTCCCTCCCCATCTACCCTCTCCTGTAGTAAGAGCTGCGGGCCTCTTCCCACAGCCCGGCTCCTGGCTGCCTGGCTAGCTTATACCCCGAAATAACAACACACAAACTGTATTCATTTAAACACTGCCTGGCCCATTTGTAGAGAGACCCCGCCTTTTGGGGCGGGACAGCCTCGGGCGAATGTTTTTACTAATTAATTGGGACAAGCGCGGACTGGAGCCCTTCCTGTTTCCGGTTTACTGTGGATCGCTGAACTCCGGGTGTGTGAGTGTGCTTTTATATTAAAATTGTCTTCTTGTACCCACTGGCCTGGATTAATTAAATTCGCCTTCACCCATTTCTATTAATGTGTGTAGCACCGAGGTGTGCTTACTGGGAAGATTCTAGCCTATGTCCATCCTGGGTCAGAGCTTCATCACGTCTGCCTGGGAGAGGGGAGCATGGCATCTATCTGAGGCATCTTACCTCACTTCCTCCCAGCATTCTGTTCTGCCTACCCCACCCACCTAAGGGATGGCCTATCAAATGGGCCAAGGCAGTTTGTTTATTACCAATGACCTTCTTCCATCATTTCCCCTTTTTCTGTTTAAACAAAAAGGAAAGGCTTTAACTTTAACATAGCAAAATTACATATAACAAAACAGTTATCAATCAAGAATTACAGTTGCAATATTTATATCTATTTTATCTTTATTATAACTAAGGAAAACTATAACTATAACTAATTATTTTTCAACTCCATCAAAGACTCCAGAAGGATATAATATTACCTAATTAAACAAGAAATAAGAGACTTACAAAACTCTAGAAATCACAGAGACATCTTGCTGCCTGGACAGTCACCCAAAGTTCCTCTGTACCATTGGAGCATCCATCTTCGGCTTACAGCAGACTTTTTCCATGAAGCAGGAAATTTCAAAGGCAGTTCAGTCACTATGTGCTGTGTCTTGCAGAATGTCTCGCAGACTCCTTCATGAATCAGGAACCCCGATAGATCATCTCACCTTTAGGCAAGTTCAGCAGTCCTCTCTCTGCGGGTTCTCTGTGTCCAGTTTATGCAATAGTCCAGGCAAGAGCAGTTTTTTGCCCAAATGGCTATCAAACTCCATAAGGATCTTCTTTGATGCCCATCTTCCTCTTGAAGTAGATTGGTGCTGCCAGGAGCAGAGTGTCTCATTGTCATAAAAAGTCCGAAGTTATTAAAACATTTAAAAATGCCATATTCTGTAGTCTTTGAAAGATATGAAAAATATCTATCTAAAATATATCTATGTACATCTAGAAAATCTAACTAACATAACTACAAGCTTGATTATTATGATTATCTATTAACAACCGATATACATTACATTTTTAAATGAACTACACAATCACAATACCTTAATCAAGATCAGAAACACATATACATATAACAAAATTGACCTTAAATTTAAATCACTAAAGCAAAATCCATATCAATGTAAATTATTCATACCTATATCATATCCCCCTTTAAATGTAAAAGAACATTTATAAACAATATTTGGGGATATGGGCACAGTTATTTCTCTCCAAACTGTTTCCTGATGTATGGGGGTGCTGTTAATCAGATATTTCAGGGTATAACCTGTGTGCTAGGTTCATCTCAGTCGTCAATTGAGTGAAGTAATTTTTTGAGGGTGTTCACAGCAACCTTTCAGGAGGGCATAGTCCATCATACCATAATGGGATAGAAGCAATCCACAGGGTTTCATCCTCTGTGAAAACAAAAGAAGAATCTCTTTTCCAAAGTATCATATCCTCAGATCCAAATTCTGAAGTCAAGATATTTTCAAAATATCTATGTTGGATTAGTTCAGCAGCATTTATAAACAAATATCTTTTAGCAGCTGTTGCTCCTTCCACAGCATTCAAACAATTCAAAGAGAGCATAATAGCATGCAGTATCAAAATTCTCTGTTTATTTTCCATCTTTGTAAGGCTTTACTTTAACTCTATTTTGTTTATTTTTGCCTTTTGAGACGGGTTTTCTGTATATCTTTGTCCTGGAATAACTCTGAAGACTAGGCTGTCCTTGAACTCTCAGAGATCCCTCCATCTTTGCCTCCCAGGCACTGGGATTAAAGGCGTGTGCTACCACACCTGGAAGTCTCAGAGGGCAATCTCCCTCTGCCTCCCAAGTGTTGGGATTAAAGGTGTGTACTACCACACCCAACTACTCTCTTTCTTCCTTTTTTTTTGTTTGTTACTTTAAGAACTTTAACTTTTAGCCTGCATATCTTTTTAACACACTGTAAATAATTTTGAAATTTTCTTTGTCTTTGAATCTATCTTTACTGTATATCTCTCTTTTTCTGACCACATGAGTCTGAAAATACTGATATACCAAGCAATATCAGTAGGACTAAAGCTGTGGCTTTGATGGCTGGATCCAGCCCATTCTTTAGCTTTCAGCCTCATGGCAGAGGTACAAGCTGTAGCCATGTTTATTGTCACAAGTCTATGGTGTTTCAAGGTCCCTGCCAGCAGGCAAGTAAGCTGCTGCATTCTGCTTATAGACCACACTCAGTTGGACTGGACCATCTGCCTGAAAGAGTCAGAGTTTGCCCTGGCAGGACAGCCCAGAAAGCCAGCATTTTAAAACAGCACAACTTTTTTCCTGCTACTGCTGAAAACAAACAAGCATTCAGTTGGCTTTTATCAACACCATTTAAGTGTTTGTGGCAGGACCTCGTAAGAGCTGCAGGGTTTTGCAGCTAAAGCTGAGTCAGGAAGCCTCTCTTAGATGAGAGCGCTTGCTTGCCTCTCACAAGCAGAGAAGACCAGAGAAATTGCTGCTACCACGTCGGGCGGCATTCTGTTGAAGGAGCTGCAGGCTGCGTTCCTGCCACCCAGCTCCCAGCCACTGGCTAGCTTTACCAGAAATAACAACACACAAATTATATTCTTTTAAACACTGCTTGGCCCATTTCTATTAATGTGTGTAGTGCCACGAGGCAGTAGCTTACCGAGGATTCTAGCCTACGTCCATCCTGGGTCAGAGCTTCATCGCGTCTTCCCGGGAGAGGGGAGCATGGTGTCTGTCTGAGGCATCTTACCTCACTTCCTCCCAGCATTCTGTTCTGCCTACTCCACCCACCTAAGGGATGGCCTATCAAATGGGCCAAGGCAGTTTGTTTATTACCAATGACCTTCCTCCATTACTCTCCCATTGCCCCCATGCTCCCAATTTACTCAGAAGATCTTGTCTTTTTCTACTTCCCATATAGATTAGATCCATGTTTGTATCTCTTAGGGTCCTCATTGTTGTCTATGGTCTCTGAGATTATGAATTCTAGGCTGGTTTTCTTCGTTTTATATATAAAAGCCACTTATGAATGAATACATATGATATTTATCTTTCTGGGTCTAGGTTACCACACTCAATATGATGCTTTCTAGATACATCCATTTGCCTGCAAATTCAAGATGTCATTTTTTTTCTGCTATGTATTACACCATTGTGTAAATGTACCATATTTTCCTTATCTATTCTTCGGTCAAGGTACATTTAGGTTGTTTTCAGGTTCTAACTATGACAAACAATGCTGCTATGAACATAGTTGAGCTCATGCCCTTGTGGTACAATTGAGAATCCTTTGGGTATATACCCCAAAGTCATATTGGTTGGTCTTAAGGAAGGTTGTTTCCTAATTTTCTGAGAAATTGCCATACTGACATCCAAAGGTGCAGTACCAGCTTGCACTGCAATACAGAAGTGTTCCCTTTTCCCTACATCCTCTCTAGAATAAGCTGTCTCAGTGTTTTTGATCTTGGCTGTTCTAACAGGTGTAAGATGGAATCTCAGAGTTGTTTTGATTTGCATTTCCCTGATGGCTAAGGATGGTGAGCATCTTCTTAAGTGTCTTTCAGCTATTGTAGATTTCTCTGATGAAAGTTTAGGTCTGTACTTTATTTTTTAAATTGGATTATTTGTTCTTTTGATGACCAATTTCTTAAGTTCTTTGTATATTTTGGAGATCAGCCCTCTGTCTGATTTGGTGCTGGTGAAGATCTTTTCCTGGAGGTGTTTTCTGAGGTGGGATTCTTTCATGTGTATGAACCAATCTTTCCAGAGTATAACGGGCAACACATCAGTCCTAGAATCTATCAGTTGCTACTACAGCACTTCTGTATGTTATCAATAAGACAGTTTTCTATTAAATTACTGCCAAATCCTAAAGTATTGACTTGTGTTTGGTGAAGCAACTGACTCAAGCCAGAACAACAGGCTGGATCTCAACTTTTGAAGCTCATGATCTCTGGAGAGTTCTTATCACAACCTACACTATGTGGGACATCCATGTACTATGTGGGACATCCATGTCACACACTGACAGAGCCCTATCTACCAGTCATGTTTACTGGAGGAAACTAGCCACCATCTCCTTTACCAAAGTGCACAGCTCTGAGTAAAACTGATTTTTAAAATAGAGCAAAAATAGAAACATGGCAGCCTTGTTTACTCTGTGGAATCAAGACGATTCCCAGAGTGCATTTACATTGCAGATTCACCTTATAATATACTAGAGTAGTAAAGCTTTCAGACAACCACAGTAGACTTTTCTAGAATCCTTTCTAGACTATAGTAGTTCAATCACTACTGTTATTGTCCCTATACATTTTGCCAAAGAAACTAATACATAAAACAGAAAATATTGGTCCTAAATTAAGTAGTAGTATAAATAAGCTTCACAATGTGGGTCACGTGATTCAAGTTGAGTTTGTAGATACCTAATAGTGCTTAGGTGTGGGATAATGCTCTTGTACCCTGCAAAGATCCATCACTTGTATTGGTTTAATAAAACACTGATTGGCCAGTAGCCAGGCAGGAAGTATAGGTGGGGTGACCAGACTAGGAGAATTCTTGGAAGAGGAAAGGCTCAGTTTGCAGTTGCAACCCAGACACAGAGGAAGCAAGGTAGGAATGCCTCACTGATAAAAGGTACTAAACCACGTGGCTGACATAGATAAGAATTATGGGTTAATTTAAGTTGTAGGAGCTAGTTAATAATAAGCCTGAGCTAATAGGTCAAGCAGTTTATAATTAATATAAGCCTCTGTATGTTTTGTTGGGACTAAATGGCTGTGAGGCCAGTCAGGACAGAAACTTTTATCTACATTTAGTGACTCTGGACTGAAGAATGGGAGTCAGAATCAATGAGAAAAGGTCTTAAATGCTGTAGATGTCTCTGGCTTCACTATAGATAAAATGACTTGGACTCTGTCTCATCCTTTGTTCACTTTAAAGGCCTATGATTTTGTCTTTGTGTTATGACTATGCAACAGAATCCCAGCCATGAGAAAAAAAGGGTTAACTCAGCTCATATGTATTGGAAACCCATGAGTACACGTCTTCATGAGTAGTCCTCAATTGGCCTGTCAGAAAACCACTGAGCCATTGAGACTCTTTTGTAATAGGTATCTGATTATGTCTGGTGACATAATATCTGTTTTATTTTATATGTTTATGCTACAAGGTGACTTATGATGAATGGCCACTCACCTACAACTTTGGGCATGCTGTTGTGCTTGGACCTCTCAGGGAATATCTAAGGTGATCCTACCTTTTTGATTGATCTCTAATAAAGTCCCTCAACCATAATGTTCAAGTGAATTTCACTGGTTGGCAGTACGTTGAACATAGTGATGTTATACCACATTGTTTCTAGAGAATTCCATGGTACCTGCTTACTTACACTGAAGAGCCAAGTTGGATACTCGATTCCATCTTTCTTGACTCTAGCCTTTGTGTCTCTCTGTCTCTAATTTATATTCTCAAAAAAAATCAAGAAACTGGCAGCCTTTAGGTGTTCTTTGGGTCCTTTCAGCAAATCATCAAACCAGGAAGTAATTTGAGATCTTCAGCACCATCCCACCCTACTGGAACATAATTAATCTTCTGAGCTCAGAAGGCAGGCTTGCTCTTCAGTTTGGTTCTCACCAGAACATGGTAGGCATTGGGTTAATACTGCTGACAATACATACATTTCCAGAACCAAGAAGAGGTTGTACCCAGAGACCCTTCAGGCTGTCAATCAAATCTTGGATTCTTCATCTTTTCCTCTAGTGGACTTTGCATAACCATCTTACCTCTGTCACCTCTCTGAAGGTCTGGAACAAACTGCAAGTAGTAGTTTTGCTTTCCATGAAGTTACAAGACCTGTACATAGTGGCATTTCCCCCCTAAACTCTACGTCACAGCAGCATGGAGCTCATAAAAGGACATGTGAGGAGGGACAGGTCACTGTTGATTGCATAAAGCTGTGGGGAAAGCAATCCTTTCGGTGCTTCTCAGAGGTTAAACTTGCCTTAACACTGAGTTCAGCTATTTTAAAAATCTTTCTAACAGATAGAAAATATTAATAGTCATTGTGACGTTTAGTTTTTAATTAGCAATTTGACACAATCTAGGGTCACCCTGAAAGACAATCTCAATGTGGGATTGTCTAAACCAGATTGGCCTACAGCAGTGAGTGTGAGGGAGAGGTTGCATTATGTCAATTGATGTGGGAAGACCCAGTCCACAGTGGGCAGCACCATTCCCTGTGTCTGCATCCTGGCCTGTTTAAGAGAAGACCAGCTGAGTAGTAAGCATGCATGCATTCATTTTCTCTGTTCTTGGCTGTGAGTGTGATCAGCTGCTTCATGTTCCTCCCTTGAATTCTCTGCAGTCATGAGCTGTAGGAGTTTGTGAGATAAAATTCCCTTTCTTCAATAAGTGGCTTTTCTCAGGGCATTTTATCAGAGTAACAGTAAAGAAACTGGGTCAGTTATCAAATTAGGAAAATGTTGGTCATGAATTAAGGATATCTGAAATTTAATTTGTGGAGAATCTGTACCACATTAAGTTAGTTATGACAAAAAGGAGGCTGATGTTAAGTCATAAATGGCTGTAAATGCCAAGATAAAACATACAAAATATACCTATAAACTGGGTGTTGTTTAGACTTCAGAAGGGAAAAAATCAAATGATAATACTGTGCTTTGAGAATTTGCAAGCCAGACAGGCTTCCATGGGAAAGAAATCACAGAAGGAGAAGCCAGTCAGGGGGGCTGTTGCCATAGAAGCTGAAGGATGGAGGACTGGGGGGCAGGAGAATGAAGTCTGCCTGCCAGTCTTTCCCTTATTAATACTTAGTACCGGTTTGCAACAGAATGAGGAGTTCCTGAGTTATCAAAGGCAGCAGCCTGCACATTCTTTTGAAACCTTGGAACTGGCTTCCTCTTCGGCAGATGCATCTGGAACCCATGAGAAAAATCACGCCTCCACGGGAACCACAGAATTCCCCTGGCCAACTCCCCAGGGCTGTGAGGGGGGACTTGGGTAAAGGGCAACATTGGATCCTCCCGATCTTGCTGCCCTGCCCTTCTCTAGTTTCCAGTCTAGTGCTTCACGTAGGTTGTGCATTGCTTACCTGGCTTAGAATGAGTTGAAATACATGGAGTCATTGATGGCCAGGACCGATGTGATCTTTAGGGGCCTCCAGCTATAGATTTCTCAAGTTCATCAACTCTAAACCCTGCCCTGTTTTCATTTCCATGTCTCTCTTTCTCAACCCTTCATCTCTACCACTGACCTCAGAAATTATTCTACCTTATACAATGTCCTCCAAATTCTCCTGGTCCTTTCCTTTGATGTCACCACTGTCCTGCTTATCTTATAAATGTTGCTCTAATCAGTCCCTTGATTCTCTTCTCCTTCTTAAAATATTCCTTAAATGAATTCCTTCCTTCTAATCTAGAGGTATTGTTTGTCCCCCTTTTTCCTCTTACCATCACAGTGACACTTCTGTTTTCTCTCTGTATAGGTTTCCTTAGGGATCTCAAACTCCACCCTGCCTTATAGCCTGCATCCCTGTTGCCTCATCTGGGGACCGCTCTCATGATTTGATAATCCTTGACCTACTGAGCATCTGGCTACATGTAATCCATGACTCTTTTTTCCAGTGTTTTCTTTGAAGCTACTTATTGACATTGGCTCTGAGGTTCAGAACACAATTTCCTAGACTCCTTAGTCATTGGCATGGATCTCTCCCATCTAAGCAGATGGAGTCATTAGAGGGAGGGGAAGGAGAAGTTAGCACAGCTTTGATGCGTCTTGCCTTACATGCCCTTGTTAGCTTCTGAATCGTAACATGGAAGCCCAAGTCAAATGACCCGGGCTGAGGACCACTGTCTTTCAGCTTTCTCCTTTTTTCTCTTTCTTCTCTCTCTCTCTCTCTCTCTCTCTCTCTCTCTCTCTCTCTCTCTCTCTCTCTCCTCCTTCTCCTCCTCCTCCTCGTTTTGCCTTTTGTGGATGTGTGGATGTTTTGTCTGTATGGTTTACATGTGTGGTGTACGTGTGTTGGATGTGTATGCAGCCAGCAAGCCCCAGTGATTCTCCTTTCTTCTCCCCTTCCACAGTCACTAGCATACATGGTCTGCCTGAATTTTACACGGGTGTTGAGGATTTAAATTCAGATCATTGTGCACACATAGCAAGCTCGTACTGTTCCCCACTGAGCCATTTCTCAGCCTCTGTCTTCCATCGTTGTACTTTGGGTCTTTGACAGGTCATCAGAGTCACTATCTTGACTTAGCTCACATTTAGGAGAAAAACAGAAATTCACCTGAGTGTGATCACTGAAGACCTCACCTTCAGCTGTGGAACCATGAAGCTCCCTAAACCTGCGGTCTCTGATACTCCAAGCTGGGAGACATGGGAGGAAGCAGTAGCCTTCATGGAGTCTCTAGTCTGGATTTCTTCCTCATCCTTCATGTCTATTCCAAGTCCTTGCTCCTGCATCCTGATTCACTTACCAAATAGACTCTGTATTCAAGTCCATGTCCTGTCTGCTTTCAGGGGAGTGTTGAGTACAGGCACCTCCACCCCTTCTCCCTGGCCCTCAAGTTCATTCTACAGGGGCAGCATTCACTGTGCCATGGGACTCTTTCAGTGAGCCCTTTAACCTATTTTCTCTCACCTTTTGAATAGAATTTATCATCTCTCAACATGTTACTTGATTTCCTTCTTTGTTGTATGTATGGTCTACCCGTTCCCACTCTAACATAAACTCTTTGAAAGCAGCTGATCTTATTTATTCTGATCCCTGGTACATCAGTTAATATCTTTATGCTCTGATCAAATGCCAGACAAGACTCAGCTTAGGGGAGCAAGAGTTTATTCTGACTTAAAACATGTTGTGGTGAAGAAGGCTTGGTGACATATGCGGGAGGCGGCTGGGCACATTGCATGGACACTCATGAAGCAGAGAACAGACAAAAGTGGAGTCAGTTCACAGTCCATAAAACGTCCAGGCCCACTGCAGTGACCCACTTCCTCCAGTGAGGCTCTGCCTTCTAAAGCTTCTACAACCTTCCCAAACAGTGCCACCATCTGGGAACCAGCTCTTCCAATACTGAAGTCTGTGGAGAGCACTTCACATTCAAAAACATAACATTGACATATGCCAAGGCTCAAAAGGGGTGCATGATAAAACCAAGGAAATATTTGTTGGCATAGGGGATGTACGATTGGATTGTTTAGTTACTCAGCTGGGCAATCAATTTGCATACCAATATTTCAATCTCCTCACCTTTAGGGTGAGAAAAAAATCATCTCACATTTCAAAATTAAGCACAGATTAAATGAGGCAGGAAAAGGCTCTGCACAGCACAGCGAGATGCACAAACAAATCACTGGCCAAGCACCGAATTCGCCTGTTTCCCTGCGCATGCGAATGCAGTGCCAGAGTCTACAAACTGGCTAGCCAGGCAGGCAGTTTGGGTGCCCTCGGGTCATTGTGCAACTACAAACATGCATTGTTCCGTCCTAGACAAAGCATGGGTGCACAGGCCTGCCCAACTCAGCCCTTCCTCTTCCTTCACTTTGGTCATATGTTCCTTAGAGAGGCATGCTGCCTCCTGTGGAAGACTGGGCATATATCATTAGAAATCCAGGGGTTCTATGATTAAAATTGAGCCTCTAACACACTTTACCTTTAGGAAAAGGAAAAAGAAGGTTTCATAAAGAAAGTCTGTGTGTCAACTGGACAGATAAGGAGTTAAATAATAGAGTGTTTCCTGAGCACCATGACCAGAAATTCAATGTTTTATAGAATCCACTTTTCCCCTGTTGATCTACCCTCCTCACACCTGTCCCCTCCTGCAAAACTACACCATTGCTTGGTGCTCTCCTAGGTTGACTTGAGCGAGCCTCCTAATCAGGCTTATCAGCTTGTGTGGGGTGGAGGCACCAATGATGAATTAGAAATAAACCAATTTCTGCTCCAAGTCACAGGACAACCAGATCTAAAATAAGAGGAAAAACCAGGCTTGCATGGCACCTTGTAGTGCCAGGTACGTGTTAGGCTGAGGCAGGAGAATTGTTTGAGTCCCAGAGACCACAGCCAACCTGAGTAATATAGCAAACACCCTGGTGGAGAGGAAGAACAGACAAGGGCTCTAAACTGTAAGTGGATGGATGTCAGGCCCAACACTGGAAGCTTATTTACCTGACCACTGACAGACAGCCGGCACCAGCCTCTCCACTCATCCTTATGAAAATCCTAAAGGTCATCTTGAAAACGCAAAGCCACATACAGAGGGGAAAGGCGTTTCTTCATGTTTTAGCGAACTTTCAGGTCTTAACCTGGGTTACCCAGGATTCCTCCTCTTGGTCCTCCTTCTCTTCTTCCTTCTCTTTCTTTTTGCCTTTCAACCTGTTCTTTTTTACATTTTCCAAAGGCTGTATACAGAACAGAAGAAGAAGAAAAAAAACTCCCCAAATGGACCGCATGCTGGCAAGCTCCTGGGGTTATCAAATGGAGCTTGAGCATTCTGTTTCAAATTTTCCTGAATGAGAACCCTGTGGTCCACAATAGTGCTTTCAGTCTGGCGGACTCAATGTTCTCTGGGAAAGGAGGGTTGGGGCCATCGGAGCACAGCAGCGTTGTCCCAACGGAATTAGCCAAAAATCAAGATTCCCTCTTCAGGCAGTGGTGCCTTGTCTAACCTTGATATGTAGAAATCAGAGTCCAATTTACAAGTATTTTTGAAATACAATTATTTGCACCCCAACCCATCAGGACACAAAGAGAATTCTACCAGGCACCAGCAGATGGAACCCAGCTGGAACTCGCGTCCCATCAGCTGTTCTCGTCTGACTGTGAGTCTCTCCACTTAACTACAAAGAGCCGATCAAGCTCGCATTTTCGTATCCAAGCTCAAAATCAAACTGCGTTTCCTTATTTTCTCTTACACGGGCCATATATGGTATTTTTTTCTCTTTGCTCCTATAGGCCAGAGTCTCTCTTTGCACTGGTGTCTGCAGGGGCTGGGTTCCTCCTGTCTGGAACACCTTCCTCCTGCCTGCTGCCTCCCTATCCAGCCCTTTAAAACACTGCTTCTAGCTTCTTTCTTTGTCGTGTAGAGATGTTCTCTCATCTAGCTACTCAGAACCTAGAGAAATTACTGTGCCTCCTTGAAATTTCCCATGAGCACCTGGTAAAACTGACTCGGGAAGTAGATGAGAAATCAGTCAGGGCAGAGCACTTAGGACCCTGACAGCTTCACGGTGAGCACTCGATAAATATCAGTAGAGTCATCATTATCGTTAAAAAAGCGCCTGGGCTTCGGAGTCAGTCACTCTCAAAGTAAATCTAATTTGAATGTTGCCTTGACCACTCGCTGTTTAAGTGGAGTGAGTTTGCGGCGTTCTCAGCTATGAAATGAGCGGCAAGCATTGTGCATCGTCGGGCTCACAAAAATTTCTCCAACAAACAAACAAACAAACAAACAAACAAACAAAATGCTACAATGACTCAATCAGCCGCATGCCCAAACATAAAGCATACATTGGGGCTTTAATTTGTCTTCTCCTTTTAAAGCCTCAGCTTGTCTACTGTTTTCCTTCTACCGAGACACTGTGGCGTTCTGTGGGTCTGTGGTGGTTACACAATCAGAGGACACAGCAGGCAGCAATCAGAGCAGGATCCAAAGCGTTCGCTGTCACTCCCAATCACTTCTGTGTGGGGACACTCTTCAAGCCCTGTTGCTTCGGCTCCTGTGGTTCAGAAGTATGATTTGATTAGATGCCAACATGACGCCAATCCTGTCTTTTCTATTTGTTTGTTTGTTTACTTTTCTTTTACCCAGTATCACTTTGACCTTTGGGAAATTTTTGTGTTTGGGTGTAAATTCTAGAGTGTTTTGTAGTTCTTTGTTGTGTGTGTGTGCACATGTGTGGATCACATGTGAGTGTGGCCTGCAAGTCAGAGGTTAAGGCTGCATGTTTCCACCAATACCTCTTCATCTTATTTCACTTTTGACCAGGATCCCTCACTCAACCTGGAGATTACCATCCCATCTACACCAGCTGGTCAGTGAGCCCCAGGGATCCCCCTGTCCCAACTGGTTTTGTTTAAACACCTCATTTTTATGTCAGTCGTCTAAAAATCTGAGCTGTCAACAATCAGTTCATATTTACATTTTCTCATGAAGAAAATTAATCCCCTAGAAAAGGTGATAAGGCAGAGGATCATATGCCCCCACTTCGAGTTGCCCAGGGAGCAGACAGCTTCCCCCTTTCAAAAGGGTTTGCTGGAGTTCTCTTAGCCTGGTGCCCCTCCCATTCCTGTTCTTGCTCCTTTTAGCCTGTTGCCAGCCCCCTAATCCTGTCTGTTCCACCTTTATCTTCCCTAGACTTTGAAACCCCTACTGTAAAGACCCTGCGCCCTTTGGCTAAGTTGAGTAAACAAACTGACTCAAGATGGGAAGGGAAACAAAAATTTATACAAAAAAAATTCTCATGGTCAAAGTGTTTTTTAATTGCCCCAACTGCTTTTATTTATTTTTTTATATGAGAATTTACTGAGCCAATGTGCTCTGAGGAAGGCACTTTTCTTCTAAGTCTCTGAAAGCCAACATGTTCTCCCCTTTTCCCATAGTACCCAGTAATATGGTGCCAATGACTTGGGTTTTACTGGCTAGTCTAACCATCTGCAGAGGAGGCTAACTGCTCTGTCAGCACAGTCAGCCCACTGCCATTTAGTACAATAACTCAGCTTAGTGTAAACATCAGGAGAGCTGACTGTAGAGATGGGCAGCTTGGACTTCGGCACTTTCCAGGACCACCACCTTTGGAAAATAATTACATCTGGGTTCATTCAGTTTCCTGTGTGCATGCTGCTGCGTTGGTAAAAGTGTTCCTGCCATGGCCCTAGAGCGCTAGGGAGCATTCATTGGAAGACCTAATAGCAGTTACAGGACTAGAAAGTATTGGCAGTTGAAGCAGAAAGGCTAAAGGAAACAAGCTTCGGAAGTAATAGGAATCCTCAGATACCAAGAGCTTCCCAGAGGCAATGCTTTCTGAAGTGTGTGCGCAGTGTCTTAGGGTTTCTGTTTGCTTTTTCCTGTTGCTGTCATAAAGCACTCCGGCAGAAGCAGCCCAAGGGTAAGAGGGCTTATTCTGGCTCACATTTCAAGCTAGAGTCCATCATGGTAGTGAAGTCCAATTGGTGGAGCTTGAAGCCAGTGGCCACCAGACATCCGCAGTCAAAAAGCAGAGGGACTTGATGAGTGCATGCTGGGGCTCAGCTTACCTTCTGGAGTGACACAGCCCAGGGTCCCAACCGGGGAATGACACCACTCACAGTGGACAAGTCTTCATAAGCTTTATAAACTTCCATGAACATAATCAAGATAAACACACTCATGCCCAAGGCTCATCGCCCAGAATACTCTAGATTCCATCATGTTGATAGTCACCACTAACTATCCCAAACAGAAGCTGAATGACACTCTCCCTTTGCAAAACACGTCTGCTACTCCCTGAGATCCTGGAAACTAAAAGAGCATTGCTTGAACAAGGAATATTCCAGTGCCACAGCTAGGCAATAACCGGAAGGCAGTCAGAACAATTTAAAAATAGGAGACACTGGAGTATTTTCTGGACCCCACCAATTTACTAGTAAGAATGTGGAACTGATGTAAGGTTTGAGGGGTCCAAAATGCAATGAGACCCAAGAATGCCTCATCTTGAGCAACTGAAGCACCCTCCCAGAAATGAGCTAATCTGTGGAATGGGTAGAATCCAAATTAAACAGAACAGGTATGGTAGGAAAGGAAGCAAAACCCTGATGACCCAGGTGAAAGTATGGGAGAAAGACATTGTTGTCTGAAAGGAGAGAGAGAGAGAGTATGTGGGTATATGGGTGTGGGTGTTTAGGTGTGGGGTGTGTGTGTGTGTGTGTGTTATCTTTGTCTCTGAGTATGATGCTATGGCTACTAAACAGCAGTGATTCTTACGTCTGTGATCCAGCTCCCAGGATTCAGATCTGTATCACATTCAGAGCTGTTGGAAGGCCAATGCAGAAGAACTAACCAGAGATAGAGGAGGAAACATGAGAACCAGTTAAAACTCTAAATGGGTATCTTTGAGAGATTTATTCATTTTGTGTCGGACAAGGAGGCTGACTGAGAAGCCAAGGTAAATGGCACTGGGTTTTGATCCTACTGCATGTACTGGCTTTGTGGGAGCCTAGTCTGTTTGGATGCTCACCATCCTAGACCTGGATGGAGGGGGGAGGACCTTGGACTTCCCACAGGGCAGGGAACCCTGACTGCTTTTTGGACTGGAGAGTGAGGGGGAGGGGAATAGGGGAAGGGGGAAGGAAATGGGAGGAGGTGGAAATTTTTAAGTAAAAAAAACAAAAAAAAACTCTAAATGGGATGAAACAACATAGACAAGGTTTATAAGGAAAAGAAAATCTATTTTGAGAATAAAGGATGAACTAATATGTAGGAGAAAATTAAATATCATATATAACTTAGTTGGAAGACCAACCAAAAGCAAGGAAGAAAATGGGAAACAGAGAAGCCCAGCAAAGGTGTGTAAACAGGGATAAGGTGCTAGCCCTCAAAAAACAGTACAAAGACAAAAGCCAAAGATGCATGGAGAAAACTTTCCAAAGGATAATTGTAGAATTATTGGTTGAAAAGAAATACTGTTCAGTGTGGAATTCAACAGAACAAGGAAGAAAAGGCCACATTCTTATATCTCTGCTGAACTTGAAAGAAAAATGTGCCAGGTTCAGCAAAGACCATGGCCCCAGCTGCTTGGAAGTAGAAGCAGGAAGAGGGCTTCTAGCCAGGAGTTCAAGGTCACCTGGGCAAGATAACAAAACTGGCTATATAAGAATACATTGTTTTAAAAGGAAAATGGGATGTGACCAAATTTGTTTTCTTATTCTTTTAAAGTTTTTTTAATGCTAAAATATAAGGAAATAAGATTTTCAGTTTCAAAGAAAGAAAATATACACTATAGTGTTTTTGTGTTTTGATTTTAATATAGTCAAACTGACTCTCAAGTATAAAGATTGTCATTCTGAAGTGAGCCTGTGAGAGCTCAGGGCAGGGTCCTGGGGATACTTAGTAGATCTCAGTACTGTCACAGGGCCTGATGACCTGAGTTCTAGCTTCAGGTCTTACCTGGCAGGAGGAAAAGGGTGACTCCAAAAACGGTAACTCCTGAGAGCTGTCCTATGACCTCCAGATCTATGCCATGCTGTGTGCACCCATGTTCACATAAAGAATGTAATTGCAAAATTATGTTTTAGATGTATTTCGTATGGATGAATGCTCTGCCTGTATATACCTGTGTGTGTGTGTGTGTGTGTGTGTGTGTGTGTGCGCACTGTGTTTGTGCAGTGCCCATGGAAGTCAGAAGAGGGCGTCTAGAGTTAAGGATGGTTGTGAGCCACTGAATCCTAGTCCTCTGCAAGGGCAGCAATGCTCTTAACTGTTGAGCCATCCCTCCAGCCCAGAATGAGTAAATGATGGTTAAAAGACCCTGAGGTCTCAGCCCCAGAGAAATAGCTATAAGCAACTAAGGAATTCTGAGAATAGGAGAAATAATTTTACTGAGGGAAGAGCACACCAATTTATTATTCAATTCCAGTCTGGAAACATATATGTAACATTACATAGACTAAGCAGTTTGTATTTATGTAATTAGGAATATATATATATATATATATATATATATATATATGTATATATATATATGTATATAGATAGATATATCTTTAATTGTTGTTCTATGCACACACATGCACACATACACACACACACACACACGTAACCTCGATTAAAGAATAAAGAGGCCACGAATTTGAAGGAGAGCAAGTTGAGGGTGTATGTGAGAAGGTTTGGAGGGTGGAAATTGTATAATTATATTATGATCTCAAAAGAAAGAGAAAAAAATTCAAAAGCTATGTCTTCTGTTGAATCTTGCTGAGGAATGTACTCGAACATAAGTTATAGCGATGGATGGATATTGACATGAGAACTAATGGTGAGCATTACACGTGTATTGTGGAGTTAATAATCAATGATGCTTATTAAGGGAGGCTATAGTATGATATGAAATTATAGTATTCTGAACAGTAGAAGGAGAATGTCTGCAGCCAGCAATAAGAGCTGAGAGTTACCTTGTCATCACCAATTAGGAATAAAAGAATCTTTCACTTAGATGCTAGAAGAAAATGAGGTGAAGCTAAAAATGTTATCATATAGCCTTATATTTTTTTTATTGCTGAGAAACAACAAAAATAATCCTGGTAAATAGATAGGGTCTAAGAGCATTATATAAAGCAGGGTAGGAAAGCCACAAAAGTAATGAACAACAACAACAAAAAAGGAATATACATTTTCATTAATATGTAAATTAAGAATACAGAAATGCAAATTCAATAAATCTAGTTTTCATCCAATTGGTATTTGTCTTTTTTCTGTCATGCTGTTTTTAAAAGAACTTTTTCTTTATAAAAGTTATATGTATGTGCCTGTGTGTGGATTTGTGCACGTTAAGTGTTGCTGAGTCCAGAAGCAGTTGTCAGATCTTCTAGAACTGGATTTGCAGGCATTTGTGACCTGCTCAACATGGGTGCTGGGAACTGAACCCCAATCATTTAAATCATTTATCCACTAATAGGAACTGAAGCAAAACCAATGGAAAAAAATCAGAATTCTGTCTGAGTAGTTAAATAAGAGAGAGAAAGAAATGCTATCGTCTCCAGGAAGACATCTCTGAAAGAGAGGCATGAGATGAAGGAAGGAAGGAAGGGAGGGAGGGAGGGAGGGAGGAAGAAGGAAGGAAGGAGGGGGGGAGGGAGG
>NC_022014.1:42018602-42023953 GCF_000317375.1 Microtus ochrogaster
AGGAAGGAAGGAAGGAAGGAGGGAGGGAGGGAGGGAGGGAGGAAGGAAGGAAGGGCCAGGCACATGAGCTAAAAGAAAGATGTCATGAGTGACGTGTGAAAAATCAAACAAAGGTTTCAGAGAACATGGAAGGTAGGTCAAAGGTTCTAGGTTTTGGCAAAGGCACGTCCATTATTTACATCCCTGTGCTCAGAGAGCAGCGCTGACCTTGGGAAGCAGAATTCAGAATCGGTGCAAAGAGAAACTGCCATAAGCACATCTGAAGCAAAATCAAGTGAATTACAAGCTGGGATTCAGAAGACAACAGAGTCAACACAACAGTCACGGATTTATGGGCTCTAATAACAGACACCGTATCCACTTTGGATACATATGACATGTTCGTAAACTTGACCATAGCACAGTCTACAAAAAAAAAATAAGTCTCATGCATGTTCCAGAGACAAGGGCATGGCCCAGAAGGCATTCTTTTGTCATAGCCAAGGCAAACTCAGAAAGAAATAAAATCCACTATTAAACACCTCTTGGAGGCTGGGGAGATGGCTCAGTGAGTAAAGCAAGAGAATCTAAGTTGGATCCCTGGCACCGACATAAAAGCCTGACAAGGTGGGACATGTCTGTAAATCCAGCATGGGATGAGGTGGACAGACAGACAGACAATGAGAGTCCCTGTCTCCAAAAATGAGAGAGTGGATAGAATGCCTTGTGTTCAGCTCAGGTTTGTTCATGCAATGCACAGAGCTGTGTGTGGCTAAACATCTGTACAAATAAAATAAAATAAATACGCATACAAAAAAGAATAGAGAAAATTGTTTACTGTCTTTTAAATTTAGGAAAATATGAGTAATAGTGATAAAAATACAAAAACTAAGAACTGATGGTATGTAACATAAGCATCATTTAGGAAAAAATTATGTAATAATAATAAATTTAAACCCTGAAAGTAAATCAATTATGAACTCAAGATCTAGAGAAAGAGAACAATGCAAAATAATGCAGAAGGCCTTCACAAGGCTGGGTTTAGCTAGAAAATTGGCAAAGACTAGAACCAACAAATAAGTGGGGGAGTAGCTTCCTTAAAATAACAGTAAAAGGAGGGGGCAAGCCACGGACTACCTAGATGAGACAAAAGGTAAATACACGCATAGAATCGGGAAAAAAAAGTGTGGATGCTTTTTCAAAATTGAGGGCATTTAAAGCCAATAGAGACTGTTTTACATAATTTTAAGCAATTACATCCGAAGTCTTGGATGAAATGGGCATTTTTCCTCAGAGAGCAGAACTAACCCAGTTTGACCTCAGTAGACATAGTGTAGGCGCCCTCTCCCCACCCCAAGCACAGGAGAAGACTGGGCAAGAGCTGAGGGCAAAATGAAGAGGCTTTCACCAATCAAACATGAGCTGCTTCCATATCAGCAGAGCTAAGAACAGGAAGATAACAAAGGCAAGATGCTACAGCATCCAGCAGGCCTAAGTGCTCTGCTTGGGAGAAGCTGGTCAAAGCCCATCCATAGCTTGAAAACTGGCCAACAGCAAGGAAAATTCCCCTTATTCAGGATTCTGTGAATCGTATTGTTTAGCATGTGGGAGGAGAAGGTAAATTTTTCCTTATAGCAGGAGCAGGTGAACAGTTGAATACTGTTTTGTAATCTGTAATGAATTATGCGTCACAGGGTCTGCCAGCATCAGAAAATAGAGGCAACTGGATCTTTTTTTTTTTAATTTATTTATTTATTAAGGATTTCTGCCTCCTCCCCGCCACCGCCTCCCATTTCCCTCCCCCTCCCCCATCAAGTCCCTCTCCCTCATCAGCTTGAAGAGGAATCAGGGTTCCCTGACCTGTGGGAAGTCCAAGGACCGCCCACCTCCATCCAGGTTTAGTAAGTTGAGCATCCAAACTGCCTAGGCTCCCCCAAAGCCAGTATGTGCAGTAGGATCAAAAACCCATTGCCATTGTTCTTGAGTTCTCAGTAGTCCTCACTGGATCTTTATGTCTCTTTTCAAAATAATTTTTATGAAATCACACTGGTTAATTATTTCACCAAAAGATCAATTCTCAATTTGATCAAGTTTAGTATTTATTTTATTTTAGTGTGTGTGTGTGTGTGTGTGTGTGTGTGTGTGTGTGTGTGTGTGTAGTGCAGGTGTCTGTAGAGGTCATCAGAACCCCTGGAACAGGAGTTATAGACTTTTGGTTGTAAGAGGCCCAATGTAGGTGCTAGGAACTAAAATCAAGTCGCTAGATGAGCAACCAATATTCTTAACCCCTGAACCATCGCCTTAGCTCCTCCAAGTTTTAAGATCCGGATTATTTGGGAGGAAATAAAAAACCAAATCCTACAAAATTCATCTATTCTGATTCAAGGAGGCTTTACAGGATACAGTACACATCATCCGGTCTTTGATGACATCTCAAGACAGCTGTTAGCTTTTGGCTTGGTAGAACAACATAACTGTACTTTATTTTTCCAAAGCCGCTTTTTCCTGAGACCAGCACAGACATATTTACAGATGAAATGATAGATGTTTGGTACATCTTTGTTTCCAATAAGGATGAAGTAAGAGAAATAGATAAAACAAGATGGGCCATTGAAAAAGGTTAAAGCTTTATAAAGGATAGAAAGGAATTCATTACACTATTCTATATTTGGATGTATATGAAGATTTTTATCACATAAAATTGATAAAAATTTATGTGGCTAAAACCAGGACCCAGCTCTTAAAGTTGTTAGCTGATGATGTCTACTTAAACTGGAGGAAAGTGCCAGCCACCTCTGGCTATCGGAGGCCACCCATCCTTCCCTAACAAAAGCAGCATGCTCCCATGGTCCTGCATTTCTGCCTTCGGTTCTTTCTGCTCCGAGTCACACAGCTGCTGATATTGTAAAAAGGTTGCTTAGAAACATGTTAATGGGGAGGAAAAACATTCCTTAAAACATTAGGGGTTTTGTCTTTTGAAACATACCAGTTCAGCACTTTGTACCTCCCACAGCTTAATTTAACAGGAGGAAAAATATCAACTCTCGGAATGCAATTCCTTTTCTTCCATCTTCCTGGCTGGATTCAAATTTAATAAGAGTAAGAAATGCGGTGTGGTGATGACCTGAAACCACCTACAGTCCTGTTGGTCTCTTGGTGGCTTTTGTGTAGAACATCAGTTTCATAGGATCTAGGACCTAGAGCCTAGTGAGGACAATGAAGCCAAGAAGGGATGTAAGGCAAGTACTGCCTTCATGTTCTCCCCAGTGCTGTTGTCTAAAGAGCACAAGAGCCTGCTCTAGCTTTCAAGGGTCCAGAAGTTAGATGGGTCAAGTATTCTTTTCCAGGAACTTGTGGTACTTGACTGAATATTCCTAAAAAGTATATGTGTGTGTGTGCTACCATGTTCAAATACATTGCTGTGTGTTGGTACATAGACTTGTGTGTGTGTGAGTATGGGAATCAGAGGACCACCTTGGCTGTCATTCCTCAGGAGTTGTCTCCCTTGTTTTCTGAAACGGGGTCTCTCACTATCCTGGAACTTGATGATTAGGCTGATTTACCTAGCCAGCAAACCTCAGAGATCCAGCCGTCTCTGCTGCCTCAGTGCTAGGGTAAAGAGTGCCTTCCTAACAGCAGCCCCTTCACACGAGGTCTGGATACTGAACTCAGACTCTCATGCTTGAGCAGCAAGGCCTTTACCAACTGAGCCCTCTCCCCAGCCCTTGAAAGTTCTTCCTCATCCCAAGAGTTATGTTTCTGAGGAAGATGCCTAAGGGCAGAGCTTCCTTGTGTGCCTTCTCTGGGAAGCTCAGGAGAAGATTCTTCTTTCCGAAGCCTGGCAAAGGTGCCTGAGCTCTGCACCCTGACAGGTTCCTAGGTGCTGTTTTGATGATCTGGAGAAGCACACAGGTGCAAGGTTCTCACCAACCCAAATGAGTGGAGCAATTGCAGAATCAAGGATCCTGACACAGCTGATGCTGTGGCCTTACACCTTGTAAAAGTTTTGTCAGTTGTTTTGGTTTAATAAAATGCTGGTTGACTAGGAGCCAGGCAGGAAGTATAGGTGGAGCAACCAGAACAGGAGAATTCTGGGAAGAGGAAAGGCTCAGTCTGCAGTCATCACCCAGATGCAGAGGAAACAAGGTGAGAATGCCTCACTGATAAAAAGGTACCAAGCCATGTGGCTGACACAGACAAGAATTATGAGTTAATGTAGGATGTAAGAGTTAATAAGAAGCCTGAACTAATAGGCCAACCAGTTTAGGATTAATGTAGACCTCTGTCTTTTTGGGACTGAATGGCTACAGGACTGGACAGGACAGAAACCTCAGTCAGCAAGCTGACATTCAGAGGATAGCTTCAGAGGCAGCCAGGGTTCTGGTCTCAGGCCTTGGTTCTGTGCACTCTCATTGCAAGGCACTGGGTTTAAAGCTTCCAACTCTCACCTGCAAGAGTGAGGTGTGGGCATTTTTGAGATGACTAAATGAGATAATGTGATTGCTTCTACATAAGTGTGATCTTAGCTCAGAACGTGGGGCCGTGAATTCTGGATAAATATTAATTACTACTGGAATGGAAAGAAGCAAAAGGGTGTGTATGGAGGATGTGTGCCACTGTGTGGATCCCTTTTTCTTCCAAAACCAGAGAGAAGAACTGGACAATGTGTTGAGCTGAGACTCTGCCTGTAGGCTTCTGTTAGTGCTGCAAGTCTTGTGAAATCATATAGTTTGCTGGGTGGTTCTTTGTGGGCAAGCTTGTCCATTGGAAAGGTTGAACCCAACCCCTCCAGGTCTAAGCATCTTAGTGACATGATTTGGTTTCTGGTGTTACTCAGTGTTGCTGCCTGTACCAGTGGATTCCAACGAACCAACTCACAGACTGCAGTGAACAGAGAGGAGAGGAACAGTGGGTAGCAAGGAGCTTATCAGGACTGGATGAAAAGCCCAGACACACAAGATCCTGCCATGCAGGGCATCTATTTTAAAAACTGGTCCTTTTTAGCATCAGAGAATCAGGGCTGTGGTTTAATTAGTGATGGTTTACATCAGAGGCAAATGAGAGCCAGCAGGCCAGATCAAGGATGGGGAGATTAGCCATCTGGCTTGAGGACAAGCATAGGCTACTCCCACCTCTGTTGTTCCTGTTCAGGCCTTTTCCTGGGCTTCTTCTGAAGTGCAAAGCTTTCAGTTTGTCAACAAATGCACTCTGGGATCTGCAATGTTGATTATTTTCCTTCTTTCCTTCCTTCCACATAACTTTCTTCCTTCTCCTCTGCCACCACCTTCTTCTTCTTCTTCTTCTTCTTCTTCTTCTTCTTCTTCTTCTTCTTCTTCTTCTTCTTCTTCTTCTTCTTCTTCCTCCTCCTCCTC
>NC_022014.1:42024053-42039045 GCF_000317375.1 Microtus ochrogaster
TCCTTCTTCTTCTTCTTCTCCTCCTTCTCCTCCTCTTCCTCCTCCTCCTCTTTCTTTATTTCCTTGAGACAGAGTCTCATTATGCAACATTGGTTATTTGCCTTGGAACTCACTCTGTAGACCAGGCTGGTTACAGACACACAGAGAACCACCTGCTTCTGCCTCCTCAGTGTTGGGGTTTAAAGCATGTGCCATCACAGTCAATCTAACGTGAAACATTTTAGGATAGGATTTTCTAATCTATTACCAGTTTCTGTCTGTATCATGTACAAACTTGTACATGAAACCACTTCCTCCAGGTTTCAGACCATGTTCCTCACTCCCATCCTTCAGTCGGTCCCTTTGCTTCTCTTCCTCAGCAGATACCATCAAAGAGCTGGTGGGTATCATGATCATTGCACTAAAAACATGCTTTATTTGATAACTCAATGTTCAGAAATATAGATGACACTTCCCCGAGAACCATGCTGGATCCTAAGGAGACTTTCCCTAGAGAGTAATTCTGTGGAGAGAGTATCCTAGCATCCATCTGCCATTTTTATCTAGAAATGAACTAGAGGATCAGCATGGTGATTCTGGGTCCCTAGCATCAGGGTTCCCCAAAATTATTTAATGAGACCAAATGCTTTAGTAGAGTGTCAGTTTTAGAAGGTAATATCTTGGTCTGATTTCTGTTCCTTTCTCAAGAAGAACTCCCATGTAAAATATTTAGGAAATTGACTGAAGTATCACCTTACAGTTTTGCATCATGGTCCCCATTTCTGGAAACTTCTGGACCAGTCACAGCTGGCAGATTCTATGTCATATCCTTGTACAACAATCACCAGTTGGAGGGAAGTAGGAGCTGCTCCGCCATCCCTTTCCCCTCTGATGTGGTCCCCAGTACCCTTTGATGTTATCATTACTCTGTGATTTTAATTCATATGAACTGTCCTGCGTACTAGAGACATCCTTGCCATGATGATCAACACGTCACATCGTGATTTATCTTGTGTAATATTTTTGAGGCAGAATCTTACTCTGTGTCCCCAGCTGGACTGGAGCTCTCTATATAGAAAAGGCTATCCAGAGATCCATCTATCTCTGTCTCTTAAATGATGGAGTTAAATGTATGTGTCCCCACGCCTGGGGACAGCATGCTTTATTTTTGTATACCTGGGAATAGCAGGAGGACCATACTGTTAGAGAAGAGCTCACTCCTGGCTGGAGATTGTGCCCTGTAGTGGGGCTCTGCTGTACACAACTTGCTATATTCTTCAAAATCATATTCTTCTCATCTCTGTGCTCAAGGAAGAGGAATCAGGGGACACAAGAAACCACTTGAGGCCACATTCACCTAGGTCACTGGGAATGGACCGGAAGTCCATTCTCGACCTAGGGAAAGCCAATCATCTCTGCCCAGTCTCCTGCACTATGGTGGAGAGAAGCTGAAACTGGCTGATGGCAGAGTGAGGATGTGAGCTCCTATGGAGTAGGAGCTGCAAGTGTTGGACTCCTGAGGATCACAAGAGGAGGACATGTAGGCGCCCCTGGAGGAGAAGATGTCCCTGAGCAGGGGTACCACCATGGGACTTCCATAGAGACCAGGGTGTTCATTGGTCTCATCCCCTTCCCCGAAGGCAGGCAGGCTGGCTGCACCTGCTTCACCAGTCTCCGTCAATCATTCCTCCATTCTCCCCAGCCATTCCCAGGCATCCTGTTATTCTGCCCTCTAGAACAGTCCCGTCTTTCTCCTTCGCTAACGTCTACACTGAATCTCAACATGTGGCACCTTGACCTTCATCCATTGTAGGCACTGTTCTCTCCTCTATTTATGCTTAACTTTTAAAAAGGGATTTCATCTGAATAGTGTTATATGCTGAAAATAGCTTTGCATATTTATTTTTGTACATACATCAATCTCAATGCGTAGGTATATAACAGAATGCACCCTGCTATTTTGCGACGTGCTGGTCCTCAGCGGTACCTGACAGGCCTGGAAGCACAATAAACACACGGTAAGCACCTATGTGAATGACTGATGTGGCTTTGTGAATGCAGCTTTCTGCAAGCCAGCCCCATGCTGTGCATCTGCCCCCAACTTGGTGCTGAATTCCTTTCGATTTATATGGGCCTAGATCTCTCCTGCCTTTGAGACTTGGCACTAGGCTTTCCCGTTACTTAGCGTGTTTTCTCTGGGCTTCTAAGAAGCCATAAAAAGCTTTCTCTCCTGCAGCTCCCACCCAGGGCAATCCTTCCTGCAGTCACATCTCCATCATTACAGACAGACACTTGAGTACACGCACCTATCTGTTTGGCATATACTTGCCTATATCACAGTTACTTCTTTTTTCAAACACTTGCCACAGTGAAAGAAAAGATAAAGGCTTTAAAGCCAGGAGCTCTCAATACCCAGTCTTTCCTCTTAGCTTAAGCTGCCTCCCCTCTTAGTCACGAGTTTTGTTTTTTATTTTTAATTATTTACAGAAATTTACATTTAATTAATTACAATTACATTATTTTTCTTCCTTATCTTTTTTTCTCTCCAATTCCTCCCATGCCCCTCTCAGGTCCTCTCAAATTTATGGCCTCTTTTACTTGATTATTTTTGTTACATATGTAAGCATAAATATATAAATGCAACATATAAATGTTACGGGAATGAATGTGTTTCAGAACTGATAACTTGGTATTGAGTGACGGGTTGGGGGCTACCTCTCTGGGAGAGGTTAATTCTTCCTCTCACAGCAGTCATCAGTGGCCTCTAGTTCTTTGTCTGTGTTGGGGCCCTGTGAGAATTCCCCCTTCCGTGCCAGTCTCTTGACCAGTATTGCCCCTGTTCAGGTCTTATTTAGGCAGCGCTGTAGTGAAGATGGCTATTCTAGGTTGTCCACTTGACTACATCTGGAATTAATTGAAACCCAAATGGGAGGGTGTGTCTATGAAAAAGACCCACTTTTGTATACTGGTAGCAATAGGCAGGACCATACTGTTAGAGAAGAGCTCACTCCTGGCTGGAGACTGTGCTCGGTAGTGTGCACATCTTGTTATAGTCTTCAAAATCATATTCTTCTCATCTCTGTGCTCAAAGAAGAGGAATCAGGGGACACAAGAAACCACTCGAGGCCACATTCACCTAGGTCACTGGGAATGGGCCAGAAGTCCATTCTCGATCTGGGGAAAGCCAATCCTCTCTGCCCAGTCTCCTGCACTATGGTGGAGAGAAGCGGAAGTTGGCTGAGGGCAGAGTGGAGCTAGAGGATTCCATGAGAATCCTGGTCTACAGAGTGAGTTCCAAGGCATACAACCAGAGTTGTGTGGTGAGACTCTGTCTTGAGGAAATAAACAAGAGAAGGAGGCAGAGGAGGAGGAAGAGGGGGATGTAGAAGGAAGGAAAGAAAGAAGGGAGGGAGGAAGGAAGGAAAGAAGGAAGGAAGGAGGAAGGAAGAAAGGAAGGAAGAAGGAAGGAAAATGGGCAACATTGCAGAGCTCAGAGTGCATTTGTTGACAAACTAAAAGCTTTGCCCTTCAGAAGAAGCCTAGGAAAAGGCCTGAACAGGAGCAACAGGGATGGGGGTAGCCTATACATGTCCTCAAACAGATGGCTAATCTCCCCATCCTTGATCTGGCCTGCTGGCTCTCATTTGCCTCTGATGTAAACCATCACTAATTAAATCACGGCCCTGACTCTTTGTTGCTAATGTTTAGGTGGGAAGATTTACCTTTAATCTGAGCCACACATTTTTCTGGCAGCCTATATAAAGGACATGAAAGAAGGAAGCTTTCTCTCTCTTTGATGGCTTACTTTTGTTTTTGATGGCAAGTCCATTCCTTCACTGGCATTAGAGCCTACTTCTTTGGGATATCACCATATGGTGAAGACCAGCTGAGGCATCCAGCCTCATGGATTAAAGAACTACTGAATTTTTGGACCTCCTCCTGTTGGTAGACAGCCATTGGTGAACTAGTTGGACCAAAACCTGTATGCGTTTCTAATAAATCTCCTTTGTGTGTGTGTGTGTGTGTGTGTGTGTGTGTGTGTGTACACATATTCTATGAGTCTTTTCCTCTAGATAACACCTATTGAGAACACATAATGTAATTTCATGGCTGAAGCTTCCTTGTCATTTCGAGGAGACACAACCTCACAGAAGATGTCCTGGTCTTCTGGCTCTTACAATCTTCCCACCCCCTTGTCTGAGGTATTCCCAGAGTTTTAGGTGCAGGAGTTGTATTGTAGATGTATTCATTGGGATTGAATTATGTATTATGTATTATGACTAGTTGTGATCTCCATTTTGTTGCAAAGGGAAGCTTCTTTGGTGAGAGGTGGAAGCTACATCTATCTATATAATAAATGTATAAGCATACATTTTAGAATGCATTTAGGAAGTCACTCTGTTTGAGTAAAGTGGCTATAGTAGCGTTTCCTTTAATATTCTGACCTCACTAGCTCTGGTGAGCTGGCTTGGCTTCCAATTACAGGCATTATTTCCTTCATGTTGATTGGGCCTGAAGTCCAATTAGAGAGTTATTGGTTACCACCAAGATATGAGTGCCACTATTACACCTTTAGGGCTCTCTTGCCATGCTGGTCGTTGTTGAAGTTCATGGGTGTCATAGCAGGATGCTTGGTTGTTTCCCTCCCTGACATAGCACATTCTGGTCCTATTAAAGCTAGTCCTCAGAGAGGAGGCTTTAGCATCCAGTGCATATTTTCTGAGTCATATATCCAAAATGGTGTCTTCAGCAATAAGGAATTAAACTTTTGGAAGGCAACCAAGGGCAATAGCAATAGCCTATACTGTTTGGGGAGTTTCTTGTCATCTCCTGCCTAACAACTTAAAGGGAGATTTCTTATGATTGCTGTTGGGTCTTTTGTTAAGACAGCCTATGGTTCCTATGAGGAGCATTGTAAGAAGTGCATGTGTGTATGTGTGTGTGTAGATATTCATATGTATTTCATTTATTTTTGTTTAAATATGAAATAATATGATTCTTTAAGGCTTTACTAGACATTCTTAGTATTATACCTTCTTTCTACCTCTCCTTCTCACAGCCTCTTTACATCCCCCTCTTAATATGGCTATTAACTTCCTGAAATAAGGATCAGCTTCATCTTGATACACTCAGCACCCAAGGAAATTTCTAGAAGAGTTAATTTTTGTGAATACATGTTTAGTGAGTGGATGGCGGTCATGCTGTAGTTTCTTTTATCTCTTTCCACAGACTTCATCTGGGTATGTGTACATATACAAATCAAGGTGTCTTTACATCTTTCACCACCATTGGTCCTTGGTCTGGCATGGAAAAGGGAACATGTGAAAAACTAGACAAAGTAGCTAAGGGGAGCCAAGATAAGGGCACATTTTCTGTTTACTTTAACCTTGCTCTACAGCACACAATGTTGCTTATGCTGTTCAAAGTGGCTCCTATTCCTGTTCCTGTTAGACATGGTTTGTTGAGCACCTACTACAACCAGGCAAAGAGCTGTGTAGTACCCCTTAATAGTATGGGCACAAGTTTTCCATCAACTCCTTGGGGTTACTGCATTTACTGCTCTTTTATAAAGAAACTAAGGTATAGATACGCCTGAAAGAAGGAAAATGTGAGTCAGAGATATTCTGAAATGTGAGCCCGGGTTCTAATTTCTCTATCCAAGTTAGAAGTCATTACAATGCAGGCCCCCTTGCTCCAGATAGAAGTGGGAAAATCGTGTATGGGACCAAGGAAGTCCCTCCTGCAGGATCAACCAGGGTCATGTGACTGCCACAGCCCCAAATCCTTTGAAATACATTCCTAATGCACGGTGAAGAATTCTACAAAAGCAAACATGAAGAGGCTGCACTGGAAGCCAAGGCTGCGAGTGAGCTGCTGCCCCAACATTTCTTCTGATCCAACCACTTAATTAGTGCTCGTAATTGCTCACAGTGAAATTACTCAGAGCCTTCGCTGCCTACTTCTTTCCTATTGTTAGTGGTGGCAACTTGCAGCAATGCTCAGGATGTTGGCTGAATGAAAGCAGACTATGCTGTAAACTACTTTGTGCGTCAGAGAAAGTGCAATCACAGTGGGCAATTCTATCTGGATGCATTCCTGCCCCTCTCCATTTGAGTGGCCATATCCGGTACACAGGTAAAAGTGGACAAGCTTTTGGTAGGAAGATGGGCTACCCAACTCCACATGAAGCAACCACAGCTGCAATTTTGGTTTCCTAGAAATAAGCAACAACATCCACTTCAATGTTTTAAGTGATGTGCATCTGCACACTGTATGTGCATTGGCCTGTGCAATGCATGTGTGCATGTGAAAGCCAATGGACCACTCTGTGGAGCCAATTCTCTCTTTCGACCCTTACATAGGCTTCAGGACCTGGATCATGTCTTCATATTTACTGGGTAATATTACTGGCCGAACACCCTCTTTGAATGAGAGCATACTGCAGCTGTCTGTATATGCATTGCTTAGTTTAGCCCAGTGTTTTCGTCATCTTCCCATATTGTGAGGATATAAGGAGAAAACTGCTCATGGGTCCAGGGCTGCACCTGGATAGAAAAGAATACGGGTGATGACTGATTGGCTATTTCAAAACAGCCACCAGAGAGGATTTCAAAGGTTCCCAGGACATTGAATTTTAAACACTCAAGGCCCTAGATACGCTGATTTATACGATTTACTTGTTGTGTACCTGTATGGAAGTGTTACACATTGCCCCATAAATACATACAATTGCTATGTGTCAGCTTAGAAATATTTGCAAAATTAAAAGAAAACAGGATATATTCATATTTTTGAAAAAGCATTCCAAGGCCACAACTAAGTCACAGGGGCTTTATTTTCTCAGGCACCTTGAGGATTATTTTCCATACTGATTTCAAAAACAAACAAAAGGAGAGTGATGGTAAGGATTTCCATTCTAGAAGGGTACTCTAGGAGACACTGGATTACACTGTCCTCTGCAGCATCTCAGAACATTTCTGCCCACTGCTGTGACCACCCCAGATCTTTGTGGTTATTCTTAGGTCACAGAGGGTACTCTTAGACCACAATGTTCACCCACAGGTCACTGTGGTCATTCTCAGGAAACAGGGGACATGATTAGGTCACAGAGGGCTTTTCCAGGTCACAATAGACTATGGCACTGAGGACACTATGAATTCTTTTAGATTGCAGAGGTCACTCCTAGGTGACATGGAACATGTCTACATCACAGTGAGCATTCTCAAGTCACCTTGGGTACTATCTGGATTACTGTGAAGACCCGCCCAGGTTACAGCGGACACTTCTAGATCACAGTGTGTCACAGTGGGACACTCCAATGTCACAAAGGACACTCTTTTGTCATAGTGGATATTCTCATATCACAGTGGGTACTACATGTTACAGTAAATACTTCCATGTCGTGCTGGACACTCCTAGCTCATGCTGGTCACTCCCAGGTTATAGTGGACACTGCCAGATTACAGACGACATTCCTATGTCAAAGTGAACACTTCCAGGTCACAGTGGACACTCTCAAGTCATGTGGGAACTGGTAGACAAAAAGTTTTGACTGGGACCCTCAGGGATACATAAGGGACAGTTTAAGAGATGGATCTCATGTTGGGAAGAACACAAAGGACGTAGTGAAAGATGCTGAAAGATGAAGCATGAAGTGGAAGCTGTCATTATTATGGGAGAACCTGACTGTCTTTGTTCAAGCCAGAGCTGGAGGCGATCAAGGGAGACAGACAACTTCTCATGTCATTCCAAATGCACGTGGTTCTTTCTCCCAGTTTCCAACAGCAGCAGCGGCAGTAACTGACATTTTTCTAGTTCACCGTTTTAGCTGCCCCACGGCTTATGTCATCACACCACAGTACCAGTTTTGCCCTTCTTTCAACCTTCCACATCTGAGCCCTGGTTTAAAAGCAAATTACCTTCACAAAGAACACAACTTTCTTAGGCTCTGGATCTCACCGGAATGGGCTGTTAAGTCATTTTTCATTAAGTTCAGGCTTGGAAAGATCAAAGAGTCACCGTGTGTGCCCCCCAGAAGTTTTTTTCTGGGCTTGCCCCCTCATGAATATAAATCACTGTGTTTGTTGTGTTTCCAAAAGCCCCACTCAGCATTCACAGTAACCTTGTTCAAAGAGATGTGGGCTCAGGCCTGCCCTCACCTCCACGGGGATGTGAGCTTCTGCGTGCCACCAAGTGAGCTCTGGAGACAATTATTCCTTCTCTTCTGTGGCTGAGGTTAAGGTCTCCCCCATGGGGATAAGAAAAGGCCCCCCAGGCAGAAGTTCCTTTTAGGCCTCCAGGATGGCTCATGGCCAAGGACATTGAACACCTTTCTTCCTTCTAAGGCAGGTCCAGCTTTTGTGCAGCAAGACAAAAAGCAAACAATGGCTGTCCTTCCTCCCATGGTGAGGACAAGAAAGAGAAGAGCAGGAAGCCAGCTTTTGAAAACCGTGGCTGTTGAACTCCCAGCTCCTCAAGAGCCTGACTTCAACCCACTTTCTGACAACCTCAGAGATCAACTGTCCTTTTCTCCAAGACAATGTCAGCTCTCAAAGAGACCACCAAGAGGGAAAGAGAAGCCTTCCAAAGGCTCTGAAAGAATATCTAAGCTCTTCTTGGTTACTGACTCCAATCTCCGTAATCTTTAAATCAGCGGTTCCCAGCCTGTGGGTCTTTCACAGGGTCACCTAAGACTTCCTGAAAACACAGATATTCACATTACAATTCATAACAGTAGCAAAATTAAAGCTGTGAAGTAGTAACAAAAATAATTTTATGTCTGAGAGTCACAACATGAGGGACTGTGTTCAAGGGTTGCAGCATTAAGGAGGGTGAGAGCCAACCACTGCTTTAAATGAAATGTCTAGGAAAGGAAGGAACATTAAAGCCTAAAATATACAGTCTGCTCCCAGCTTTCCTGATGGTGGTCAAAAAGAGCTGTTGAGTGAAAATAAAATTGTTGCTCACAGCAATAAGTGACCGTCTTGATTGCATGGGTAGGCAGAAGGTAACTGGACTAAGGGTATTTATTGAAACTTGAATATTTGACTTGGGGAGTCATGGAGATCTTGGTCAGGGTTAGGTAATGATCAGATACAATATATTAAAAATTATAAGGAAAAATAGAGTGAGACTGTGGGGCTCAGTACAGACAGAGTCTTGAGGAATAAACAATTGGCTGCTGTTTTCTGCTGGAAAATGAGCTAAGTCTTTCATTCTTGGGATAAATAGTGACAATTCCTTGTCGTGTTTCATCTTGGCCACAGTTCCCTGGAATGCTGAACCCATGCTGCCTAAGACGGGGATTAGTGAGGCCATACTGGTGCAGACAGTGTCATGTGAAGTGGGCAGGCAGGAGAACCGTTTCTCAGCGGTAACTCCCCAGTTAGAACCAAGCGCTACTTCAGGATGCAGGTCCTTTACTGAGGAGATGAAATGACCAGGCCCTCATTCCTCCCCTCATATTCTGACCCATGGATGTATTCCTTGAGACTAATGAGTAAAAACTATCCGTGAACTTCAAACAAACAAAATATATTTCCTTCTTACCGTGCATGTGTGTGTGTGTGTGTGTGTGTGTGTGCATGTGTGTGTCGTATGCACATGTGTTATGTGGTGTGTGTGCTGTATATATGCATGTGTGTGTGTGTGTGTGTGAATGCAGGCATACAGTGCCATAGTGCAAGTGCAGAAGTAGAGGAAGACTTTGGAGATTAGTCCTTGCTTTCTCCCTTGTTTGTGACAAAGTCCCTTCTTCATTGCTGCATCCTCTGACCTTGCTGACCTGTGAGCGTTCTAGGATCTCTGCCTCCCATCTGGCCAGAGGTTTGCTGCGATGTTAAAGTGCATCTGCAGTGTCGATCTTCATGTGGGTTTAGAATTCAAATGCAGATCTTCATGCTTGCATGGCAAGTGCTTTACTTACCTAGCCTTATTCGTAGCCTTGCTTTTGTTAAAAAAACAAACAAACAAAAATTTGGTGCTGGAGCAGTCATTGGTAGTTAAGAGCACTTGTTCTGGTGAAGAACCCAAGTTTGGTTCCTAGCACCCATGCTGGTTAACTTCCAACTATCTATATAACTCCAGTTCAGGGGATTCAACACCTTTGGCCCCCAAAGGTCCTTGTGCTCATGTTCACATACCCCAAAATGCAGGTGCACATAATTAAAAATAATAAATTGTTTTAAAAAAAATCTTCCTAAGATTTGGGGAGACAATCAACTTGAGTTTGTTTGTAGCAGAAAGTCTGTATCAGTGAGGGACCCTGGGCGTCTTTGGGAGGAAGTGACATTTGAGAGGAAACCCTAATATGTAGAGAATGTGGAGGGATTCTCCAGGTCGAAGGAAAATAGTTATCAAAGAAAGAGAATCTGGGGCCTGAGGAGAAGGCAGCCAACAGGGCTGGAGGGAGGCGGCTGATGCAGAGAAGGGTGGTCAAGGAAAGACTGTACGACAGGCTCAGATCAGCGGAGCTGAGGCATGCCCCACCCATGCTCACCCCAGGAAACTGTGGGGGGCCACACGTGCATGGATGGCATGGACCCATGTTCAGATTCTCAAAGTGAGTCCGAGGTTCCTCACATGATTAATTACTGATTTTGCTCCGGGGCAAGTAGAAAACACATCCAGCTGCGGGGGCTTCACAGAGCAGTAAACAATCTTTCTTTCTTTTTTCTTTTCTTTTTTTTTTTTTAAAAAAAAACTTGTTTGTAAGAAAGTCCTATGATTCCAGAATATTCTCATACTGTTCTTAGCCATTATCACGCTCCAGCATCCATTTTCAATTTCAAGCGTTGAGCTGGATGGTTTTTATGGCATCTTGGCTAAAGAGAAATGAAAGGTAAGATTTATTTTATTTCTTTGAATATAGAGAGAGCTCCTTGAAGTTTTCCGTAAATCAGAAAAGGAATCTTTTAGAGAGATTTAATTAGGCATACCATTTCCTTTCTCTAAATATACACACAGGCACTAATTAGGCATTTTGCATCATGTATACCGGCATTATCCACAGATGATGAAGAAAATTCTTAAGTGCTTTATTCGTTGCTTGCATGAAGCCATTCAGGAGTCTGTGGGCAAACTCACAAAGGTGTGGAACAGATCTGGGACTTCAAGGATTCCTGGCTAGTAGAAAACAGCAAGGCTCTCTCTCAATTCATCATAGAAAGCACTTATGCCTAGGGTATGAATTCAAGCACAGGAAGGGGTCCATATGCTGTTTTCAATGTATTCCCCTTGTTTTGTGCATCAGAAAGTGAACACAATCCTTGTAGGTGGATCCAGTGTGTGCGGGAGGGAGGGGATAGACCTGGAGAGGTCTAAATGGTGTTGGTTTTAGGACAGGGTTCCCTTTAGTATGAGTGTGCCTCTGAGGAGCACACCCAGCATCTGAGAGGTGGGATTGCTCAGCAGCTGAGGAGTGTGGGGACTATGTGTCCTGATCAATGGCTCTGGGAATTATTTTCTCCCTGTTAGGCTCAGTTTCCCAGCTTTTAATATAAAGATATCAATAGGAGCTAACCCACAGGGTATCAGCTAAGATTAAATCAGATTATATAAAGCATTTAATTCAGGACCTAACAATGTTAAAATCTTAGCAATTGTTATAGACTGATGAAGTGATATTTTGCAATCAATTCTAGAAGAAAAGGTTGCTGGCTTTCTGTCTCTCTGTCTCTCTGTCTCTGTCTCTGTCTCTGTCTCTCTCTGTCTCTGTCTCTCTCTCTCTCTCTCTCTCTCTCTCTGTGTGTGTGTGTGTGTGTGTGTGTGTGTGTGTATGTGTATGTGTGGTATATACTCCAGTAAATGAATAAGGCAAAGAAAGAGAGGTCTAATAGGATACAGGAATGTATCTTAAAGATGTAGTTTTCTCCTGGAATTTTTTTCCTGTTCCTATTGCATTCCTCAGATAAACCCTCTTTCAACCATTTCTATTTTTCTTTTCTCTGATGTGCCCCATACATCTAAATAATGTGCTGGCATAACATTTCTTGATTCATCAACTTTAGGTAATGCTTATTTTTCACTCTATTGTATAGGCATTGAGGACTTATTTATTCTGCAATCCCACCCTCATTCCTCATTTTCTTCCCAGTGTTTGATGATCATATCAATATTTTATCTCTCTGGTTCCCATAGTTATAATTTTCCAGCATCATGTCTTTGTGAGTGTTTTGTTCTTTTAATTTTAAACACCCCCTGGAGGATCTCCTACCCCCTGCAGCTCTCGCTTCTCTCCCTCTTCCTCCCTGATTTCTTACTACCATCTCTGTGTCTTTAGAAATCATCACAGAATAATCTCCCTAAAAAAAGGAAACTCAGAGGGAGTTTTTGGCATGTGATCTGCAGAGGGTCCATCTGAATGACACTCTGTGAAGGAATTAGGTCAGAACAAAAGAAGAAGCCACAGGAGTCTAGCTGGAGTCTAGCTTTGCCTGCTCAGAGGGGAGTTGGGGGCTGAAATTGCAGCATCAGTCACAGAGAAACTGTATTCTTAGTGCTCCAAGGAGGAGTGTGACAACAAAAATTAAACATAGCAAGTAGACTGAAAGAAGAGGTGATAGGTTGATAGATGACAGATGGATGAGAAGATAGAGAGATAGATGAGAGAGATAATGGGTGGAGAAGTAGCTGGAAGGTGGATGAACAGATAGGTATGTAGATAATGGATAGATGGATGGATGGATGGATGGATGGATGGATGAATGGGTAAATGGATGAAAGAATATATATATATGAATGGATATATATAGTAAACTGATAATTAGATAGATAGATAGATAGATAGATAGATAGATAGATAGATAGATAGATAGACAGAAGTTAGTCAGGAAGATAAATCATGGCTGGTTGAGTAGATAGGTGAGTGAATGAGGAACAGAAAGACAGATAAGTAGAGAGAGTATAGATTAGTAAGTGGAAGACTAGGTAGGTAGATAGTTGAAGGAGAGTTGAGTGGATATATAGACAGGTAGTTCTGTGGGATTCCTCTCTGTATACTGTGAATATGTTTTATTACCATTGGTTAATAAAGAAGCTGCTTTGGCCTGTGGCAGGGCAGACTACAGCTAGGCAGGAAAACTTAACTGAATGTTGAGAGAAAGAAGGCAGAGTAAAAGAGAGCCATGTAGCTGCCAAAGGAGACAGACTCCCTGGGCCTTTACCAGTAAACTTCAAGCCTTGTGGTGATACATAGATTAGTCAAAATGGGTTAATTCAAGATGTAAGAGCTGCATATATTCATGAGCTAACTGGCCAAGCAGTATTGTAATTAATATAGCTTCTTGTAATTATTTCAGGTCTGGGCAGCTGGGAAAGAAACAAGCAGTCTCTGCCTACAGAATGGCGCCCAAAAATTTGGGGCTGATGCTTATCACCCACTTTGGGCATGGGTGTTTGTGTGCCCACTCAGCATTGAGAGAAAAGTAGCTGAGACTATGCCCGTGGCTCAGGGCAACTCCCCTCCCTGGTCTGGGTAGACTGTGGGATTGGGTCTGCTAGGAGTATACAGGCAAAAGTGCATGGCAGATTCCCACCACCATGCACAGAGATACTTCCAGGCCACACAGTGCACTGCAAGGTAGGTTTAGCTTTTACTCAGATAAAAAGGGTTTGTATGCTACATGGTGCTACCCAGAGTTGAAGTGGTGAAGAGGACTCCCACTGGCAGCCCCAGCGCTGGCAGTGAAGTACCTCCACCATAATGAAAGGCTGAGAGAGGCAGAGCCAGCATCCAGGGCAGCTGCAACTGAGCTGCTTACCATTTTAAAAATGCTCCTGTTCAGAAAGTTATTACAGATAGACAATAAAGACAGATTCAGATAAAAAAAAGACTTCTGAATGGGTCACAGTATTGAATAAATTTCCTTTCTTGGGAGAGAGGAAAAGGAGTATAGTCAGTTATAAACAAAAATAGTTTTAAAAAATGGAACAAAATATTTAAAGAAACAGAGTACAGACAGTAATAGATTATTAAAGAAGTAAGGATAATAAAATAAATTATAAAAAGATAATAGAGTAAAAGAAAAATAAGCCACATAAAGATGGAAAATACACAGAGAGACTGGATTATGTATATTATTGTGTTTTCTTTGATGTTTTTGACTGTGATGAGGTAATACAGAGAGACATTTCATTGTACAAACTGCTAAGCTAAACCAATATATATACTTTAAAGTTATTTTGACTCCAAAATTTGGGTCTAAGGCTATGTTGCTTTGGAAAAGAGGTTCTGCTTTTGATTCTACAAAGGATGAGAACCTGTGGATTCCTTCCAAGCTAATATGATTTGATCAAAGAAGACCCCCTGAAGCAATGGCCCAGAAGGCCCAACATTCATGACAGCTTCAGGGCTGCTGGCTGAGATGGACCAACCACACAGGATACTCCATAAAAGACATGAATAACAGCATCCCCAGTCAGTAGGAAGTAGTTGTGAGAACAACACACAAATTCCCTAAATGATTGTTTATAAATGTTTGTTTACACTTAAAGAGGTATATGCTACAGAGATGAATACTTTGAATTGGTATGGATCTTGGTTTATTGATACTTTTTTTGTCTTTTTAAGTTTTATGTTAATTGAAAATACATTTTCTTTTATACAATATATTTTGATTATGGTTTCTCCTCCATCAACTTTTTGTTCATTTTTGCTTTTGTCATTTTTTATTAATTTTATTGAGCCATACATTTTTCTCTACTCCCCTCCATTCCTTTCCCCTCCCCTTCAACCCTCTCCCATGGTCCCCATGATCCCAATTTACTCAGGAAATCTTGTCTTTTTCCACTTCTCATGTAGACACTGTTGTCTAGTTTCTCTGGGACTATAAATTATAGGCTGGTTTTCTTTGCTTTATGTCTAAAAGCTACTTATGAATGAGTACTGTTGAAATAAGAGCGCCGGGGCTGAGTCCCCGGCACCCTGCCGCCCACACGGCTAGCTTAGCTTATGCCCCGAAATAATTACACGGAAACTGTATTCTTTTAATCACTGCCTGACCCATTTGTTTCA
>NC_022014.1:42041093-42044235 GCF_000317375.1 Microtus ochrogaster
CAAAAATCTGTATTAAACTCTCTCTCCCTTATTTTTAAGCCTTCTCAGGTTTTTAAGTGGATTTAGTCCATCACGTCGGGCGCCACTACTCCGCCTACCTAGGGGTTGGCCTATGAAATGGGCCTAGGCAGTTTCTTTATTAATAAGAAATCATTCCCACATCAGAGTACATATGATATTTGTCTTTCTAGGTCTAGGTGACCTCACTCAATATGATGTTTTCTATATCCATCAATTTTCCTACAAATTTCAAGATGTCATTTCTTTCTGCTGTTAGTACTCCATTGTGTAAATGTACTGCATTTTCCTTATCCATTCTTTGGTCAAGGGGCATTTAGGTTGTTTCCAGGTTCTGGATATGACAAACAATGCTGATATGAACATAGTTGAGCAGATGTCCTGGTGGTACAATTAAGCATCCTTTGGGTATTTACCCAAAAGTGGTATTGCTGGGTCTTGAGGGAGATTGCTTTCTAATTTTCTGAGAAATCACCACACTGACATCCAAAGGGGTTGTACCAGCTTGCACTCTCACCAACAATGCAGGAGTGTTCCCTTCACCCCACAACCTCTCCAGCATAAGTTGTCATCAGTGTTTTTGATGTTGGCCATTCTTACAGGTGTAAGATGGAATCTCAGAGTTGTTTTGATTTGCATTTCTCTGAGTGTCTTTCAGCCACTTTAGATTCCTCTGTTGAGAGTTCTCTGTTTAGGTCTGTACTCCATTTTTTAAAATTGGATTATTTGATCTTTTGATGATCAATTTCTTGAGTTCTTTGTATATTTTGGAGATCAGCCCTCTGTCTGGTATGGTGTTAGTGAAGGTATTTTCCCATTCTGTAGACTGTTGGTTTGTCTTATTGGCCATGTCTTTCTTTGCTTTACAGAAGCTTTTCAGTTTCAGGAGGTCCCATTTATTAATTGTTTCTCTCTGTCAGTGCTACTGGTTTATATTTAGGAAGTGTCTCCTGTGCCAATGTGTTCAAGTGTACTTCCACTTTCTCTTTTATGAGGTTTAGTGTGATTGGCTTTATGTTGAGGTCTTTGATCCATTTGGACTTGAGTTTTGTGCATGGTGATAGATATGGATCTATTTTCATACTTCTATGTGTTGATATCCAGTTATGCCAGCACCATTTTTTGAATATGCTTTCCTTTTTCCATTTTATATTTTTTGCTTCTTTTGTCAAAAATCAGGTAATTTAGGTGTGTAAATTAATATCTGGGTCTTCAATTCTGTTCCATTGGTCCTCCGGTCTGTTTTTATGCCAGTACCATCATGTTTTCAGTACTGTATCTTTGTAGTAGAGTTTGAATTCGGGGATTGTGATTCCTCCAGAAGTTTCTTTATTGTACAGGATTGTTTTTGCTATTTTGGGTTTTTTGGTTTTCCATATGAAGTTGAGTATTGGATTACCACAGAGAATTGGGTAACATGTTTATGTGAACTTGGATCAGAGCCATGCAAGTAGCAAAAGAGAGCACCGCACACATTTGAATCTAGGAGCACAGGGGTGGTACTCAGGGTTATGAAACCATGGGTAGAACTCAGACTTGCTGGTGGAAGGGGTGATCATGTGGTCTGTATTCCCCAGCCATGAGCTGATGTCACCTCTAGTGATGGAGCCTACTGTAAAGTGTCAGAAAAGTAAAAAAGACTGTAAAGTGTCATATTGTGTCACAAAACGTTAAATGTCTTGGTTTAACAAAAGAATACAAGTGTAGCTGCCCTGAGGCTTGGCAGTAGTGATGGCTCTCTGTGTTCAGAATGTGTTGATCCTCAGTCTTCCTGATCCTGGAAAACTTTACAGATTTGTCTCTTGGGAAGATGGTTGTGAACACTTGACACACCCTTGGATTCAAGCCATGTGGGAACAAGGAGACTATAGTTTTGTCAGTAGCTTGTTTAGATAGCCCATGGTTCATCCTGTTTGTCCAGTTAAGGTTGGTGTAGGACAAAGCTGGATTACCTGGTCTGGGCTACTTCCAAACAAGTGGTCATTGAGCTTTACCCTCTGGAAGAAACAGAATAGGAAGACAAAGCAATGGGTCTTAGGACAACAGATGTCCAATACTGTGTTTGTTCTTTAAAGGTTCATTTTATTTCATTTATGTCCTCTTATGCCTGTGTAAGTGCAGTGCCCACAAATGCCAGAAGAGGGTGTTAGATCCCTTGAAGCTGGAATTGCAGGTGTTTGTGACCTTCCTCATGTGGGTGCCGAGACTTGAATGCTGGTCCTCTGACAGAGCAATACATACATGCTCTTAATTTCTATGCTATCTCTTCAGCCCCCACTGAGATGTTCCAAAGGAGAAAGTGACCTGTACAGAAAAATGCAAAACCCTCAGGTTATCTTTTGAGACAGGCAGATCTCACCAGCTATGGAGAAGTTATCATGTGCCAACTTGGATATTGAGATTCATACTAGCCAAGTAGTTGTGACCCCATGAGCATGACAGCACAGCTCATAAAAAAATGCTGTGCTATTTCATACTTGAGAGACTGAATTCAGGCTCCACGCTCCATTCTGTCCTCCTGAAAGAATGAGCGGTAAATAAAACATAAGCCACTCTTGTGCATGCTTCAAATTTTCATGTAGCTAAAAGGCATTTTACTGTGGGTTGAAGATGAAATTCCGGGCCCAAAGCAATGCCTGTTAACAAATGGACCAGTTGCCCAGTGCCAGATGAGGAGGTGGGAAACTGGGCTCATTTGTCATTTTAAAACCAGGGAAGTGCAGGAGGTATGGGAACTCAGCTAAAGTGGAAGTGCAGGCTGAGAGAGTCACTGCTGGATGCCAAGGACGCCAGCACACTTCCCTGCTGTGGGCGACTTGAGACCTGTGAGTAATTTGATAAGAGGTGCTCATAATCCATGTGTATTTGAGTCACATATATTTATTTATCTGTCAATTATTAATAGCTATCTCTGCTTATCTTTTTCCTGACAACTCTTGAAAATCCCTTCTTCTGAATGTGGAAATAAAACTGTGTGTGTGTGTGTGGTGTGCATGTGTCTGTCTATATCTGTCTGTCTCCCTGATTGTGTCTCTGTCTCTCTCTGTCTCTCTCTGTCTCTCTCTGTCTCTCTCTCTCTGTCTCTCTCTGTCTCTCTCTCTCTCTCTCTCTCTCTCTCTCTCTC
>NC_022014.1:42044335-42059267 GCF_000317375.1 Microtus ochrogaster
CTCTCTCTCTCTCTCTCTCTCTCTCTCTCTCTCTCTCTCTCTCTCTCTCTCTCTGTTTCTCTCTGTGACTTTCTCTCTCTTTGCCACTTTCCTCCAATACCTTCAAAGACTACCCATGCCCACAACCCAGGTCTGACTCTGACTTTGTTCTAGACACTTTAACAACAAGTCTTAGAACACCTTTCTAGATTCCATAGACCACTATTTAGGCAGAAGCTTGGAGATGCTAACTTACTAAGTGCATCTAAGTTTTCCACGCTGCCTGTGACCAGAAAGAACAGATTAGCACAATAGAAACAGACTCCTGTTTCTCTGGGCCAGGAGTCTGAATGTGCTTTAGTTGGCTTTCTGTACAGGGTCTCTTACCCCATGACCCAGGGGTAGGCTGCCATGGTTTCTGAAGCTTGCAGTTATCTTCCAAGCTCATAAAATGGTTGTTGATAAAACTGAATTCTTTCCAGTTGTTGATGAGGAAGGCCCTGTGTTATCTGTGGTTGTCAACCAACAGTCGTTTGTAGCTCCGCTGGGTCTCACAATTCCATGTCAAAGGGCTCTCCTGCATGCCTTCCTCCAATGTGAATAATACATCCTGCTTCTTCAAAGCCGGCGGGAGAACTTCTTGCACCATCTACCCTTGTGGTTTAGAAGTAGGTCACCACTCAAGCAGAGAGCATTACATAGCTCTGCAGATACCAGGACAAGGAAAACAGGAGCCATCTTGGAACTCAGCCTCCCTCACTGTGGTAACAAACTACCTGTAATTTCCGTGCCATAAAACAATGGCTTATATCTGTCAGGAGTCGGCTGGGCACTCAAGCGATCTGAAAGAGAGCTCTAAATCCATAGTCCATTATTGCTATGGTAAGAAAAATGAAAAACAATAAATCTTGCTTCCGTTCAAATGTCTGTGGCTAGGGCCAAGAACAATGGCTACCTCCTCCTGTAAGAGAAGAATTGTCCAGCTTGGTGTCCTAGCGGGGAGCAGAGCACAGAACACAAATGGGCACTGACTTGTCCTCTAATTAAAAGTCTGCTTTCTTCCCATGTTGTGTAGAGAGCTAACCTCTGCCCCGTGCTTTGGTCCCTGGCTCACCGTGTTCACAGAGCTTTCAGCCCCAGGCTTGTTACCACGCCACTCCTATGGTACAAAGCACAGCTCAGAAACCACTTTCTCAGTATTTTCTGATATGTCCCCTAAAACTTACATTTTCTACACTGGTCTGGTGGTAGACACCTGGCACCTTATCATTCAGGAACCAGAAGCAGGGGGATTGCTACCAATTTGAGGCCAGCCTTGCCGATGCATTGAATTCCAAGACAATCAGGACTGCGTAGTCAGAACCTGTCTCGGTCAAACGTGGAAGGAAGGTACTAGACCAGTGCCTCATGACATAACTTGTTCTGCAAGTGTGAGGACCTGAGTTTGAATCCCCAGCCCCTATGAACCAATTCATAGGGTAACACCATCTTTGTAACACCAACATTGGGGGTAAAGCCTGGCAGATCCCAAGGGCTTGCTGGCTAGCCAGCCTGGCTGAAAGGACAAGCTTCCCGTTTTATGAGCGATGCTGTCTTGGGGGATACAGTAGAAAGTGCTTGAAGACAGACAGCTGACCTCTTTCTCTGGCCTATAAATGCCCACACACTTATATGCATGCCTCACACACAGAAGTCAAAGGAAAGAGAAAGTCAGTTTCCCTTTCGGATTTGATACGATGTTCCTCCATAGCTCTGGTTTTATTTGTCATTATCCTTTGTATGGCTCCTGAGGTAGGGTCTGTCTTATGTCCAGAGTATCTTCTATAGACCCTGACATTTTCCCATCTCCCTTTGCTAATGACCAGAGATGGCTGACTTCCCACATATCATCGTGAACCCCTGGGGGAAAGGATTCTGTCTGACTTATAATTATTTCTTAGGCACATTCAATGCAGGGCTACGTACAGTTCAGTTTGGCTCTGAAGCAATCTGTTCCCAAGAATGTCGACATAAAGGAGGTTTAAAAAGTCCTTGCATTATTGAAGGCCAGGAATCCTCTAATTCCCTTAATTCATCAGAGTTCTACATTCCCCCCACCCCACCCCAGGAAACTCTTCTCTGATGATAACTCAAATCCCTCTTGAAGGACTTTCTTTGTCCATAAATGAGAAAAAAAATTGCAGCTTCTACATAAGATGCAATGGCTATGAGCAAAACAAATACTAACAACAAATAAAAACAAATCTAGTCTATGATCACAGTTGGATGAACTTAGTGACTGGAAATTTTTATTTTAAGTACGGACTCCTTTACGCAAACAGAACCTTAGGCAGGGCACAAAATGTAAAACTGCTATGACAATAACCGAAAACACTTATTGGGGTGGGGGTGGGAGAGGTAGGTAGGTGAACCTCTTACATTCCCATCACCCACATGGTGGTTAACAACTACCTGTAACTAGTTTGAAGGGCTCTCACGCCATCTTTTGGCCTCCACCTGTACTTGGCATGTACATGGTATATATAACATACATCCAGCTAAACACTCACATAAAAGAAAATCTAAAAAAAAAAAAACAAAAGTTGCTCTGCCTGAATTGAGAATGATTTCCCAGTGCTTTGGTTACTCAAAATCTCATGATTCTTCTCCAGTAACAGGCCTCAAGATGCTGTTCTCAAAACTAGAGGTTTAGTTTGACCATTGATCCAAATTTTTCGTAGTTTAGCCAAGAATATTTAAGCTAGAAACAAAAGATACACAGATGGACAGATAGGAACCCTACTTTAATAAGTGCTTTTCTACCATTCCCTCTATGGAAGACTGACTGACCTTGGGTTAGAATGAGCATTGTGTTGCTCCAGACTGATAGGCAAAGTCACGCTGAAACGGTCAGCTTAGGGTCTTAACAATTTCCCTTGGGTTTCTACTTCAGTTGTGTCTGTTTCTGGGCCTTAGCCGAGTCAAGGTTAAAGAAGGACTGGCTAATTTTCCAGTCTCAGGGTTTTGTGCAGCAGATCTGACAGCTGACTTCCCACTGAGATCAAAGCCAGCTGCAGTCCGAGCTCACAGCCAGCACCTCCTATGAAGGTGTGTGGCGGCCCTGTTGGCACACCTGGAGTTCCTGGAAGACTTAGTCTCGTCACACACAGGAGGAAAAGGAGCTGGCGTCCTCACTCTTGCTGGGAACTCATTTATATTTTATGTGGATTGGCTTTGCTGCGCATAGAAAAAGACCAGAAAGGCTAAGTCGGTCTGACCTCCCAGGTGCGCTTGCACTAGGTAGTCCTGGGGGACTTTGCCATCATTGGTTGGTTTTCCACCCGCGTGTGGATGACTTCAATCCAACCATGGTCCCTTGGCAGCTACTGCTGCCTGTAGCAGACTGCCTTGGATGATCAGAAAAGTTACTTGCTATTGTGAGGTTAGAAAGCAAGGGGGGACATCTGCTAATAGTTGGCAAAGTCCAGAGTCTTATCGGATATCTTCTCTGACGGAGTGTGGCATTTGGAAAGGTGGCAACAGCATCTGCCCGGGTCAGTTATTTATTTACTCAATAAGTCACTGGGCTTCAGAGAGCATAAGACACTGGTTTTCATTGCATAATGGTCTGCAATGCTCTCTCATTTCACTTGCGCAAATTCAAGTCTCATTGTCGAGGACTTCAGCCATTCGCTCTCAGTGACAATGCATATTTATCAAGGGCTCAGTCTGTGCGAACTGAATTATTCAGTAAATGAGCAAGCCCTGGACCCAGCATAGGAAGAGATGGATGAACTGTGTCCCACAGTAGGGGCAGGAATGTAAACATAGGATGAGGGATGCTAGGCAGGTAAGAATCCGGGGATCTGAGGAACTGATGTGAAAAGTATAATTTACCAAAAAAAAAAAAAAAAAAAAAAAAAAAAAAGCCCTTTTCCCACTCGGCATCATCTTGACATGAGGCCTGTTGCTAGCTTAGAACACTGTAGCCATGCAGACACAAGAAGCATTCATACAATCAAATTATTTATGCCTAAAGCCCAAATTACTACATTCCTCTCAACCTGCGAAGAAGACACAAGTACAGAGTATTCTTTAGAGATATACAAACCCATAAAATGCCGTTCTCACTGGGGGAAAAATGCTACCCACAGTCCTTGAGAATGTCAAACCTATTTCTATTCTCTCTTTCCTTTTGACTGTGATTCACTCCCTGTGATCCTCTTGAAGAGTCCCCATTTCAGGATGAAATCTGTCACCAATTAGCACAGGCAAATCAATAACCCCACCGTTTAAACCTTGCTCGTGCGTGGCACGCAAGGTATCATTTTTATGGGAATTCAAGATAACCCACTGCACTGCAGTTTTTGTTGTTGCGTAATTGTCTGTAATGATCTTTAATTCTACTGTTGTGCAAATTCACATCCCAGTACTCAGAACTTGATTAATTGAACTTTAAGCTCTCAATTACAAATTAGACTAGGAAAGTTGGGAGGTAACTTACATTCTCTTCTGCAAAACATAATGAACGGGCGATGCTCAGCTCCCAATTCCATTCTGTTTGGGGAGGATGGATTTACACGTGTGAGTATCATCTTGACATTATCAAATTCATGCTCATACAGTATCAGACCTGGGCTAATTTGCTCACACAGGCAATTTGCTGTCTCCCACCCTTCTCTTCCCTTTTCTCCCTTCCTCACTCCCTCTCTTCCCCTTTCTCCTTCCCTTTCATCCTACCGTCCTCCAAATGCACATGGGATCTTTACTCTGGACTAAACCTCTACTTAGACATCGAGCCTATAAGACCAAATTATACATGCATTTTTAGTACACATAGAATTTAAATATTTCAGATTTATTTTTTTATTTTATGTATATGAATGTTTTGCTTAGATGTATATGTGTACACCATGTGTGTGCCTGTTGCAGGAGGGGTTCTGAAGAGAGTGTTTGATCCTCTGGAGAGATTACTGGCAGTTAAGAGCACTTGTTCTTGCAGAGGACCCAGGATCAGTTCTCAGCATCCAGGGGATCTCACACAGTTTTCTGAACCTTGGGTATTCAGAGAGTTAGAAACCAGTAAAAGAGAAAAGAATGACACAATGAAACAAGTAAGCACAATAGGAAAACAGTGTGGTAAAGATTGGGAAAGGGGTGTTACATAGCTGAGCAGGCCATTGAAGAAGGACCAAATTCTACTGTTCTAAAGAAAAAGAGAAACAAAAAGAAAAACACAGCAATTAAATGACTAGGAATGATGCTCTACTACACTTATTGATCAGTGCCTTGCTCAGCCATCATCAGAGAAATCCCCTCCTGCAGTAGATGGGAACAAAACAGAGACCACAGCCAGACATGAACAAGAGAGTGAGGGACCTTGGAATTCAGCCCCAAAGGATATGTCTCAATCAAATCCTCCTCCAACTGGACCCAAAGGACCCTGTAGAAGAGGAGGCAGAGGGTATGGAGGACACCAAGAAAAGCAGGCCCTCTAAACCAACATGATCAAAAATTCTATGAACTCTACACGCACAGGGCTGTATAGGGATTGGCACGAGGTTCTTTGGGTATTTATGATGGGTTCTAGTCCAGTGTTTTCATAGGATTTCTGAGTGTGTGAATGAGTGAGTCTCTGATTCTTTTACCTCCTGTTGGGTTCTTTTCCTTCTGTTTATTGATTTTGCCTAAAGTCAATGTGTTAGTTTTTATTTTATTATATTTTATATTATTGTTATCCCTCAGAAGCCTGTTTTCTAGTGAGAGACAGAAAGGGCATGGATCCAGGTGGGACCTGGGAGGTGGGAAGGAAACAGAAGAAAAGAAAAATCATTTTCAATAAAAGGAGGAGAAACAAGAGGAGGAATCCAGCATAGTGTGTGCAGCAAAGAAAGGAGGTGGGCATGGCTGGATGGAGTGGGTGGGGCTGGGGAAAATGATAGAGGAAGGTGGAGGGAAAGACTAGGCTTGATTAACTGAGCTTTGGTGACCGTTATCAGGATTCTTCATAAGGAGGCATAAGTCACAAAAGAGGATAGAAAGGATATTTATTTATTCAGTTGGTTTTTAGCTTCAACCCTATCATCATTTTTTTTTCTTGTGGTGGATAAATCGATTCAACTTTCTGGATATTGATGTAGCAAGAAACATCTTTGTATCACAAACAAAGGAGTCCTTCATTTGAGGCAGTGCCTGTGAAATCCGGCCTTTCCTTTTGATGTCGGTGACCATGATTACAGCAGGAAATTAATCATACAGAGTCACTGAAGACTTTTGCCCATTTACACTTGTTTTAAAAAGGTGATTTTTTTTGAAAAAATATTGTAGGTTTTTTGGGGGGGCTTGTAACATAAAAGATTTTCCTTTTTCCTTATGTTTAAAATGTCAAATCTTCCTATTTTAGTGTTATTTAATATATATCCTGTATTATTATAGCTAAAGTATAATTTTAAAAATTAAAAAAATCTAATATTGGAAACCATTGTGAGCATTTTAAGCAGAAACAGGAAGCAGTTTAAAAATCCATCTTGTGTTAAAAGTGGATGGTAGGTTTTCGGAGTGGTGAGGTTGGAGACTGGAGATAGTTTAGTGGTTTCAATGCTTTGGGCTAGAGATGTGACCACACATCTGTTCTACTCTACAGATGGTGAAGGCCAATAGGTGAACAGCTTCTACAGCTCAGCCCCTGGGGCTGGTATTTTCTAGAATCTAGAATATAGGCCATAACCCCATTGGGGACAAGGAGCCCAGCCCTGTTTAGAATCAAGAAGTAGCATTTCATGACTTAGTGGTATCAATTGTGCTAGCTAGCATTTTCCCTTAGTAGTCTGAAATTATCCCTAGCAAGTTTCAGCTTTAAAATTATTATAACACATAGTGAAAACTTACAGAATTCTAAAATGTCCACAGGAAATAATTGAGGCTTCATTTAGTTTTGAGATGTCTATCAACTGACCTCAAACAGCGTACACTCCCATCCAAGCCATTATCAGTGCCCCCAAAGGATGGACATTTTCAGCTGCCCATTGGTTTTATCAGTAGAGCTGTTATCCTTGTTTGCCCCTCACTGTTTCCCACATTTGCCTTCTCTCTTTCAATCTCGAATGATGGCCAAACCCTTCATTGGCTTATGGCTTATAACTCCTCTCCAGTGTGTGGGTAAACCAAAAGAGACTGTTTGGGAAGAGGAGAGATTAAATCAGGGGTTAGCAATAAATTATTGCTATCATTGTTATTTTGTGGAAATTTTATATATATTCTTTTGCTGTGATACTGAGAAGTTCAAAAACTCCAATGATTTGGATATTTGGTACATATATGCATACACACACATATATGGAGGTTAGTTCTTTCTTTTCTCTTGCACATATATTTATTTTTCCTCAGTACATTTTATTGTAATCCACTTTAAATATTTTGTTCATATCCGTTATTTTAATTTCTTCTTTGTAGAGCTAGAGCTGTACCTAGGGTCTCAGACACACTAGACAAGTGCCACACTGCTGAGAAATAACCTTGCTCTTTTGGACTTTTTATTTTGACACAGGGGGTCTCACTAAGTTTCCCTGATTGGCTATGAATTCACTCTGTAGCCAAGGCAGACCCTTGCATTTTTTACAGCAGCCTCCTGAGTGTCTGAGATCATAAACCTGCACCACTATCCCAAGCTTCAGTAGGTATCTACTTAGATAACTGAATACATATTTCCCTTGTGTGATATAAATATGAGCATGAGTGATTTCAGTCTCTAGAACTGAGATAGATAAAACTATCTTTTTCACAATTCTTTGATCTTAAATACATCTGTATTTTGCAAGCTAAAGAGTTATCTAATTAAAAGATCCCAGGAAGTAATTAACTATAAGCTGGGTCCCCTTGGAGAGTGTGGGTGCTGACATGCTTACTCATGTTCATCTATGCATTCATCATGTGCGCGTTAGTGAGCAAAGATTTTATAGCTACTACATTTTCCCTGGTGTTCTAAGATAACATAAGAAGGTGGGTGACCTAAGGAAGTTTCAATGAATTATGAATATTGAATGTGAAATATTACTTGCTGAAATGAACAGATTTCCATTTAAATTTGCATAGACAAACAAAATTATTGTGATCTATTGAGCATGAGCCACAAGACACAGGACATAGTTTGTTTGCATTAATCACTGTGTGTCTATCTGCAGGTTCAGTTATGAACATGTGTGTGAGCTCTCTCTGGCTTGCTACCCACAGAAGGACACTGTTGGGTCTTCACTGGGCTCCCATGATGACTCCTATCCTTTGTCACTGACTCCTGACTGCTGACATGTTACCACAAGCAAGTCTGTGGAGAGCCATGGTGCTCCTTCTCTGTGGATGAATGCTAAACAGAAAAGTCCTCAAGGTTTCTCTGTATTTTCTATTCCCTGCTCAGGGTCTTTCCTGAACCTGAATTCTGTGCTGTCCAGAAGTGCAGAGCTCATGAGCACACTTGTGGGGGCATGTTTGTGCCTGTATGGTATGTGTATGTTTATATATTTGTGCATGTGCCAGTATGTGTATACGTTTTTATGTGTATTTTTGTTAATGGAGATACTTGTTTAATTTCTGTTATTGTGGCAGAGTACGTGGGGCAATCCACCTTAAAAAGATAAGAAGTTTGTTTGGGGTCATGGCGTCAGAGATTTTAGGCTGTGGTCACCTGGTCTTATTGCTTTGGACGATGATGATACCATGTTGTTGTGATACAAGCATATGATTACAGTACTCTATTCACTTCAGAGTGACCAGGAAGCAAAGAGAAAGACAGGAAGGGGATGAGTGCCAATATTCCATCCAGGGCACAACACCAGTGAGCTAACTGCCTTCCACTAGCTTCCTAAAGTGTCCAACACTGCTCAGTTGCACCATGAGCCAACAACTACCCTTTTAGCACGTGAACTTCTGGGAATACCTATGATCCAAACTGTGAAGTCATTCCTGGCATTCTAGCTACCATTCATGAAGCAGAGGCAGGAGAATCAAGAATTCAAGGCTAGTGACTGAAGAGGTGGCTCAGCGGTTAAGAATACTTATTGCTCTTCCGGAGGATTCAGGTTCGACTTCCAGCACCAACATGGTGACTTCCAACCACCTATAACTCCAGTTCCATGGGATACAATGCCCTCTTCCAGCCTCTAAGACGATTGCATGCGCATTGCTTGGTGCATAAACATACATGCAAGCAAAGTGCCCACACATAGAATAGAAATAAATAATAATCTTTTAAAAAACTTAAGGAAATGATAGAGGTTATAGAGGGAGTTCAGGGCCAGCCTGAGCAACTTGGCGAGGTCCTGCTTCAGAGTAAAATCTGTAAATGGACTGGTGATGGCGCTCACTGGTAAGTACTTCCTATTAAGAGTCTCTGCATTAAGCAAAGAAACAAAAGGCTGCAGTAAAACTGTAAGGGAAGAAATGAAGGATTCAGAGGACATTGCTCCATCCATGTTTCAGTGAAGTTCAGACTTCCCCTGCCACACTAGACATGTGTATGACATCACACACATGAAAGAGTGGAGAAGACAACACAACAGAGGCCTTGGTGCTTGCCCATCCAAGTAGACAAAATAGTCATGATTGGCCCCAACCCAAGTTTTTTTTTAAATTTATTTATTTATTAAGGATTTCTGCCTCCTCCCCGCCACCGCCTCCCATTTCCCTCCCCCTCCCCCGATCAAGTCCCTCTCCCTCATCAGCTTGAAGAGCAATCAGGGTTCCTTGACCTGTGGGAAGTCCAAGGACCGCCCACCTCCATCCAGGTTTAGTAAGTTGAGCATCCAAACTGCCTAGGCTCCCCCAAAGCCAGTATGTGCAGTAGGATCAAAAACCCATTGCCATTGTTCTTGAGTTCTCAGTAGTCCTCATTGTCCGCTATGTAAGTCCGGTTTTCCCCCATGCTTTTTCAGACCCAGGCTAGCTGGTCTTGGTGAATTTTTTTTTTAACCAATCCCCAGAAAAGGGTTGAATTAGATCAGAGAAGAGGAGAGCAGAAGGGTCAGAGAGGCGGTGAAATGACGTCTCCAGGTAATGCAATGCACTTGACAAGTCCTTCCCTCCTGATGGGGATTTGTTGGAATTACAATAAAAATATGCACAAGTTATCCCCTATCTTGTTCACTTTCAAACTAGAAAAGTATTTTCTCTTGTTCTCTATTATATTACTAAGTCTCTACAAATTTTCCCTGTAAAAATTTATACCTAAACATTGATGAAAAATTTTAAGGTTTATATTTTTTAATTATGTGTATGTATAGGTATATGCCCATGGCACAGTGCCCACAAATGTCAGAGAAAGGCATTGACTGTCCTGGACTCAAGTCAAGGACTTCTGAGTTGCTTGACGTGGATGCTGGAAGTGAACTCTGGTTCTCTGCAAGAAGAGAACGCACTCTTAACCTCCAAGCCATCTCTCTAGCCCAGAAATTTTGTAATTGTTCTCAATTAAAATATTTGAGCATTTCAGGAAACTTAATGAAGATTGAAATGTTCATCTCTTATACCTCTTGGCACTTTCCAAGTATTAGATAAAAACACTATGTTGAAAAAAATGATACCAACAGATTGCTTTTGGAAGGATTTTGCAATTTCACAGTGACACTTGCCAAGCAAAATGGCTGAGTAAACACAAAGAAGGGTGAGCTAATCTCCTTTCCCGGTCTTGGTGCATATGGCAGGAAGGTTCGCAGAGGATGCTGAGCGCTAAGGCAGGGAGATTGTCATGCCCTACAGTTAACTAAAGTGTGTAGAATTCTGAGCCATCTTCAGTTCCAGCCTGTGGAAAATGCTGCCTCTGGTGTCCATGATGCAGGTTTTCTAGCATTCCACTGCAACCTGGAATTGTGCTTTGGAATGCATCCTGTAGATACAGAGCTACAAGGAAAACAGTCTCTTGAAAAAGAAAAGTTTGTCTCAGGTTGCAAGTAGTAACAAGTGGATTGATAACCCAGTCCTTCTATAGCTGTTGGGTGATGCTTTGTGACTATGTGTGGTTATGAGATGACCACCTCCCTCGAGATTTGTCTTCATCTTCCAAACTCTGTCTCTCTATCTCTATCTTTCTGTCTCTTTCTCCTTTCTCCTTTCCCACCTCTTTCTGTCTCCCTCCCTTCCTTCATTTCTTCCTCCTTTCATTTGATTTATGAGACAAAGCCTTAATGTGTAGTCCAGGCTAGCCTCAAATACCCCATCCTCCTGCCACAGCCTCCTGAGTTCTGGGGTTACAGGAATGTACCACTGTAGGCAGAAACTGTTCATTCATTTCTCGGCCACATAGACCTGAATAATCACACAGAAACTATATTAATTTCAACACCGCTTGGCCAATGACTCTAGCATATTCCTAACTAACTCTTACATTTTAAATTAACCCATTTCTATCAATCTGTGTATCATTACGAGGTTGTGGCTTACCATTAAGGTTCCTAAGTTACCGGTGCATGCTTCTACATGGGCAGCTACACAGCATCTCTCTGACTCCGCCTGTTCTCTCTATATATCTCTGTTCAGATTTCCTGCCTGGCTTTACTCTGCTAAGCCATTGGCTGAATCGGCCTTTTTCTTTTTTTTTTTTTAACTATAAACTGATGGGCCCACTAGCTCAGGCTTCTTATTAACTCTTATGATTTATATTACCCCACTATCTGTGCTATCCACAAGGCTCGGTACCTTTTTTCAGCAATCACATCTTGCTTCTTCTGTGGCAGGCTCACAACTGCTTTCATTAACCAATAAAAGAAATACATATACAGAAGGACTTCCCACATCATCCCACCACACACAGCTTAAAATATCTATTTCTAATGGAACTGTTCGGGCATTGTCTAATCTTCCTGCACAATACAACCTCCTAATTTTTCAAGTGAGAGCTGGACATTAAGATTTTTGTCTCTTTGTCTTTTGTATTGCAGGAAGGCAACTGAAAAGACATAGTGGACATAGTGGTCAGAGGTGAGATGGAAAAAATCACAATATTCCTTAGAATGCTCAACTCCAAAGCAAACCAGCATCAAACTTCAAGCTCAGAGACACTAAGGCACAGGCATGTGAACACAGCTCCACACAAGCACTGAACGTCTTATTGATTTCATTAATTGTCCCTTCAACTGTCTCAGGGTTAGAGAGATTAGAGAGATGGTTGGGAAGTTAAGAGCTCATCCTGCTCTTGCTGAGGACCTAAGTTCAGTTCTTAGCACCCACACCAGGCAACTCACAGCCACTGTAACTCTAGCCCCAGAGGGACCTGATACTTTCTGCCTCTACAGGCATTGTTGCTTCAGTATACCTTATCTTTCTCCAACTACACATAATTTTAAAACAAATCTCTTTTAAAAGTCAAATTTAGCTGCCTCAAGGTCTATAAAATTATTGGATGATTTGCTGCTGTGATATTATTTTGTACTAACTCCATAGTTATCTTTATAGATTTTTTTTACACCCTCTATGGTGAATATTTGTAAAATTTTGCAAGCTGAATCCATTCTTCCTTCCTCTAGGACAGAAAATAATGCCTGTCTTTTAGGGAGCCAAACTACTTCACACAAGTCCATATGACTGGAGCAGGGTTGAGTCCACCTTGTCAGGTCCCATAGGCCATGCTCAAAGTTCTGGGCCCATGGCTTTTATCTGCGTTCATCTGTTTCACATAGACAGACATATGATCTAATTTGAGCCAGCAGGTGGGACATATGAGAACCTCTGAGCCTACGTACGAGGGGAAGGTCCTTAGTGCTTGAAAATACTGGGTTGAGCTGTTGCTTTTCTCACTGCTGTGACCAGACATAAGGCAAAAAGACAGTTAAGGATGGAGGATCTGTTTCAGCTCACAGCATTAAAGCAGAGTCCACTGTGGTCAGTAGGAGCTGAGACAGCTCTCACACTACACCCATAGTTGGGACGCAGAGAGAGATGGATACTGGTGCTCAGCTCATCTTTTTGTTTTGTGCACTCAAGAACCCAACCATGGGATGGTGTGGCCCACATTCGGAATGGATTTTCCCATTTCACTCAACCCTAATCTCTATAATCCTACATAGGCATGCCCTGAGCCTTGAGGCCTTGGTGATCCTGGATCCTCTCAAGTTGACAATCTACATTAACCATTGCACTAAAGGACCCTGAATGGACAGAAACTTCAGGAAAGTGGAACCAACATAGTGGGCGGTGGCCAAGAACAGTATGAAGAGAAGGGCTCAACCCCAAAGATAGAGATTTTTAATTTCTGGACCCTGTTATGTCTGACTCCTGCCTGTCCTTACTCCCCACCCATGTTAGCCATCCTTTCTCTGCTTGTGTATCTCTGTTTGATTCAATATTCTGTGCTGGTGGCCACGTCGGAGGAGCAGCAGGTGGCAATTGACTTTAGGGGATCAGTACTCAGGGCTTCAGCCCCAAAATGTCTCCTGCTTGCTATTGTTGTGTCTTTGCATGTTTGCTGCTGCCATTGTTCCCTGGTATCTGGCATGGTGTGACTGGCCATGGTGAGATCCCACTGCTTTTAATACAGTATGATTATCTCATGAAAATATCCTGTCCTACTGGACGTTTCTGCCTGTGGATTAATACGTAAATAATTTCCTCTTAAGCTGTACAGTTTAAAGTGTTGCCATCCGCCCTTGATAAAACAAGGGCTGCAGAAGAAAGAAAACAAGAACAAGAATATGTCGCCCAACCAGTTTCTCTTGAGGAGCTGTATAGACTGTGGCTTAGGTTAATGATAAAGAAAAACTGAGCTAAGTTAGCTCAGGTTCTTTTAATTTTAATATTGGGAGATGTGTTCATGGGTTTCTGTGTGCAGTATAGCTGAAACAGAGCTTTAAAAATGACTTAAGGTTAGGTTAAGATACTTTTGTTAATGGCTCTGAGGTTAAAAAAATCTTGAAAAACAATTTAAAGGCATACTTTTAATAGAGGGGTGAAGGGCTCTTTGAGGTCAGGGAGCAGGAAAAATGGTACCCTGGCTATTGCTGGCTGTCATGGCCTTCTTGCTAGGATGGGTTGGTGACCAAAGGCAGTGATTAATTAATTCCTTGTATCCATGTCTGCCCTCAGCTTCCTGATATATAAAACTGTTGATGAATGCATCTGCACCCTGAGGATTTAAAGTAGAGGTGACCAATTTCTCGTTTGTATATAAAAGTTTAGATTTGTGATTCTTTTAAGATCTCTTGCAAGATTACCTTTTGAGATAAGTAATAAAATGATTGGCCCTTTTTTGTGACTGCAAAATGCAGCCTGCCAGAAAAAGAACTATCTGAGAAAAACTCCTTACTTGCTTACACTCTGTTAGTCTATAGCAGTTGCTTGGATATGAATGTATGTGGGTTCTTGGGACAGCTTGTTTTTCACCTGTAATATAAAAATATTTAATCATGTAAGGGAAATGGAAAATGTGCTGTTTCTTAATTGTATTCATTGTACTCATTCAATTGAAAAATAGAATATAACACATTGCAATTTTTATATTGCTTGAAAGATTTTGCTGGGGTGTATAAGTTGTCAGGGAAAAGAATAAAGAGAGAAGGAAGACACCAGAAAAGATGTCAAAGGGAAGAGTTAGAAGGAAGACATCAAGAGAGAGACAGAAGGGAAACATCTAGATAGAAGGAAAGAAAAAAACAGAGAGAAGATGATAGAGAGGTGCGAAAGGTGTGTGTGTTTGGTGTGTGTATGCTTGTGTGTGTGTGGTGTGTGTGTATGTGGTGTGTGTGTGTGGTGTGTGTTTGTGTGGTGTATGTGTTTGTGTGGTGTGTGTGTTTTCCTTTTTGCTGGCCCCAGAGAGTTTTGTCCCCTTTTGCCTGCCCCAGACAGTTAAGTTTTACTCCCTCAGATTGATGGAGGAAGGTCATTGGTTAATTAAATAAAGAAGCTGCTTGCCCCGATAGGTTAAAACAGGAGGGAGGAGTAAACAGAGCAGAATGCTGGGAGGAAGAGGAAGTGAGGTCAGACTCCACAGCTCTGC
>NC_022014.1:42062233-42070113 GCF_000317375.1 Microtus ochrogaster
AACACAGTGTCCGTGTAATTATTTCGGGTAGAGCTAGCCATGTGGGCGGCCGGGTGCCGGGACGCAGCCCGCCGCTCCTATTTCTACATCAGATAGAAAAGACAAGTTGAGTATTTAGTTCACTGACTCTGTGCCTCCCACTTCTCAGTCCCTGAGCTCTTGAAGGCTGGTTCTCAGGGAAGCTGTAATTCTGTCCCCTGCTACTTTCAATACTCCAATTAGTGCTGTGGGGAGGAACATTCTCATCCCATGTAGACAGTTTTCTTCCTCAGAGAAATGTGTTCCTGTCAGTGAGTCTGAGTACCCGTCATACCGGTATGGAAGTTTTTCTGTCTCGCAAGCGGCTTTGCACACGTGGTCAGACACGTGTCTCTAAGTTGATAGGGAAGAAGCGATACATCGTGCCTTCTTTCTCAGTGGAGTAGGTAGGTGTTCATAAGCCAGAGCTCTTATTCTGACCTTATTAACAGTTTTGCCTGGGGGCTTGTTCAAGTAGCTTGAGTTTCCTGATCCTTGCCGCATTTATTTCTAAAACTGAGTTCACAGCATCTAATATGTCAAGCCGCCCATTATGAAGGTTTAGATCACACCACATACATCATGCCTGCCCTAGTTACTTTCTGCTTCTGTGAGAAATAACACCATCAAGAACAAAGAAAGGGTTTATTAGGCTTATACTTTCAGGTTAGAGTTGATCATAGGGAAGTCTGGGCAGAAATCAAGGATGAACTTGAAGCAGAAATCATGGAGGATGCTGCTTGTTAGCTCACCCCATGACTCAGCTTAGCTAGGTTTCTTGTCCAGTCAAGTATCCCCTGCCCAAGGAATGGTGCCACCCGCATCAATTTAAAAGCCAGAAGCCACATCCACAAGCCAATTCAATCGGGGAAGTCCCACAGTCAGATGCCTCTAAGCAGTGATCACTTGACAGTTGAAACTAATTAGGACAATGGGCCTATGCAAAGCTACAAACCCCAAGAGAATTCTCATTGTTTGGAATGGGATTCATCCAGCAACCGGCTTACTGGGCAGATCTTAGTGGTCACCTGTTTTTAACCATTACACTTGACTGGAATAATTTAATATGCACACTGCTCCTAGATGCTTTTGTGCTAGATTTAAGACTTTGCCCAGAAACCATCGCCTGGAGAGATTAAATACTCCATTGTAAACATTATGATCTTCAGTCTGGAAGGAGAACACGACTTTCGGTAACAATAAGGGGGAAGGAAGGCTCTCATCCCTAATCAGCCTCTGGAGAGATGAACCGGCATTCACTCTGCTCATCTCCACCCATCTCTACAAAACCACAATACCATCCACACCAAAGAACTGAGTAGTAGCTAGGAGAAATGGAAACGGGGAGTAGTTAAAATATATTCCTCTAAATGTGCATCATGCACAGCTGTTGGAATAAAATTTGGTTATAATTTTGTTGGAACAAAGGCATTGTGACTTTCAAGACGGGTGCTTCAAACATCTATGCGGAAATGTCCCCAAACACAATTATCTCAAGAAGAATAGCTTCCGCCTCGTCAGCTTGCATCCCTCAGACCAGCTGCTTTTGCATGGCTGAAGTAGCTGGGTCTGTTGCTTGGAAGCTTGTCCTCTGGGCAAAGCGGAGGGAGGGATTGAATGATATGCTTTGTCCTTTAGAGTAAGTCACTGACATCTGCAGACATTCATCCACTGTATGGAAAGTTCTACTGTGGATCAGCTGTGGAGCCAGCACTGTTCCTGGCCATGGGGTTAAGATGTGTGTATGTGCATGCATGTGCAGGGACATGTGCATCTGTCTGTGAGTGTATGGGCACATGTGGGCAGAGGCCAGAGAGTAACATTGGGTGTCATTCTTCAGTAACTCTCTATCTTGTTTTGGAGATAAGGTCTTTAGCTGAGATCTGGGGTTTGCCAATTAGGTTAAGTTGACTGGCTGGAAAACCCCAGGGATACTCCTGTACATGTCAGTGTGGGGATTACCACCATATGCCATCATACCAGGCTTTTTTTATATGGGCACTGGCGATCAAACCCAGGCTTTCATAGTTGCATGACTAGCATTTTGCTAGCAGATCCACCTTCCTGACCCGAGTGAAGAATTCTGATGAACCTGGATGATTACTTGTGATCCCTGACCCCACACTTTCAAATCCTATTGGAAAGTATTGTTTTCTTTTGTTCTTATTCAGTTCCAGGGGCCCTTACAGAGTACCTGTTCCCCCATCATTAGCAGTGAAGAGCACACTTCCTGGATGGGGAGTTACAATTCAATCCCCAATCAGAGATCTATAGGAGGCTCCCTCTGATGCCAGGAGGGGGTACACTCACGGTCATAGACCCTGCCTTCGCCACTGGTCACCCAATAGTCCTTTAGGCGGCAGAGGGCTCTCCTGGGTCATTCTCATCTCCAGACTGAAAAGTCTTCAGGTCCTCTGGATATACATTTCAGAATTTTCTTTAAATCAGTATTTCATTAAATATTAACCTATGGTATTTGCATTCTAAACTATGCTAAGTGTATGTAAAAGTTGACATTTGTAGCAGAAGACCCGTGGGGCTGAGAGTCATTTGTTTTCCCCTAAACATTATAAAAATAGTGCATACTAATTCTTTATTGAGACAAGTCCTAATTTTAAGAAACCCATCTTATTATTCATATTAACCCTGAAAATCAGGGCCAGTTTCTAGCTTAAAAATGGAATTGAGGGACAAAAGAAGTTATGGTTTCTAGAAATTTCTAATTAATGAAATGTCAGATAACATATCTTTCGGCTGCCTTTAGGGTTAACCTGAAAGTGCTTTGCATTGCTTTGTAAATGACCCCTTGTGGTAGCACACGAACTCATTGTACGTGAGGTCATTCCTGCAAGCATAAAGAATACACATTCTCAATACACCAAGGAATTCCTGAAATCCCTCTAATCTCAGCCTTTGCTTTATTTAAAATAATTTATTGATTTTTAAAATAGCACACATCTTTAGAATCTCTGTATCCAGGGACAGATCAAACATCACCTTTGTTCTCACCCTGTCTGCCAGGAGTTCCTCTGCTGCTGCTCAAATTCTGTTCAGTAAGATCAGAGTAGAATCACCTGTCTCACCGGTGCGCAAACTCACCAGTGATGGATGCACAGAGCTTCTAACGTGGCTAGCCTCACCTGCCTGATGGTCAGTAAGAGTGACGCATTGGCCATCTCTATTGATCATCCCTTCCACCTGGGGTTACCTTGACCATGACCACAGTCATTTCTCCAAGAGCCATCTAGGATGGGATTTCAGGTTCCTAGCTTCATCATAGCACTTAGCTGTTTTGTACAGCATGTGCTTTCTCCCCAATGAGCTTAGTTGGGCAGAACCAACTAGTTGGAGTCAGATGACCAAGACCAGTTAGAGATATTCTTGGGGTCAGATATGTAGGGCCCATTGGCACAGCGCTTGGTGCCTTGTGGAAAGACATGCTGGTGGGTTTTTCTTTTGTTTGTTTGTTTGTTTGGGGGGGGGCACACAAGATTCTTGCATCTGGGAGACTATGTGATTATGTAGCCCTGTGTGAGCTTATCACACTGTAGTCTTTGGCTCTGTCACCAAGTGAGTAGCTTCTCACTCATTATCCGCCAGCCCTCAAGTAGATGGCCCAAGACACTAAGTAGAAGCACAGCCTCAGAAATCACTCTGGCCTTAGTCAAAAGCTCTCCCAAATAGAATGAAATGAACAAACTCCAACACTTGCTGGAGGCACATCAAGGCCCATTGGCGTACATGCCTGTGAGATGACTGATGTTGTCAAGGACTCTGACTGAAAGAAAAAAAGCACAATTTGCTCAAAAATAGTATTTGGTGGGCTTGAATTCTTTGCATTTTATTGAGGCTTGTTTTGTGCCAACAGTTTCATCCATGCTGGTGCATATATGTGCATTGCAGAAGGCAAGCATGCACAGCTAATGTTGAGTGGAGCTGCATGAATCATTGCGTAAGATGGTACTGCACAGATCCTTATTTGTCTCAGCAGGAGAAGTGATGACAGGCCAAAGCAATGATTCTACCTTAATAAACCCAACCCAGTAAACCAGTGAAGTCATTAGGGTTACTTACAGGAGCATGGGTGTTCAAAGAAGTTACATCACTAAAAAATCCCACCTCCAAGTGGATGCTCACCAGAACAGCAAATGTTCCTAACTGCTGAGCCATCTCTCTGGCCCAGAAGCTTCTATTTTGACTGATTTTTCTGTCTCGCTCATCTATCTACTTAGAGAAGAATAGAAATATGTCCAGCTGTAATTATATCTTGTCTATTTGCCTTAAGAGTCAGTTTAGTTTGTCATGTCTTATTTTTTTTTTTATTTTTCAATTTAAGGCAGGGTCTCATGTGTATTAGGCTGGCCTTGAATTTTCTATGTAACCATGAAGGTGACCTAAATTTCTGATCTTTCTATTCAAGATCACACCTGGGTTTGGTGGTGTTAGGGATAGAATACGGAACTTTATATATACTTGGAAAACATTCTAACAACCAGACTCAATCCCAGTGTGTGTCATTTAGCTGATGAATACTGCAGTCCTGTTACCAGTTGTGGTTGGAAAGAGAAATGTCACCCAATAGGCTCCTCTATTTGAATGCCCCATTTGGACTTTGTTTGGAGAGGTTATGGGACCTGTAGGAGGTACAGCCTTGCTGGAGGAAATCCAGCGCTGGGGGCAGGCTTTGGGGGCTTAGAGTCTCATTCTACTTCTTGCACATTCTCTCTCTACTTCCTGTGAATGGTTAAAACGTGATCTCTCAGCTTCCTGCTCCTGTCTGCCCCACCATTGTGGACTGCTACCCCTCTGGAATGGCAAGCCAAAATAATTACTTCTTAAGTTTCTTTTGTTCATGGTATTTTATCACAAAGGAAAGCTAATACACTAGAACATAGATGTTCAAGGTTGTTGTATATCTTTGAAAGATCATAAAATTACATTTCTTTTATTCAGAAATTCCCCCAGTTGTTGTCCAGTTACGGGATAATCTTTCTTTGAGATCAAGCAGTAGTTCATTCCAGCTTTCTCTTCATATACATTTGGTACCCTTTTCCTTTTGATGTCATTTGAAAGCATTTCTTTGGATCTGAACATTTTCTTGAAGTTGATGACACTTAGTATTTCTTTACTGCTGATAGAGTCAAGGTTAAGGATCCTCCCTTGCTTTGTTTGTTTCCTAGTGACTAATGTGTCCTTTCTTCCTTTTCCCCTTTCTTATGCTTTCTTTTGGATTGACTAAATCTGATTCATTTCTTTTTCCTTATAGACTTATTTGTCATAAGTCATATTGATTTCATTGTTGAAGGGCTTGCACTCTGTAGTTGAATGGTCTAGAGATTAATAACAGCAAGATTATGTGGAAGGGAGTATCAACCTTTACTTCCCTACAAAACCAGTTACTCTACCAACAAATTTAGATCAGGGAAGTCTCAAGAACCCAGTTACAAATCTATAGTAATACAACGATATAGATAATATAGATATATCTATATCTATATACTATATTATTTATCTGTATGTGAAACATATAGAGCATATACACACAGAAAAGATCCCATAGCAGACTGCTATTTCTCGGGCATCTGAAGATGGCTAGAAGAAGGAAACACATGGGTGGAGTGGGGACTTTATCATGCAAAGAGCAACACCATGATCCCTCATGACCCTTTCAGCAAAGTTCCCCAGCAACTTTTGCCACTGAGAACCTCAATGCCAGTGGTTTAATAGTTATTGGAAACATCAATAGTTCACTCTTAACAATGAATACATCACTTATAAGAAAAGTAAATGAGAAAACATTGATTTTAAAAAGCATTTGAAAACTACTGGGGCAACCAGAAATCTAGAACTTTCCATCCTATGACAGTATATCACACATTGGCCTCAAGCCCATGCTGATCTTTCTGAAAGAACAACTATATGCCAGGTGAGGAAGAAAACACCCAGGCAAAACCTAGAAATTGAAATATGCTAAATATTCCTTTTGACCACAATTGTATGAAATTTGAAATCAATAACAAGAGGAAAATTCACAAATGTGTGAAAATTTTGACACATTCATGAGTAATTAATTAGACAAATCAAAAGCAAATTTTTGTATTGAGTGTTTCAACCTAAATTTATACTTGAACTGACATACAATATATACATATATATAATATTATATATTATGATAAAGTGATCAGTGTATGCACATATTACATAATATCTAAATCAGGTTTAACATATGCATGTCCTCTATCATTTGTAAGTCATGAAAATTTAAAAATTTCTTTTACGCTTTTGAAATACTCAGTACAGTAACATCCTCTTTTAGGGCTTTGACTGTGAAATGTCCCCAGAGGACCATGTGTTGCCCACATGGCCCTGGCTAGTTGCACTACTCAGGGACATGGTGGAAACTTTGGAGTTTGGAATAGAACTGTAGGTAATGGGATACTGGGCTATGCCAGGAGCTCAGCGCCCCTACCTGTCTCTGCTTTCTGACCACGATTAGCGAACAACCTCTGCCACCCACTTCCACTGCCGCCATGTCTTTGCCTCCTCGCAGATCCAAATTTTTACCTGAAGATGGTGGACTCAAACCTCCGAAACTGTGAGATAAAATAAAATATAATTTCCTTCTTCAGTTAGTGGTGCCAGCATTTTATCACAACAATGCAAAGCCTCCCTGATACACCATCTCTAGTCACACCCACTGTTCATAACCTTACCAGAACTACTTGCACATCTGTGATTATAACTGCTCCATACCCTCGCTAGCATCTCTTATCTTTAGTCTTTTTGATAATAGCCTGTTCTACAGGGGTTAAGAAATATCCCATCCTGGTTTTGTTTTGCACATCTCTGATGAAAGATTACCTTGAGTAAGTTTGCCAAAAAGTTTATTTTTATTTATGTGTGTATGTTTGTATTTCAGTGTAAGCCATGTATGTATGTGTAAATATGTGTGTGTTTGTCAGTCTGTGGATGCCACAAGATTGCGTCAGAGCCCCTGGAGCTGGAGTTAACAGTGGTTACAGACTATCTGGTGGGGTACTGAGAAAGCGCTCTTACCCACAGAGTCACCTCTCCAGCCCCCTGCATTGTTTGCACACCCCCATCTCCGTTGAGAAACCTCTATTTAGGTCTCTTGGCCATTTTCTCATCCAGCTATTTGATGCTTGCCCTGCTGTCTCTTGGAATCTAGTCTTGCATTTAGGATGCCACCTCCTCGCGGATGTCTAATTTCCATTTCCTCCCACTCTGTAAGTTTCCTTTTCACTGTGCTTATTGCTTCCTCTGTTGTATGCAAGATTTTAGTTTCATGGAATCATATTATTCTATTTTTGCTTTTCTTTTCATAAGTTTCCTCAACAGTACCCCCGCCCAACCCAGTGTCATAAAGCTGTATCTGTTTTCTTCTAGTTACAGTCAAGTTTTAATCTGTTAAGGTGATGTATGTAATTGGTTCTTGTCTGTGTGTGGGTAAAAGCTCTCTTCTGCATGTGGATATTCAATTTTATCAGGAATATTGGTTGAAAAATGGTAATTTCACATTCTTAACACCTTTTTTGGAAAATCAGTTGGTTACTGATATGTGGGTTTAATTCAGGGCTGTCTGTTCAGCTCCCCAACTCTATTGGAGTATGTGTCTATTTTTATCTCGATAATATGTTTTTTCTCCTGTGAATTTTTTCTTTTTAAAATCGTTTTCTCTGGAAATTCTGTACATGTCAGCAATGAAACAGGATCAGATCTACCCCTAGGTTATCCCTTATTTACCCCTCATTCCTCTTGATACCTCCGCCCCCATGATCATATCCACCCCCACGTTATCCCTTACTCTCCTCCTACATCCTTCTCGGTACTTCCCCTCCCAA
>NC_022014.1:42070278-42099388 GCF_000317375.1 Microtus ochrogaster
CATATCCATGCCATGTTATCCCTTACCTTTTTCTACATCCTTCTCGACACCTCCCTTCCCAAAGATCATATCCATGCCATGTTATCCCTTATCTACTCCTAAATCTCTCTCAACACCTCCGTATCCCAACTTTGTCTTTTTCTTTGAGCAATCAAATACTATATCTTTCTTTGTCTTTTTTGCTCAAGTGACTTTGGCAGTTTGCTTTTGAGTTTGTTATAAGGGTAGTTCCAGGCCATTTAGAATTGATTACTCCAGTTGGTTTTTGTTGTGGTTGTTGTGGTGGATAGAGCTCGGTGATTATAGAGCACCTGTTGCTCTTCTCCAGGATCAAAGTTCAGTTCTCAGCATCCAGGTTGGTGGCTCACAACTGCCTCTAATTCTAGTGTCTAGAATCCTTTTCTGGACTCTATGGCCACCTGTGTGTGCATGAGCACACATACACACACAAACACAATTTAACCAAAATAATTTAAAATAATTAAAATAATGTCACTGTTGTATGAGAAGGACCATACTGAATGTATGGATCTTCTGGTCCAGAGCACAGATAATTTTATGAGTGTAGTTATTTTTTTCCCTTTTACTCACTGGTCTTTCACTTCCTTGGTTAAACTTGTGAGTCTTTTCTAGTGGCTTTTCTGGATACAGTGTTCTCTTGTGACATTTTTGCTTAAACAGAATTTCCTTTTATTTAATGAATTAGCTTTAAGTTCTTATGGCCTGCTCCCTTCATTTTTATTTATTTCTAATCTTTAATAAATGCTAGTTCTGTATTCCTAAGTTCGATATGGTATTTGTTTACAAATATTTCCTTTTACATGTGTCAAATACAGTCAAAAATGCTAAATTCATTAATTCCTGGACTATGGAGTAACCAGACATTCGGTTAAACTCTTTTCCAGATATGTTGGTGATGCTGTTTATGAATAATGATAACCTTTGGATTGGTAGACTAAGCAGACGGCTCTCCCTAATGTGTGCCATTTGCAACCAATCAGGTGAAGGCTGAGGAGAGCGGAAAAGCTGAGTTTGAGGGAGCAGATGCTTCCTGACAGATTGGTCCAGGGGGTCTGTCTACCAGCATCAGATTGTGGCCACAGCTATGGTTCTTCTGGATCACCAGCTTCCTGGCTATAAAATTTGAGTTTCTCAGCCCCCCGCCAAAAGGGCCAACTCTTTACAACAAATTTCTGAGTTCTATTTATTTGTATAACTTCAACTATTATCACAATTAATCTATTTGGTCTTTGTAAAGAATATTAATAAAAGTCTTATAATCCTGATTTCAAGGCAAAGTAAAGAGTAGACTGAGAGAGGAACGTGTTCGGGCACACAGGGATGGGAGCCAGTGTGCAAACATCTTTCTCAGAATACCATTACTGCTTTTATGACTAATTCAGCCCCCAGTGCTGTTGCAGGTATCTCAACAATGAGATGAAAGAGCTGCACTGTAAGGTGTTGAGACATCTTTGCTTTGCACACAGTACATTTTTATGCTATAAAAACCAATTCTAAGGAATACTTAGGCCCATGTAAGAGTGTGGCTCCTGCCTGTTCTGGGAATCTGGAAACGATGCTTGAGGACATCCTGTTTGAGCAAGAACTAAACATTCATAGGGCATGGCAACAGAATAACTGAAGATCGCAGAAAAGGCTCTTTAGAATTGTGTGCGCGCATGTGCACGCGCACTCACACACACACACACACACATACACACAAACACAAACACAGACACTTCATTCTCTCCTGACCTATGAAATGTTTGCCAAGAAGTCTACTGTCAGGGGAGTTGAAACTCCTTTCTGTGTTATTTGTTGTCCTTCACCCGTCAGCAACCTTAAGCACCTTCCTTTGGTCCTTTATCTGTGAGATCACTTGGTTGGGTCAAATCTGACCAGTGATTCAGAAATCCTCTCTGTACCTAAGCATTTTTGTCTTTCTCTGGGTTTGGGGATTTCCATCAAGGGTATTTCCCTGGGCGGGGGTAGGTTATAATATTTCTAGATCTTTGGAATTCTAAAGCCCCTCTCAAACTTGAATAGCCTGAACTCTTGCTCTCTAAATATTGTGTGAAAGATTTAAAATTCCTTCTTTATTTTTTACATTAGTATCCCCAATTTTCACTTCCTTCTTTTGATGAATATAGTCCACTATCCATGCCTTCCTTCCATTGCAATTTTTCCCATATAAATGTAGAGAGATGAGAGAGATCAATTATACAAGTACTTCTTTTCTTCCTTTATTAATTGATTTTTATTGAGCTCTACATTTTTCTCTGCCTCCCATTGCATTTTAAAACATATATTAGTTCTCTGAGAATTTCATACAATATTTACCAATTGTATCTACCCCCAACTTCTTCCAGATCCATGCCTTCTTCCTTACCCATGCAACTTAGTATCCCCTCATTTTTTCAAGCCTTCAAGTCCAATCTGTGCCGTTCAAATCTTATATCATGCTCATATCTAGAATGAAACTGATTTACTAGGAGCTGTACATTTAAAAAAAAAAACTAATTTTCCTTCTCCCAGAAGCTGTGTCTTGTCAATGACTTCTCCACCAGGGGTGGGGTTTTGTGCCCACCTCCCCTCCCCATGTTAGAATTTGGCCTGACTGGGACTGGCGCAGGTCTTGTGCATGACATGCTGTCTCAGCCTCTGTGCATACATCCGGGCCTGTGCCCTGCTGTGTCCAGGAGACAGTGTTTCCTCATAGTCATCCACCAACTTTGGCTTTTGCTTTTCCTTCCACCCCATCTTCACCAATGTTCCCTGAGCTGTAAGAGGAGGGGATGTGATATATATGTTCTATTTATGGCTGAACACCCTTCAGTCTCTTATCTTGACCAGTTGTAGGTCTTGGTTAATCGCCATATGTCACAAACACAAACTTCTCTGTTGAGGGCTGAGTGATCCATTAATTTAACGGTAAAATGATAAATCATTAAGAGTTGGCTTAATGCCATGTCCACTTAGCAGAATACTAGCAGCTTCTTTCAGAATGTCTGTGGTCTGTCTAACTACAGATTCTTGGCTTCCTAATAGTATCAGGTAAAGGCTTCATCTTGTGGAATACGACCTGAATTCAGTCAACGAGGGGTTGGTTACAGCCATCATGCCTATGTCACTATTTCACCAGGGGACACATATTGCCAGGCCAGCAAATATTGTAGCTTGTTGCACAGCTGGGTAAGATGGCAGTTTCAACTTAATTGTTTTCTCCCTCTCAAAATTTTTGCTTAATTTTTTAATGCCTTATATTTGTTAAGTTTCTTTGATGGAGTGTTGAAACTTTTCTGTGTTTTCTTCAAGTTCTATGTGGTTTTGTTGTTGTCGTTATTCTATGTCTGAAAGTTCTTCTTTGACAATTAATATTTATTTAATTTCTGGAACCTTATTTGACTTTTAGTAAAGTCGTGGTCTATTGTAAGCACTGGACATTTGTTGGCATGCAATAACATCAAGACATTGAGGAGTGAAGTTTGGATTCTAGTCTTCTTACTGTCTTCCTAATATGGCAGTGTGTCTGTCGGTCCCGAAGTCTAAGCAAGCTCTTTATTTTCGCAGAATTGTAGTGACTTCAGCTATTTCAGCATTAGCGTTTACTCATGTTGAAGTTCTTAGATGGGCCAGCTGCTGATATCTAGGCCACATCTGTGGCCTTGAACTCAGCTACCCTGTGTCAGCTGGTCCTGAGCCAACAGTCTGCCAGGACCAGCACCCCACTAGAGAGCAAAGCTCAGACTGCTATGGGCTTCCAACTACTGAGGCAAACTTGTAATCCAATCCCTCCACAACTAGACTTGGGTTCTCTGTCTGAGTTGGAAGTCCACAAATGGAACTTATGTACCTTATTCTCAAGACAGCAACAGCCATACCAAGCTGAATGCATGGAACCTTGGCCCAAAAAGATAGACACTACATAATTTCAGCTATATGGAGTCTATGGAAGGAGGATTCAGACCCAGCAAGGTGTTATTTGGGGGTAGGTATTGGAGAAGTGGGAAGACTTTGGTCACAGTTACATCATTTCAATTATAAGTTCTGCAGTCTAATGTCAATGTGATGAATTAAGTTAATAATGATATATAATTAAAATTTTGTAGATATCAAATATTCTCACCGTACTCGTAAAAGATAATGCTATGGTGTCATGAATATGCTAATTACCTTTACTGTGGCAATGTGAACGTATATAAAATACATCATGTACTTCAAGTCTTGCAACTGTAACTTCTTAAATATACTTGATAAAGAAGGTATTTATTGCCTGGAGGTGGTGGCACATGCCTATAATTTCAGCACTGGGAAGTCAGAAGCAAGCAGATCTCGAAGAGTTTGAGGTCAGCTTAGTCTACAGAGTGAGCTCCAGGACAGCCAGAGCTACACAGAGAAACCCTGTCTTGAAAAATGAAAAAAAAGAATAAAAGAGAAACACAAAATGTATTTATCAATAGCTACTTCTAAGAGATATACCTCTTCCTTATGTTAGTCTACTTCTGTTTCATATCTTATAGGTTTTATGATCATAAATTTTGTTTTTCTAAATACCATAGGCCCCCAGATGTATTTCATTGCTTGTTTAAAAGCTCTTTTTGGACCTTGAGAGCTCAGTCCAGTGCTCCAGTGTGGGTCTCTGTCTCTATCTCCATCCATCACCAGGTGAAGGTTCTATAGTGATATGCAAGATATTCGTCAGTATTGCTATAGGATAGGCTCATTACAGGTTCCCTATCCTCAGCTGCCCAAGGAACTAACTGGGGACAGAAGGAGGGAGAACCTGAGCAAAGAAGTCGGGACCACGAGGGGTGCACCCACCCACTGAGACAGTGGATCTGATCTACTGGGAGCTCACCAGGGCCAGCTGGACTGTGACTGAAAAAGCACGGGATGAAACTGGACTCTTTGAACATGGCGAACAATGAGGGCTGATGAGAAGCCAAGGACAATGGCAAAATTGATCCTACTTAATTTTCTGGCTTTGTGGGCGCCTAGCCAGTTTGGATGTTCACCTTCCTAGACCTGGATGGAGGGGGGAGGACTTTGGACTTTCCACAGGGCAGGGCACCCTGACTGCTCTTTGGACTTGAGAGGGAGGGGGAGAGGGGTGGGTGGAGGGGGAGGGAGGTGGGAGGCTGGGAGGAGGCGGAAATTTATTTTTTTTCCTTTTCTCAATAAAAAAATAAATTAGGAAAAAAAAGCTCTTTTTGGGAGACGGTGGCGGGGAGAAGGCAGAAATCCTCAATAAATAAATAAATTTAAAAAAAGCTCTTTTTTAAAAAATAGGCATGTACTAAGGACCCTTCCAGATGTACTCATGCAAACACCATTTCCAGTTCTCTTCTTTGATCTGTACATGCTTCTTTGCATCATATTTTCTCTCCTTCCTACCACATAAATAAAGTATTTTTCTTTGCTATCCTCATTACATACATATTAAGTTAGGACATCATTTGATATTATTTCATGATTCTTTAGTTCTCTCTCTCTCTCTCTCTTCATCTTGAGTCTTCATTTTCTATGTGTTTTATTTGGGGCCAAATTCTAGCTTCTTTTCTGTTGCTATAATAAAACAATCTGATTAAATGCAACTCAGGGGAGGAAAAGGTGTGTTTCACCTTGTGGGTTACAGTCCATCATTGAGCGATGTTTGGAAAGGAACTTAAGTAGGACTTTGAAGTGGTAAACATGGAGGAATTCTGATTGATGACTCTCTTACTGACTCTCAAGGCTCATGCTTAATTATGCTTCTTATACAGCTCCGGAGGACCTGCCCAGGGAATGATGCCTCCCACAGTAGGCTGGGCTGCCCCTACATTAATTAACAATCATGATATCCTACCACAGACATGTCTATAGTCTAACCTGACATAAGCAATTCCTTAAGCAACTTAAGAGAGGAAAACATTTGGCTTTCAACTCCATGTCACAATCCATCTTTAAGGGAAGTCAGGGTAGGAACTCTACAAGAAACCAAGAAGGAACACTGCTTCCTAGATTACTCACAGGTTCATGTACAGCTAGCTTTCTTCTATAGTTCAGGACTAACACCTGCCCAGGGACAGATGCTGTCCAGGGACAGTAGGCTGGTCCCTTCTACATCAATTAATAATCAAAACATCCCTTCTCAGGCATACCCACAGCTCAATATATTCTTCAATTGTCATTCACTTTTTATTTGACTCTAGGCTTCTTACATTGACAGGTAAGCTAACTCTATCTATCTATCTATCTATCTATCTATCTATCTATCTATCTATCTATCTATCTATCATCTATCTATCTATCTATCTATCTACACACATATATGTATATGTGTGTATGTATACATATATAGTGTGTGGTCCTGTCCTACTACAAGTGAATGAATGAAATATGAATACCTCTATCCAAATATGTAGAATAATTTTTTGTCCTGAGAGTGCAGCACCTTTGGGAGAGGGCTTGCCTAAGTTGATCAAAGCCCTGAGTCCCCTCCCCAGTGCTGCATATGCAAAATGTGCTGGTACAGGGTTTGAAGAAAAAATGAAATGAACAAATGTTTCTTTCTCTATATGTCCCACATCCCACTGCTTATGAGTGGTCAGCCATTTATTCTGAGGGAAAATGTTCCCAGATATTGAAATTTCTTCTTGATATAAATCACTTTTCATTCCCAAATCTAATCAGCCTAGCGCCGTTGCTGTCTCTTGAGGGAGATATTCTAAAAATTGTCACCCTTCTTCCTGAGAGCACTCTACGCAAGCCGGCGCGGTCATCATTACCTTTATCTGATTCAATGCCATCGAAACACAAGTCTTAGACAAACCATCGACAGAGCGCTTTAAAGGTGAGCATCTGAGAAATAACCCCCCACCTCCATCACCCACACACATTTTTATGAAGTAAAAGTGGTTTCTGCAGGTTTTTGACAAATGAAGACGCTGTCAGGACTGTTGTGGATAGAAAGGCAGTGAATGCACAACTGGAGCCTAACCTTGCCGCATACTGCATTTTAAGTCCCTTTTTGTCTAGTCGAATGTGCTAAGAACCAGCTTAGGAAACCTCAGACCGGGCCTCCACTTAGACAATTGCAGCCTGATGGAAATACTGAATGTGATTTCAAGTGGGGGTAGAATTCACTTCTCAATGCCAGGTGCTCATGGTGTTTCTCAACAGTGTTAGGGACCTGCCATTCTCCCTCTCTCCCTTACATCCCCCCCCCCCAGTGTACCCTATCCAGACCTCAGTTCCATGGGCACCCATTAGAGCATCTTGACTCTGCCCTGGGGCTGCCTATCATTCACTCAGCTTTCAGGTATAAGCATAGGGTCTGAGCCGCAAATCCCTACCCAGCCTTCTCTTCAGAGACAAAGAAGTGGGGGCTGTGAGGTGGGCAGGGCAAACACGGCTTTTATAAGATTGTGACTAAAGAGGAGACAGAACAGGCGTCGATACCCCACCTCCAGCAAAGTTAATACTGCTGCCAGCCTAGCAGCCTGTCCAGCAAACTCTACAGGGGTGGGGGGTGCTTTATAACTGCCTATCTTGTTTTCACAGAACTCCATCAGATCAAAATATTTCTCTCAGTGATCCAGAGTCCCAATTCCAAACCTCTGTTGGTCTCTCTTTGGACTTCTCTGGCAAATTCCTTAAGTACAAAAATAGGTTATCATCATTAATACAATATTCTATATTGGAATAAGGCTATACATACATACATACATACATACAAACACACACACACACACATATATATATATAGTCATGTGTGTGTATGTATGTGTGTGTGCTACATTCATGTAAGTGTCTTTCTCTGTGACCTGTTGTCTTGCGACTCAATCTCTTACCAGTGAGTTTGCTGGGTCAGTTAGTGAACCCCTAGAATCCCTCTAATTTCTGCCCCTCTACACTAGAGTTCCAGCTACACTCAGCCATTGCCAGATTTTTGCAGGGTTACTGTGGATTCAAACTTGGTCCCTGACGTGCACACAGTATGTGTTCTTCTGCCACTGAGCCACCTCCCAAGCTCTAAGGTTTTGTATTTTTAGAAACACTAATACTCTCATTTTTATATTTAACACGGAATGCAGACTGATCACCAATTCCCTCTCTTAACTGCAGGATATCTGAGCATGTGGCCGAAAAAAAAAAAGCCACTTCTATTATAGCATGTGATGTCTCAGTAATTTGGCCAACCATTTAACCCCGGATGTTACTGCTGAGCTCAAAATATGACCGGGAAGTCACATGACTAGAATTTCAAATCAGACTCTCTTCCAGGATTATACATCTTGAACATAGTGTATCCAAGATGAAGAGAAATTCATGTCCACTCATTTGTGTTATAGTGTGTGCTGGATGGGGCCGGGTCATAACATGATAGTCGAATATCCTATGTGTATGCCTACAAGTTAACCATTATTCTACTTCCTCTCAAGAACAATGGTCCAGAGATGCACCAAGATCTCAGGGAGTAATATTTAAATCCCCCTGGTTTGCACCAGTTATCTTTAGTAACTGATCATAGCATCAGCATCTTGCTGGGTTTAGAGCTCTCTTCCCAGCTGCCATTCTTCCCTTTTCATCAACCATCCCAAGACTGTCTCTTCATGAGAATAGTAAAGGGCATGAATGTAGCAGAGCAAGACTGCTATTATGAGGCTGTCTATTATGTGTCAGGGACCCTGGTAAGATCTACAACTGCATTCAATCATCGAAAAGATACCATTATTGACACTCCACACCTGAGAAGGGAGAGGGGGGGGGCAGGAAGAGAAGAGACAAGGAGCTAGGATGTGAAACTGCCTGTATCTTATTCTGGAAATCCATTCCCTATTCACTCACTAGCTGAATCCCCATAAGGCCGTGCTGATTTCTCAAGTGTAAGGAAGTTCAACATCTGTTTTGAAAATGCCTAGAAAAATCAAAATGCTAGTCTTTGATTGGATTAAGCTTTCATTTAACCAACTTGGGTAGCAGCGGTAAAGAAATGAGAGCTTGGGTAACAACCATTATCACCTCTGACTGCTCCAAAAATAAATATAAATAAATAAAATAAATGCATGTTATAAATCGTTGTTCTTAGGAGGCACCTTATCTCCTCTAACAAATTTTACTGAATGGATCTTTCTTTTTATTTTTTAAAAAGTGTTTATTAATTTTATTTCATGTGTATGGATGTTTTGTCCTTATGTATGTACATACACCACATACATACCTTGCCTACAGTAGTCAGAAGACATCGGAGCTCATGGAATTGTATAATGATCCAATTAATAAATTTCTTAGCTGCACTCCTTGAATGTTTCTTTGAGAGATTTGGGTAAAATTATATTTTCGCACCTAATTTACTATCAGATGCTAGCTTTATGACTTCTTTGTATTATCAAGGGTATCTATCTCTCTATCATATCTATCACCATCATCTATCTATCTATCTATCTATCTATCTATCTATCTATCTATCTATCTATCATCTGTGTTACTATTATCAGTGATCTATCAACTCTCATCTATATTTTACCATCAATCTATCAATACATCTTAATCTATACTTTCATTTCCTTCCTTCCTTCTCTGTCATCTACTCATGGATAACTACAGATATCAATCACATTGGTGGTGGCAGCACACACTCATTTGCTGAAGGAAGAGGAAGTAGGCTACTCTAGCCCTGGCTAGACATTTGTAGGTGGGCAACAATGGCACACACCTTTAATCCCAGCACTTGGGAGGCAGAGGCAGGCAGATCTCTGAGTTCAAGGCCAGCTTGGTCTACAGAATGAGTTCTAAGACAGTCAGGACTACACAGAAAAAGCCTGTCTTGAAAAACCAAAAAAATATATCCGTCACTATCTGTTATTATACTATTCACTAATCTCCACCAACTACCACTATTATCTATCTATTTGTAGTGTACATCTATGTATGTATTACCTCTGTCATCTATATTCTATAACCTATCTACTGATGTCAGTTTCTATTACCTGTCAATCATCTACATGTCTTTCTTGTCCAACTATCATCCCTCTATTATCATTTATTTATTGCTATCTGTCTCTGTCATATACATATCCACATGCTTTTATCATCAAACATATCTATCTGTCCATCTGTCTATCCATCTACCTATCATATTTATCATCTATTCTCCATCCTCTTATCAAATATAACGACATAAAACCTTTAATCATGCTAAAGATTTCCTGATATGTTGTCTCAGGTCATAATGATGCTGTCGGCATAGCATCATCACCCTAATCCATGTGTCTCAATAAAAAATAATTATTTATAGCTTAATATTGTTGTTGCATAATATTCCTCATTTTTACTGTTGTGATTTGAATTCTTGAGAATGAATTCATAGCAGAATTGTAGGACTGAGAAATGTGCTCCTTTGGAGGCTTCTAATACATACTGCAGATGGTAGGGGCACAAACCAATTTCTGTTCTCAGCAGAGTAGGGGATGTTTTTATTCCCTGCACCATTGGTGTTATAATTCTTTCACTATTTCCTCTCCTGAGATATAATTAGACCCCTGTCCTGACTGGTCCTTGAGCACAAAATGAGCACTCTGAAAAAGAAAATAACAAAAACAGAAAGAATAAATCTAAGCAAAAGCATACACACACACATGCACACACATATAAATATACCACTCACATACATATGTATATACACATATCCACATATACATGCACATAAGCACACATACACATGTAAAAACACATACACACCCACGTAAATTATGTGCACCTACATATATACACGCATGAGTATATATACATATATTCATGCGTGTATATATATATACTCATGTGTGTATACATGAACATATGCATACATGTAGACATATATACAAATACATTTGTAAGCCTGTACATATGCACATGTACATGTCTAATCATACACTTGTACATAAATATACATATACACACATATACACATACATAAATACCTGTGACATGTAAACTCATACATGAATATGAACACGAATGTGATTTTCTTCAGTAACTTGTAAATTTGATTCTTCAGCATTGCTGAAATCTGTTTTTTTTTTCCTTAGTTCATTGTGCAAACCATTACCTCATTCTTTGGATCCGTGCTGTCATTAGCCTCATCTTGAATGTGAGTTGTGGCTCATGTGACACATATGATGTGTGGGCTCTGTAGGCTTTAGCAGTCATCCATCAAACTCCAGGCACTGACCAGCATTGAAGAAAGAAATAGGTCTCAGGTGGCTTGGCGTGCTGTGGGCTCACAGCTCAATGACAGACGGTCGCTGTAACCAAAGGTCTCTGGGGGTGCCGAGGTTGGAACGGAGGCATAAAATTCAATGATAGAATCGAAATAGTGACAGCATGACTCCCACTCTTAAAACTAACCCTTTAAATACCCAGGGTGCACAGTGTGGTACGTGGATGCCTTTACAGGTCTTATTTCATTCATTCAGCACTATTTCAGTATAAAGTGGGCCATGTCCTTATCTGTTTTCATATGTGTATGCCATGTGACTTTTGCTTGGGAATATGAACAAATATCTACTCACCACAGACAAGCACCAACAGAGCAAAACAATGTCTCCATCTGACTCCCGTCTAGTGAAAGGATGAGTTTAATGGAGGTTACTTGGAGGAGCATGGGTGGCCCCAAAGCAGCTGTGTTACTGATGAACTCACTTTGTAGAATAGACTATTCGTAAAAACTGCACCCCGATCTCTCAGTCCACTTGAAGGCATGTAGGCCGGGTAAGAGTTTTCTCTGGTCATCAACAGTGTGTGTGTGTGTGTGTGTGTGTGTGTGTGTGCGTGCGTGCATGCGCGCGCGCATTGTGAATCTTGTAAGTTTCAGGAGTTTCCTTGGACTTGCAGGCTTTGTTTCCTTCCTGAACTTTGTAAGTTTCCTTTAATTCTCAAAACTGAGTCACTGTCCAGTAAAGGAGGTTTCAGTTCAGAGGAAATAATGACAGAACAGTGTGAAAACTGGGGACCAGTTTAAGAAACAACCTAGAATTATTGAGCTTGGAGGCTGGTGAGAAGGCTCTGTGGGGGCAGGGCTTGGCTCTTGAGCATGAAGACCAACACTTATATCTCTAGAATACACATAATACTGGACATGAAAGCTCGGGACACTTATCTGTAAGTCAATACCATACCTGTCATGTTAGCACTCCTACAGAGATACTGGAAGCAGAGATAGGGGGATTCTGGAAGATCAAGACCAGCTGGTCCGAAATACACAGTGGTAAAGATGGAGAAACTGTCTCCAACAAGGTAGATTGTGGGGACCAACCTTCAAGGTTGTCCTGTGACCTTTGCATGTATGTTGTGGTGTATGCACACACACACATGCACATGCTAAAATAAATACTTAAGATTATGTGGGTAGAGAGCGTTGGAACAGTTGGGAGAACTTTTAAAATCTAAGGCATGAGCTTGAGGGAAGCATTTAGCCTTTCTGCCTCCAGAAGCTGAGAGAAAGGATAGTCCAGGCTGGAGCCTAGTAATGCCCTTGGAAGGGCCAGTAAATCAGGAAGCAGAAGGGAAAAGCTGAAGAAAGGACATGTGACCATATAAGGAAGCTGGCGTTTGCTTTGGGAGGCCTCAGATGTAGATGTAGATGTGTGGATTTAATACAGTTGCAGTAGAAGGGATGCTGTATTCTGATGCTTTTGCCAGACTGGGAGATAAGAACATACCCTTAAGTGAGTTTTTCTCTATTTGTTCGTTCGTTCATTCATTCATTCATTCATTTGCTTGTTCGTTTATGTATTCATTTGTTTCTTTGATATTTGGTTTTTGGAGACAAGGTTTTTCTGTAGCCTTGACTGTCCTGGAACTCACTCTGTTCCAGGCTAGTCTCAAACTCACAGAGATCCTCCTGCCTCTGCCTCTGGAGTGCTAGGATTAAAGGCTTGTGCCATCACCACTTAGCTTTCCTTATTTCTTGAGTGAGGCCTTTCCAACGATCTCAGAGGTATTTTTGTGTAGAAAATCAACTTAATGTATAGTCATGTATCTATGCTCCATATTTGCCATCTGGTAAACAGAAATAGCAGCCCAGAGACAACGCTTCCTTGAGCATCACTGGTTTGCTCATGACTAGAGCTCAGCCCAGAAACCCCAAGTTCTTCCTACCATCTTACAGAGATCTTTCCTCACTTAGCAGTTCTTAGGTCCTCATGAATATACTGACACCCAGCACAGAAGGGAAAGGATATTTAAATGCATATGCAGATTCCTGCCATTGTTCCCTTGCTATCTTTACAGTTTATTAACTCCTGGGTAGACACAGTACCTTGTGAGGGTGGAATGCACGATTGATTGATTAAATGATGTTTTGACTAAATGTACCATGCCGAACCAGTGTTTCCGCATTCATGCACTTGAATGAGTAAATCATGAATATCACCAGGATGGGTGGTGCCCCATCCTCTGATGCCTGTGTCGGGATCCACAGGGCTGTGTCTGGGTCTCTAGCCAATACCAGACAATGCGCATTAAGAGGGACACCGCTCAGCACATTGCTAACCGAGGGAGCCATTTACATTTATATTGGTGTCTATAATCCTGTTGGGATGCAGCTCATTGTAATTTATGATGGCCTTTGCTGCCTTCCAGGAAGTCACAATGGGCACCAATTTCACTTGTGTTTCTTAGCAGGAACCCAGCCTCCATCAATACTTGAAGGAATGACAGTTATTAAGAAGACTCAAGACCGGATTCTGGCTAATACGTTATGATTATGCATATTAGGACGCTGTGAAAGAATTAGCTAATAGCTTCTCTGAGGTCAAACCTGTCTCCCACATGTGTCTAAGATGGATAACGGGCACACTTCTTGGAGGATGAATTGTATCTCCTCTGCACCCAGCAGAAGTCACTTATAAAAGGAGCACTCTAGTGGGAATCCAGGGCCTATACATGATTGGCGGTAGTTCCCCTGAAAGATAGAGAGGTTATAGGACATTAGGACCTTGACATAACCCTAATATTGGTTTGTTATGGGCAGAGCAAATAAACCCATCTCTTCGATGTGAAGTGCAAACCTAGAGAACTGGCAAAGCAGAAGTCTAATTAAGGTTCACTTGAAGCCAGGACTTGTGATGAGACAAACCTTCCAAGGCATCACACTGAAACTAATCTATTTACTGTAAGTCACTGGTATCTCTTGTCTTCTCTTCCTCTGAAGTCACTATTTTAGTTCTCGCCCCTGTAATGTCCTCCTAGATCCTCTTGGTTTTCACAGACCTCCGACTCTATAGAAAAAGACTGAGCAGTAAGGAGGTAGGTGGGGCTCCGTCTTAGCAAAGCAGAAAAGAGGGTTATATTAGTTAGCTTTCTATCCCTGTAAAGAAATGTTTGAGTCAATTGATGTAGAAAGAATAAAAAGGTTCTTTAGTTTCATCACTGGGGATTCTCGTTGGAGAAAAAGAGGCCCCGTTGATGACTGACTCAGACGAGGGCTGCACCAGAACCCAGAGAGCGACAAGGAAAAGGCCAGGTCTCTTGATCCGCTGGAAAGGCAAGTGTCTTATGAGGCTCCCTTTGCAAAGACCACCCCCCCACACACATGCCTTTCAATAGGCACGCTGGGACCATGCCTCTAACTAATGGCCTTCTTCTTGTTATCATCCTTTGCTTCTTTCTCTGCTCATTTAGGTCTTAGCACATCCACTCCAACTTAACATGTGCAGGGTAGTCAGCGAAGGAGTCCTCAGGGCCAATACATGTGTTAAATTGACCTTCAAGACAGAGAGATCTGGTCTCATGCATTCATTCTGCTTCATGACTGTCTTGAAAAACATTGGCTCCTTTCTAACCTCTCCTGGCATTTGTGTTCTCTTGTGGAAAATGGGAAAAATAATGTGTGTGTGTGTGTGTGTGCGTGTGTGTGTAGTTGCACATGCATGTATGGTATATATGTGTCCTGCACACAAGTCACAACCTGTGCATAGAAGTCTTGTTGACCTCAACTGTCAGGCTCTTGTTTGAGACCTGGATCCTATGGTAGTTCTATTTTTAGTTTTAGATTTATTTATTTAATTGATTTATTTCTCTGTGTGTGTGTATATGTGTGTGTGTGTGTAAATATGCATATTCCCCAAAACACAGGTGGAAATCAGAGAACAACCAGGAGTTGTTTGTCCTTTCTAGCTGCTTCATTTGAGACAGGGTCTCTTTGCTGCTAGGATAACTGACCCCTGAGCTTTGGGGTCTCCTGTCTCCACCGCCTGTCTCACTACAGGAGCTTTAGGATTACAGATGTGTGCCCCAGTGCCTGGGGGAATCAAACTCAATTCGTCCCTCCCCCCCCCCCAGACTTGTACAGCAAGTACTTTGCCCACTAAGCCATCTTCGTAGTCCAGAATTATTAAAATATATCTATTCACAGGGCTACTGGGAGAATAAATGAAGAAGGCATTTAGTGACCCCCCCCAGCAGGCCTGTAAATAAACACATCTTTTAACAATAGAAGGAAGGAGAGCAATGTACTGTGGATGATGCTGTTGAATTAGACAAGGCTTATGTCTAGAGGAAGGAGTCTCTAGCCTAATGGAGAAGCTATTCCTTTCAAGTGGAGTATTCTGGAAACTCAGAGAAAACAAGCTGCTGAGAGGCTAGACATTTTAGAGCCTGTGACCTTGGATCTACAGTCTTAGAAGATGGCACCAATCATGCAGTGATATGGGGCAAGTTGGCAGTAAGTGAAGTCTGATGGTCACATCTTTTAGATACTGTTTTCCTCCTGCTGTCTTGTAGCAAGCTTCATCTCTTGCCCTCTGGACAAATATCTGGTGGCTGCCTGTGGATGTGTACCCCAAAACGGTGAATGGCACTCACTATTAATGCAATTTGTCCCACATAAAGATGCCAGAGGATCTCCATGTGACACTATTGCAGCCCACACACCCTGCTTATCCTGGTATTCCTTTCTCGTATTTTCTCACATTCTCTTCTCCCATTGCTATACTGCATCTCTCTTCCTTGAATGATTTATTTTGAGTCAGCTAAAGAATGATAGTAGGGACTGGAGGGATGGCTTAATAGTTAATAACAATAGCTGTTCTTGCAGAGAACCAGAGTTGGGTTCCCAGCACACACGTCAGGCATAATTTCAGATCCCGGGTTTGATGCCTTCTTATTGTTCCATGGCACTGAATTGTAGTCTATGCTTACATGAGCTTGCAAACACACACACACACACACACACACACACACACACACACACAGAGAGAGAGAGAGAGAGAGAGAAAGAGAAAGAGAGAGAGATAAGAATATAGATCTGTATAAAATAATGAGCATCAAGGAATTCCTAAGCTCCTGTGAAACAGGCACTACATGGAGCATTTCATGGGCCCCATAGTGCATAGTGCATTTTCTAGGTCAGGATTGTTGTGTTCCAACTTTAAAGGTAAGTAGATTAGGAAACTGAAGTGGCCCATTTGTCTGTATATCCAGGTCAGGTACCTAAGAGCATGGCACTAAACTCTAGGCATTTGAGATGACTAAAGAGGCATTTCTTAATTTCTTACTCATTTTCTACCCTGGGTTATTTGAAAGTTCTATTACACATGTCCTTACCAAAGCACCCAAGCCTCAGAAGAGGCTCTAAACCTTGTCTGCTGATGAGGTGAATGATGAAACATATTGCCTAGTAATATACTGGTCTTCCATATTCATGCAAGAGTGGTACATGTTTATGTTTGTTGTCCTTCAGTAGAAACCATAGGTTATAAGCCCACAGATCCAATTACCTGTTGGAAATACCCACACCTTTATTATACACTGATGAAGAACTTAAAATAGTCAGTGAACAACTACTGCCACTATATTGACAAAGTCATCCAGAATTGCCTAGGTCTAAGCTTTTTCTTAGGTATACCTATTTGCTTCTCCTTGCTAAGGAACAGATAATCCCCCTCCCAAGAAGGTAATTGACAAGCCTATAAATGATTTCTTCTCTCAAGTGTACTTGCCTTTAATGCTAAATACTTTTTTTTGGTGTTTCTTCTTATTATGTTTGTTTGAGACAGTATCTTGCTATGTATCTCAGGTCAATCTCTAACTTCAGGCTCTCCCACCTTAGCCTCCCCAGTGTCGAGATGACAGTGTGTTCCACCATGCTTGGATCAAATATTTCCTTTTTAATCCATTTATTGTGTTGTGGAATAGAATATTTGTTTAACTATGGACAGACATGTTTTTGGACACTGAGCAGTGATGCTACAAGTTTTTAAAGCCAGCACTTGGAAGGCAGAGACAGGCAGATCTCTGTGAATTTCAGTCCAGCCTGGTTTATATAGCAAGTTCCAGGACAGGACTCCAAAGCTACAGAGAAATTCTGTTGACAGAGGTTTTTGTCCTGCCCTGCCCCATAGCCATTGAGTCTCAAAGAAACACACAGAGATCTACATTAATTATAAGCTTGTTGGCCTATTAGCTCATACTTCTTATTAACTAACTCTTACATCTTAAATTAACCCATAATTCTAGTCTGTGTTAGCCACATGGGTTGGTACCTTTTAACAGTGAGGCATTCTCATCTTGCTTCCTTTGAGTCTGGGTGACAACTGCAGACTGAGCCTTTCCTCTTCCCAGAATTCTCCTATTCTGGTCACCCTGCCTATACTTCCTGCCTGGCTATTGACCAATCAGCATTTTATTAAACCAATACAAGTGACAAATTTTTACAAGGTACAAGATAATTGTCCCACAGTAAAACCCTGTCTCTAAAAACCAAAAATAAATAAATAAATAAAGTTTTGGTTTCACCTTGCCTGTCTAAGGCACCTAATTATTTCTCTAATAAAAATCTGAATGGCCAATATCTAGGTAGAGAAGGGATAGATGGGGGTGGCAGGCAGAGAGAAGAGGGAACCAACCAGCCAGCAGGGCCTGCCTGCCAGATGCCAGCCAGTCAGACACAGAGGAAGCAGGTAAGCGGGATGACAGTATGAAGATGAGGTAAATGTGTCTCAGGGCAGCACATAGATTAATAGAAATGGGTTAATTGAAGTAAAAGAAAAACTAGATAGAAACAAACTGAAGGCTAAACATTCATAATTAATAATAAAACTCCACATCATTATTTGGGAGCTGAGTGGCAGCCCAAAGAAAATGTCAACTCCACTCCGGTATGAAGGTATGTATGCATTTGAATTCACATGCCATAGTGCATACATGGAGGTCAGAGGACAACTTGTGGGGACCATTTTCTCCTTTTACCCTGTAGATTTCACCCTTATCTGCTGAACAATCTCATTAGCCAAAATATTTGAGTCTTACTGGTGAAATCTCAGATTCCACAAGAAATGAAAATAAAGAATTTCAGCCAGCATTGCTTCAATGGTTCTTTGGATTATAGAATGCGGGTCTCTGTTTGTGGGAGATGAAGGACATCAGGCTTTACAATGACAGGGAATTAGTCTGTGGCCTTTGAACCATCCTTTGTAAATCTGTACCAGTCCCTGGTGGGGGTGACTCAGACTGGGAGTTTTGCAAAACAGAGTGAGGCACTAGAGTCTTGAGATGCAGGTCTTCCATGCTATACAGCCACCCACAGGCTGGGCAAGCATGGTCATATTTCTCCCCGTTCTTACACTTCCACCTCGGTGTACTCTCTGCTGATGGCTGTTTAAAATGCAGTGCCTATCACACTTTAATGTGTAGATAGATGCATGCCTCAGGGCTTGGTTAAAATGCAAGATTTCAAATCACTGTGTCCGGCATGGGTTGACAGTTTATATTTCAAATAAACTTGTAGATAAGGCTGACTCTGTGGGTCTGCAGACCATATTTGGAGCATCCACACTTGGAGAACTCCTAGGGTCAACTCTTAGTTGTCAACACATCTATTCTTGGTGGCTATTTTAAGCAAGGAACATTCCTAGGGGCTATTGGTATTGAAGCAAGGGGCCAATTTGTAAGGACATTTGAAATGTTCTCTTTGCGGTAGAAGGGAAAATAGACACAGTATTTCAAAGCTGCATGGAAATGGATATGGAGGTTTGTACAAGGAAAAGAGATGCTGTGAAGGAGGTATTTTATTGTAGGTGAGTTGGAGATGTAGACATCAGAAGATCACAGATACTGAGAGAAGCTGGGTAGCTGCCAGCTACTAGCTGTACAAAGGGGTGCTCCCAACCCCAGGGGATACTGGAGAGTTCCTTTGTCCTGGAGAAGTGAGCTGAGGGTAAAGGAAAGAGTTATTCTTATCTGTGACTGTGAATACATCTACTTCTGTGGCTGCATGCTCCTTGACGCCTCGTCTCTTGACTGGCATCATCATGCTTTTGAAAGATTTACCAGTCCTGGCTGGAAGCCTGGCAGGTAGTCCCAGCAAGCAGAATGCTGGGCAACGTAAGACAAAGAACGCAATAATGGAACGTTTGACTTTGTGTACGAGCTTGAAAATAAGGAATCTATGAAGAAGTCTGAGGACAGTTTCACAGACCTGTATTCTCAGCTATTGGGGGTGGAGGCTGGAGGAGTTCAGGACCATTCTTGACTACATAGTAAGTTCAAGACTAGCATGATTGACATGTTGCATGAGACCTCTAAAAAGTCAAAATGGAGTCTGTGAAGAATAGAGATCAAAAGGACAGATGTTTATCAATAGGTACTATATCAAAATTATAAAACGAATAAGTTCTATACATATTTTAGTAGCATGTTGGCAATCATTGACATTATTGTATTTGAAGATTTGAAATTTGCTATATAGAAAATTCAGTATTTTCACTGTACACAAAAGGGGTAACCATGAGTGGTAGTGGATATGTTAATTATCTTGAATATGTTAATTATTTCACAGTGCATATATATAACAAGCATTACATGAGATAACTTACATATACATATATTTTATTTTCAATTACACATTTATGAGATTGGGACCAAAGAATACATGCTTAGATTTTTTTGTGTCCAAGCTCATTCAAGGTCCAGTCAAGGTTACCCCTTCCATTTACACCACATGCCACCTGCTGCTGGTTCCTGTATGCCAGTAGATTTGGGAGGCCAGCTTGTGAAGATCTGAGACCCTATATGTCTGTCTTCACCAAATAATAAGGACTCTCCTGTCTTCAATCAAAGAACAAGCCTTCATTTTCTTTCAAAGGAAACTTGACTGTCAAGCTGTCATCAGTGCAGCCATCATGGTCTTCTACAGGCACTCTTTGACCATCTTAGAGCCACTTTGACCATCTTGGTATCTAGATACATTTTTGTCACCTTTCATTTTTCTGTTATATGTATATATAATATATATATGTGTGTATACACACATATATAAAATACTTTTGTTTAAGGTATTATGCTTATGCAACTCATTAAAAATGTATGCATAATCAAGAAATACAAATTAATAGTGATCTATAATAATCAAACTTTTAGTCATGTTAGTTAGATTTTTTAGATATACAGAAATCTATTTCAGTTAGATAGATAATCTTCAACACTTCAAAGACCTACAGAATATGGCATTTAAAAGATTTTAAGAATTTAGACTTTTCTCTACAGTGAGACATGTCTTCTTCTAGCAGCATCAATTACTTCAGAGAGGTTGATGGGCATCTAAGAAACTCATTATGAAATTTGCCTTCAATGTGACAAGGCTAGCCATTTGGGCAAGAAACTACTTTTGCCTAGACTACTTGATAGTATGCTATATGAACTGGATGTGCAGGACCCACAGAAGAGTGAGTACTAAAGTTTCCAAAAGACAGGATGGTCCTTTACGGTTCCTGCTTCATGGAAAAACAAAAACAACAACAACAAAAAAAATCTTCCAGACATTCTGCAGGACACAGAAGAAAGCAACTGATGAACTTTGCCAGTACAAGGCAGAACAGATCTTCACATTTTCTACTTCACTGAAAAGCCCAGCTAGCTCAGTTGGTAAAGCATGAGACTCTTAATCTCTGGGTCATGAGTTCAAGCTCTACGTTGGGCATTATTATGTAGCATGAGACTACTTTCATTTCCCAGTTGCCCCTACCCAAATAATCACACAGAACTATATCAGTTACAACAATGTTTGGTCAGCGGCTTAGGCATATTCCTTGCTATCTCTGACATCGTAAATTAACCTATTTCTATTAATCTATGTATTGACACAAGGCTGGGGATTACTGATAATGTTCTGGTATCTTTCTTCTTCAGAGGTTACATGACTCTCCTTTAACTCCACCTACTCTCCCTCTCCATCTCTGTTCAGATTTCCGGCCTGACTTTACTCTGCTAAGCCGTTGACCAAAATATCTTTATTCATTATCCAATAAATGCAACACATATACATCATATGTACAGTATGTGTGTGTATGTGTTTGTATGTGTATATGAGTATTTGTGAACTTGTGCGTACAGGCATGTGGCGGCTAGAGGTGGATGTTGGGTGTCATTCCTTAGCCGTTCTATACTTTATTTATTGAGGTAATATCTCTTGTTGATCCCAGAACTGGTTTAACTAGAGTCTAACTGCTAGACAGTTTGCCCCAGAGATCCTGGTCCCTACTATTCATGTGCTGGGATTATGTATGGGTGGGTTGCCACAGGCATAGGCTTTTATATGTGAGTTCTGGGATCCAACTCCTCTAACTCCTCTTGTATGGCAAATACTTTATCTACTGAGCAATCTCTCAAGGCCTATTGTCTCCTATTGATGCAAAAGAGAATGAGTCTGTCCTTACACAGGCCTCCTAGTGTGTGAAGTCTCCCACTTGGCCCACAAAAACCATGACCTCTGACCCTGTGAACCTTTGTGATCCTGGTTCCTTTCTTCATCCTTTGTTTTATGCATTCTAGTCTGCAAGACTTTCTTCCTGTCTTTGGACATGTCAAACCTGCTTATGTTTCAAGAATTCATCTCGGTATTAGTAGTTAGAATATTCTTTCTCCAGAAAGGCACATTCAAAGTTTATTGTCATTTGGTTATTGGCTCAAATGATAACCACAACTCTCCTACACCATGATGAATGAGGCATTCCCTTCCATGTCACCCCAGATGTGGACAGATGCTCTCTTCACACCTGCCTTTCACCTTAAACTTGGGTTTGCTCCCTTTAAAACATTTATCTCCACCAAATGTCAGTTTTCTCATCCTTTGCCTTTAGGGTGCTGTCTTCTCTGATCCTCATCTCCTCCAGTACAGCAATGACTGTCCTAGTATCAAGAGCAGCATCTGCCTCATTCCCATTGCTTAAAATCAAGGATGGCTACCATAGAACCATTGGCCAGAGAACATAATGAGGTGGCTCATGTCACACAAGCCTGATGGCCTGAGTTTGCTCCCTGTAGCCCACATTTAAGAACTGTAGTCATCATCCTCCTGTGGTCTGAAAGGGTTCAGAGGCAGGAGAATCACCTGGAAGGTCCTGGTTCACTTAGACTTTAGTATGCAGCTGCGCAGAAAACCAAGAGACCCTGCTTCAACAAAATGGAAGGCACCACCACTCAGCTTCCCAAAGAATTCTTAAGTTAGGTCAAGTACTATTATCTATTTGCCTATGTTTCTTCTTCTTCTCCTCATCCTCCTTCTCCTCCTTCTGCCTCTCTGGCTCTTTCTAGTTCTCTCTCTCTCTCTCTCTCTCTCTCTCTCTCTCTCTCTCTCTCTGTTTCTGTATGTTTGTGTGTGTGCAGGTGTGCAGGTTTATGTGTGCATGTTTATATGTGTCTGTACCAATACATGCTTGCAGAGGCAAGAAGTTAATCTCAGATAACTCCGTGATCGTCCATCTCTGAAGTGAAAATGGCCCTGTCTCCTGTCCACTGTATTAAAACTGCACCCACCCTGCTATCCCTTGCTACACATCTCCACACATCATCTAATACATAAGTAGTTGTTATCAACTGATTGACATGTGCCCCTCATTGTCATATGTCCCTCACAAGAGCAAAGATACTGCTCCTTTGGTCTCTATATTTGATCTCTGTGGCTGACTCGCAATGCCCACTCAATGCCCACTGGTGAATGAGTGAATGAATAAATAAACTGTCAGTATGGTATGTGTCCACTGGACTGGCTCTGTCAAGCCAACACAGAAGACAGACCTAAATAAAATCACCTTGTGGCGGTCACTGGAAAAGTTTCCCAGCAGACAGAATTCATTACCCATTAGCAGCTTAGTCCCTTGCTTCCTGCTCTTGGTGACACCCCATTAGCACCACATGACAGATTTCCAGATGGGGCTTCCTGCTGCTGTCAAATGGCAGTGCCTGTGATGACTACAGGGGAGCATTTGACTTCAGCAGTTAAGCGAAGTGAGACACCAGCAAGAGGACAAAGCTTGTTCTCCAGCTCTAAAAGGCAAAGGGTTAGTCTTGAGAATTGGATCATCCTACTTATATGGAGGAACTGCCTCTAAGAGGTGAAGGGTCGGCCCTGAGAATTGGAGCATCCTACTTATTTGGAAGAACTGCCTCTGGTCCAGGAAACTCGGTGTTTGTAATATAGGGAAAGAACTCCCTCCCAGCAGCTCCCCACCAGGTGAGGGTTTCAGTAGCCATTCTGCAAAGAAAGTGCACACTTGTGTGCTAAGGAGGGGCTCTGCACTCTTGGGGACTTTTCTTTTCTAGAGCCCCTTGTGACATTAAAAAATTGTGAAGTGACAGGAGCCCAGTTACATAGAACACAAGAACTCAGGAGTTTGAAGGCTGTCGCATGGAGTAGTGAGCTGTGCCCTGCAAGGTGCTGAAAGTAAATGTATGTGAACTGTTCCCATAGCAACAAGCAAATATGCCCTCACATAATGGAATAGGACAGGAGTTGGAAGTCCCTGTGCAGATGAAGAATTTCTCCAGCTGAGTGATGTTTATATGAGTTGAATTGAATATCTTCTATGACTTCCCATGTTTTCCTACTTGTGAATCATTTCTTTCCTGTCAATTCTCTCCCAGCACCAAATCAAGTCACAACTATGTTTCCTGGGTGAAAAGACCAATGGCTACATCAGAAGCATCTCTGTGCCTTCTCTTCTTTGGCCCTCATCCACTCTCTTTGTTCTAACCATCATGATTTTTCTTCTAAGTTTGTACATAGCGCATGGTCTCTTTCACCTCAAAGCCTCCCTACTCTCTCACCCCTCTGGATGGGCATTTAGATGTTCACAGTCCAAGTGGGCATTGCTTCCTATGTGTACAACATTCTTGACTGGTCCTCTAATAGTGTGTTTAAAGACTATTGAGCTGGGCATAGTGGCACACATCTGTATGCCCAGGAAGCTGAATTGGTGGAATTGCTGTGAATTTAAGGTAAGCCTAGACTACAGAGTAATACCCTGCCTCAAAATTGGAACAAAATAAAGCAAGAACCATTAGGGTGGATATGGTAGAACGTACCTGTAAAACCAGCTCTCAGGAGGTGGTGACAGGAGGCTAAATAGAAAAAAAAGTATCAAAACAAGAGCCATGGGATATTTTTTATTGATATTTATTGAGCTCTACATTTTTTATCTGCTCCCATCCCTGCCTCTCTCCTCCCCCCTTTAATCCTCCACCAAGGTCCCCATGCTCCCAATTTACTCAGGAGATCTTGTCTTTTTCTACTTTCTACTTTCCATGTAGATTATTCCTATATAAGTCTCTTTTAGTGTCTGCATTGTTGACTAAGTTCTCTGGGATTGTGGTTTGTAGGCTGGCTTTCTTTGCTTTATGTATAAATACCACATATGAATGAGTACATGTGATAATTGTCTTTCTGTGTTTGGGTTACCTCACTCAAAATAATGTTTTCTAGCTCCATCCATTTGCCTGCAAAATTCAAGCTGTTGTTATATTTTTCTGCAGTGTAGTACTCCATTGTGCAAATGTACCACAATTATAAGGATAATTTTCCTTATCCATTCTTCAATCGAGGGGCATTTAGATTATTCCAGGTTCTGGCTATGACAAACAAAGCTACTATGAACATAGTTGAGCACATGTCCTTGTGGCACGATTGAGCATCCTTTGGATATATACCCAAAAGTGGTATTGGTGAGTCTTGAGGAAGGTTGTTTCCTAATTTTCTGAGAAATTGCCACACTGACATCCAAAGGGGTTCTTAATCATCTTCCCTGTCATGAAGTCACACAATCTCTTCTCAATGTTCTCCTAGACCCGCTCCTATGGTTTGGTACCCTCCTAGAAGTGATGAGAGTATGCTCTTGAGACGTGACTTCAGTGAACATGTCATACTTGGTTTCTTTTTGTGTTCCCTTAGCAGGAACTAGGAAAAGTGGAAAGGGATGGGGAGAAGACAGGCTACCCCATGTTGGTATGCCTGTATCCTCTCTTAAGGCAGCAGACAGTCAGGCCTTTGCATAGTTAATCTATGGGGTGACTTTCTTTCATCCTTCCAGATTTGGGTGCCTCGAATACACAGAGAGGTGACCCAGTGGGGCTTCTCTTCTTCCTCATCTCCCCCTTCTCTTTCTGTACAAGTGCGTACTATGTGTTGACCACATCCCATCTTACCCATCTTTCCATCCTTTGCTCATCCCCTCTTTCCTATTAGTCCTTTTTGCTCACGCCTCCTTCCATATGTGTCTATAGAAAAATCTCAAAACAATAAATGAGAAGAAACAGGGTATTTATCTCTCTGTGTCTGGTTTAGCTTATTTAATATAATCGATTCCATTTGTATATATTTTCCTGTAAACAATATGGCTTAATTCTTCTCTGTGACTAAAAAAAAAAATATTATGTTTGTACAGCACATCCCCTTCCCTGGCCCTCTGTTGACAGACTCCTATTCTGATTCTGTAACTTAGCTACTGTGAACAGCACTGCGGTAACCACCGATGTGCAAGCATCTCCATGAGATGCTGACAGGGACATAGTATTGGGGAGACCCCAGTAGGGGTACAGCTGGGCCGGATGTATGTCTATGTTCAGAATGGAGGAAGCTCAAGATTTTGTCTTGGTTCAACTCTACCTTTTAGAGTCTTTGTTGTCAAACTAATTACCTATGCCCACATTTTTCCATAATAAAATGTTTTCGGGAGAGTCAATTTGGTGCTTTCTTAAGGTCTTCTACTTATTTTACTAATAGAAAGAGTATTTTGTTCAGGATTAGCAGAAATAAGGACAACTTTATCTTCATATCTGACAAGGTCTTTTGACAATCAACTTTGTGGAGGAAATTTTCACTTGATGTAGTGAGCTAGTAAGAATAACTCCCTGTCCTTTTACTAGGGGCTATGAGAAGGTGATGATTTAATGCAATTACTTAAACTATGTCTTTCACTTAAAGAATGAAATTGCATGCTTGTTGAACTACTAAAAAAAACGAGCTATTATTATAAAAGAATAGAATAGTGCCTGATTTTATAAATGGTTGATCTTTCATTCACTTACCCTTTTATTGGAAAAGTATTAAGTGTGCTTTTTTTTTTTTCAAATTAAACCCGGGTCTTTGAAAATTTTCTGGTGGTTTCCATCTCAGGAGGCTGGGCAGTCTAATTCAGGGTCTCCTGTGTGAACATGAATTGTCCATACAGTGTTTGAATGGAAGCTTGAAAAAGTTCCCTAAGGCCATCAGGAGCATTAGAAACCACAGACTGGCCTTTGCTTCTGACGATTTGGTGGGAGGGAAGTTGGAATGACAATTGTCATTAGAAAACACCATCAAACTGGAGATTGAACAGTAGGAGAGTTCTTTAAATAAACAGCTGAGCTGAACAGCCCTTTAGGAAAATCCATGTGACCCCAAAATGAGGAGCCAGGCAAAGAGCCATAGTAGGAGACCTTGTCTTCCCCTGGAAACAGTAGCTATCTTCAGAGATTCTCGGGACTCCTTACGGCTTCCAGGCTTCAAGCAAGAATACAAAGTCCCTTGTATGTGCACGCTTGGAGAGGAGACCCTGCTCCAGTTCTCACCTGGTCAACTCTCAAAAGGAGTTTGAGCAGCCATCTTAATTGGTGTTCTTTGTCTCTTCATGGTTCCTAATAGCTCCTGCTCCTCTAGATGTGGACGATGAATTACAGTCCTTCCACTCAGGGGCCTTTCAGTGAGAAGACATACAGGGAAATGAGTCAACATAAAAATACAGCACCTGGTAGCTCGGAGAAGAAAAGGACGGCCTCCAGTCTTAGAGACTTAGAAACTGATAAAACGATGCCCTCCAAGGGAAAGTAACTGGAGCTGTGCCATTCATTACTCAGCCCGGGAATAGGGTTTATGTGTAGCGCTGTTTCCATTTGCATGCTCGTCTGTGTGTGCATGGTATGTGTGTGTGTGTGTGTGTGTGTGTGTGTGCATGTGGTATGTGTGTGTATGGTGTATGTATGCATGGCATGTGTGTGCATAATGTATATGTGCATAATGTGTGTGTGCATGTGGGGTGTATACGCATGACGTGTGTATACATGGTGTGCGTGCATGTGGTGTGTGTGCATGGTTTATGTATGCATGGTGTGTATATGCATGATGTATGTGTGCATGGCATGTGTGTGTGCATGTGGTGTGTGTGTGTGTTTGTTCATAGAGTATGTATACATGGCATGTGTGCGTGCCTAGTGTGCATATACATGGTATGTGTGTAGTTAGTGTGTACATGGTGTGTGTGTGTGTGTGTGTATGTGTGTGTGTGTGTGCATGGTTTCTGTGTGTAGGCACACATACAGTAGTATATGTGGAACTCAGAAGACAGCTTTTTGGCATTTTCTTTCTGTTTTTACTTGAGTTCCAGGACTGAACTCAGATCATCAAGATTAAACAGCAAATGCCTTTACCTGCTGAGCCATTTTAAGGGTTCCCTAGGTAGGTAATATTTAAAACCTAGAAAGCTCAAGAGAGAAAATCATTCATAGTTTTTTTAAACAAATTCTGGCAACATTTGTTTGCTCTTTTCCCCCAACTATCTTTACTTAGACTAGTTTATTTTTCTTTGGTTTTATAATTAGATCATATTTTACAAATATTTTTATGTGCTGAATTTTCACGAAACATCCTGAAAAGTTCTGTCACCATGTTGCAATCTTCACACACAAGATTTACAATGGCTATTTTTATTCTCTTTACTGACTGCTGTTTAGCAACGCCCTACCTGGGGCATGCAAATTGTTGGTTATGTTTGTTGTTTGAACAAATATTTTGGTGGAAATCTTGGAATGTAAATCTTTCCTGACATTTAGAGGAGATGGACTTTAGTGAAGTTAGTGGGGTCACATGATGGAGGAAGGTTAATTAAATAAAGAAGCTGCTTGCCCTGATAGGTTAGAACATAGGTGGGAGGAGTAAACAGAACAGAATGCTGGGAGGAAGAGGAAGTGAGCTCAGACTCGACAGCTCTGCTGTCTGGAGCAGAGACGCCATGCTCCCGGCTCCTGGGCGGACGCTGGTATAGCTCTGCTCTCTGAGACACACGCGATGAAGCTCGGACCCAGGATGGACGTAGGCTAGAATCTTCCCGGTGAGACCGGTGCTCACAGATTATTAGAGATGGGTTGATTGGGATATCAGAATTAGCCAGTAAGGGCTAGAGCTAAAGGGCCAAGCAGTGTTTAAAAGAATACAGTGTCCGTGTAATTATTTCGGGTAAAGCTAGCTGGGACACAGCCCGCCGCACCTATTACTACAGTCATAGAATGGGGGCAGGGTTAAACGCCTTACTGTGCATGGTGTGACCGACTGGTTGCTAAAAGAGTGTATCAATTTCTGCTTTCCTTCTCTTCGATGGAATTGGGCAGTCATTTGTCGGAATGGTTTCCTGAGCAGGTTATGAATATCCACAATGCTTTCGAATCCCTTACGACCAAGGGCTTTCTCCAGGAATTATCCATCAACCACTAGCAAGTATACTGCCGTGATTCTAACACAGAAAGAGGGAGAAGACAACCGAATGAGCCACAGCCTGTCTGCGAACCTAGGTACCAGAGATGTCATAAGTCTGAGAGTCCCTATAGAGAAGGTATATTAAAGCTGTAAATAGTTTCCAACCAGTATGACTGTCTACTCCCTGGGTGGCTGAGCTCCCAGCCTTAAGGTGGGAAAAGAAGTGAAACTCTCCTTCCCTCTTTTGAAGAAAGGTTCTCTCTTGATGAAAGGATAGCATGTATGGGCCCAGCACACAGCAACGTCTGGATTGGAAAGGAGAAATATCCCTTTGAACAAACCGTGGTTTAATCCCAGCATCAGGGAAGC
>NC_022014.1:42099522-42199113 GCF_000317375.1 Microtus ochrogaster
CAGAGAGAGAGAGAGAGAGAGAGAGAGAGAGAGAGAGAGAGAGAATATAACTCAGTAAAGTATTGACTGTGTAAACAGGAGGATCTGAGTTTTGGGGGCTGGGTTTGTGTTTGTAATCCCAGCACTGGAAAAGGCTCTGTAGGGATTATAGCTCCGTCAGTCTAGCAAACCCACGTCTCAGTGAGTGATTTTGTTTAAAACTTAAGGTGGAGAAAGACCAAAGAAGGTAACAACATTGATCTTTGTGCACATACTTGTTCACACACATCCACACACACATATACATGCCTACACACACATGCATACATACACCTGAGCACACACAGGGACTCATCTTCTTTGGATGAATCCTACATCTAAAATACTGCTTATATTCCTGAATATGATCTTCCATTACAGAAGTAGAAACTGCACTGGACACACGCATAGTCGCTATGTGTTTAAATTCTGTATTTTTCCTAAAAGTATCCACCTAACCTTAAATGAACTTAAGGAGGATGGGAAAGACAAGGGGGTGATTCATTCAGCTAATTTTTATGGCCTGTCTGCCGTGAGTTAGAAGGTATCCCTGGCTCTGGAGCTACATCAGTAAACCGAGCACAAAGACAGCTCCCCAGTTCTGCAGCATGTGGCACATATTTAATATAATAAATAAGCAGATTACAGTGCCAAGCAGGAGGTGACATGGTAGCTAATTTTTAGTGTCAGTTTGGTTGGACTATAATGCCCAAATGCTTGGCTTATTACTGCTATATATTTTTTGTGGATATTTCTGGATGATATTAACATTTAAAACTGTGGATTTAAGTGAAGCAGATTCTCCTCCATCATATAAATTGTTCTCCTCAAGTAAGTTGAAGGTCTTAACAGGATAGGGTTGACCTCACTCTCTCAAGAAGAAAAATCTACCAGAAGACTGCCTTCAACCTTGAACCTCACCCTTGCTTCTTGGTACATCTTGAGTCTGCCAGCCTATTCTGCAGAATTTAGACTTGTCTTCTTGACCTCTGTAATTGTGTGGTAATCCTAAAGCAACCCCCCTGCCCCCTCTTCTGTCGCTGACCCTGTATAAACTTTAACAACTCTGTCTCTCTGAAACCATGAAGAAATCAAAGGCAAGAATGGGAAGTTGATGGCCAATGCCTGTTACCTCCTCTCCTCCTGTCCAGTTCGATGCCATGTCCATCTTTTGTCCTTGCTTCACAAGCCGTGCGGGTGGATTCAAGATGCAGACATTCCCATGCTTCTTGATCCAAAAACAGCCCGAGTTTACTCTGTGAGGATGAACATGATTTGCCTGAGCAGAAAGTTGACTTTGTAGTCTATCACCAGAGTTTATGATAGCTTTGAGATAATAAGAATATTATTAGATTCTACTGGGTGTGAGGGAGAATGAGGGAGGGCTGCCACACAAATTCCTGGGAATCAGCCCCAAGTTGCTGACATTTCTGTTTGAGGCTAGCATGCAGAGGCACCCGCCTGCAGATGAAACACCCTTGAGAGTACTGTGTGGGTCTTACGTTTCATCTAAGGCTTGGAAACAGTATAAGATAGCAACTTGAACCTACGACCCAATTTAGGTCTTGTTTTCTCCTTTATCACCTAAGGTCTCTTACCCAGCTCTGGTGTCTTCCTGAGCTAGCGAACCTCTGCCTTTTTTCCAAAACAGGATTCTCCAACTCAGACCTACACCCACTGAATCACAAGTCCTGGGCTCACAGAACCTTTGAAGCCCCTAAGAGATTCTGACACACACGCACATGGGCATCCCTGCCCAGTCCCACATCTCTCTAAGAGCTGCTGGCTTCATCCTTGGGCACAGGCACATACCCACATACTCCTCGATGAGAGTGGTAGGGTTCTCCATGACTCCATGTGGCTTCCTTCCCAATGACTTGGTACTACCTGAAGTCATAACAGACTCTGCTCTTCCAGCCCCTCTCTCTATGCCTCCCCTCCATGAACGCTGATGTCTGCTGGTCAATCTTTTCCTTAGATCCACAATGTCCTCCTGTTCTCAGGTTAGTATTTTCTTAGCACCTCTGAACTTCAAAGCACTCACAAAAAGAACAAGACAATTAGTATATTAATGAGGCTGTCTCAGAAAACCAAGTGTTCAATCACCGCTATTGCTTTATGTTCTTACAAATGGCAGAGACCAATACTGTCCTTTTCCTCATAGGGAAGCAGGGCCTGTGCTTTCCTGATTCTGAACAGTTGTTTAAGGATACTGATAATAATCATGCCTTTTATTTAAATAACTCTACAGCCTGGATTTGTGCTCACCTTGGCATAAAACGTACTTCATAGAATCCCAAGAGAATCACCCCCAGAGTCTTATGACCCCTACATCTGCTAAGGGTTCCGGGGCTCTCTGCTTACATAGCTTGTAAAGAAAGACAGATTATGAGCTATGGCATGCATCAATTAAAGGTGCGGGTGGATGGGGGAGGTGGCTGCTGTTGACTTTCTGCCGGGTCACTTATCCAGTTCATGTGTTCCTCCTATTTTACATCTGTGTGTGTGTGTGTGTGTGTGTGTGTGAGAGAGAGAGAGAGAGAGAGAGAGAGAGAGAGAGAGAGAGAGAGAGAGAGAGCGCAAAAGAGCATGGGAGATGTGCAGTGGGACTCTTAAAAAGCAAATCATTGCTGGATATTGGCTTGCCAGCATGCAAGAATAGGGAAAAAATTGAGTAGAGATGTATGTACTTATGGAATTAGCAATTGGAATAGCCTGTTGCCACTAACATAGGGCATTTGCTCTCCCAAGGGTTCAAATATTGAAGCAGAGAGATGTTGTACTGTACCTGGCTTTGTGTTTTACTGAAATGTGGAAGGAGGGTGTTATAGGAAGCTCAAGGGGATTGGGGAAGACCCGCCTTCTGGGGGAGGGGGTGGAAAAGGCCTGCCTTCTGCAGTGTCCTCACTTCCTGTGTTTCTCAGAACAGAGTAAAATAAACAGAAGACCAAATGAGTTCTTAGTTTGTGGGGTGGCTAGTTTTCAAGAAACAAATCCTAGTAATAAATGTGAAATTGTGATGAACACTAGGTGAAAAGGGCTTTTTATAATGCTTGTCATGCTTATCTCTAGTTCTTCATATAGATAGAAGTTTTAAAAACAAAAGAAAAAAGAACCAGGTCTCTATAACCATGTAAACCTAAACAGTCCTTTGTCTCCTGTGATATGCTCTGGGGGAACTCATGTTATTCAAAATTCCTCTTCAGCTTCGAGGTATGCTTGGTATTCAGTTGACAGAACAGTCATTCTAAGTCCGAATACAATTAAGTCCTGATTGTTCTAATAAGTATCCACTCCAATACTCTTCAATGCCTGGTAGCACCCGCACTTCGTCAGTTACTTATGCTTGTTTCATTGCTGACTTGAGCTGGTCGGTGCAATGTTGGTGATACTGACTACTGGGCATTGGCTCTGCATCCAGGGCTATGCTATTTCACACTTAATTTTCCTAACCATACATGGTACACTTATAGAAGCTGAGGCTTAGAGGCTAAAATTACTCCTCCTAGACTACACAGTGGCAGAACGGTGAAACCAAGATTTGAATCGAGGTGAACTTGGCAACCTAAGAAGCCACATTGATAATAGCCTTGATGTATCATGCATGACTCATCATTTGAGGTTTCTCATGCCCACAGATGATAAATCAGAGCGAGAAAGCAGATGGGACAGCCCAGGCCAACTTTGCTAAGTCGGTTACAGAACATCCCTACTTCTTTCTCCTTATCTGCACTTTTCAAAAGAGTATTTAGCCTCCACATGTTCTAGGCCACAAGTGGTTCACCATGAGCCCCTCACTTATTTATTTAGTCACCTATCTATCTATCTATCTATCTATCTATCTATCTATCTATCTATCTATCTATCTATCTATCTATCTATCTGTGTTTTAGATTTTTTGTTCTATTTTTTTTTTTTGAGACAGGGTTTCTCTGTGTAGCTTTGGAGCCTGTCCTGGCACTTGCTCTGTAGACCAGGCTGGTCTCAAACTCACTGAGATCTTATCTCTGCCTCCCAAGTGCTTGGATTAAAGACATGCACCATCACTGCCAGCAAGCCCCTCATTTCTTATCTTGCTTCTGTAGGACTCTAAGGTTGTCTCTTCCATCCCACTATAGGAGGATAGTCTCTTCCTCTCACCTGCCTCCAATTCCTACAGTAAAAATATGTGACCCAGTTCCTCTTCTCTGAAAGAAAGTGATGTGACTGGGGACTTACACTGAGACCATGCACCCCACAGCACACAGTGCAGTCATTTGATAGCTGATGGCCAGGAAGGATGCTCAAAGACTGAGGGGGAATCACAAGCCATTGAGAATCTCCCTCAGGTGTGTCTCTAATGCTCGCTTTTTTTTACTTGCTTGGTAGATAGAGTTAAGTCAGGCTAAACATTTACATCCCTTTGAGGTATCCACAGATTCCTATCACTGAGATGTGAAGTCTCTGGGCTGTCACACAGCAAGCATAGGAAGAAGATACACGTGAGTTAATGAATTATTGAGGGCGGTGTTTCCCAATGGTCAAGTCTCCACCCTGATACAGATGAGATGGGAGAATTCATAAACATTTTACAAACTCTGTTACTTATTTTATGGAAATTGTGAAAAAAAAATTAAATTAGAATATTAAGTGGTATATGAAGGCATAAAATTAAGTAGAAACTAGTGGTTTTATAGGAAGTAAAAAGAAAGTTGAATAAATAGGGAGAATTATTCATTTTTGAAGGTTAGAATTATAGGCAGAGAGACAATATATTAGTTTGCACAGTGTGTGAGGACTGCTTCTCGCCCAAACAGAAGGACTGAAGAATTCACTTTGTGGTGCTATCCTCGATAATCTGGTAATTTCAGGGGGGGGATTTACCTATAGGAAGTGGGAAGTGGCTGGTAGAAGCAGGTTCATTTTGTTTTGATTGCTTTGTCTTGTCTTGTTTTTTTTCCTATCATGCCTTTTGCTTCCTGTCTACAGTGAGTAGATGAAGTTCCTCCTCTACCCACTCCTGTCCCCTGAATATTCTCCCCAAACACACTGGACCAGGTCTCCATGAGATGAACCTAATAACATTGAGAGTCAAAACAGATTCTCCCTTCGGTATTTTGGCTACAAATGTTGAGGTATATGGTCACAGTCTTAATAAAACTAATACAATAGTTATGGAGATGGGTAAAGTTTTAAAAACAGAAGAGATCTTCTGAAATGTGGAGACTAACATATGTGTGCCCGGGGTGATGGGCACTGATAATTTCCTGTTTGGCTGGTGGACTCTCATCCTCTTCCCTGTGTGTTGAATAGTGTGTGTGTGTGTGTGTGTGTGTGTGTGTGCATGTTTGTGTATATGCATGAATGTGTGTGATTATGCATGCTTATGTGTCCACATATATGTGGAAACCAGAAGTCAATATAGGTATGTGTCTCTATCACCTTATTTTTGAGACAGAATCTCTTACTGAACCTGGAGCTCACTGATGTACTGAACTGGCATTCTTGAGGAATTCTTCTGTGTCCGCCTTCCCAGCACTGGCTTTACAGATATGCATGGCACACTCCAGGAGCTAGAAGAAGCAGAGGGTGGTTTTGAGGCAGGGAGTCTGCAACACTGTTTTGGCTTCAGACTTCTGGCTACCAGAACTATGAAAGAATCTATTGTTTTTGTTAACCTGGCTTGTGACTTATTTTATTTTATTTTATTTTATTTTATTTTATTTTATTTTTGCTAGCTACAGAACAGGCAGTTTTTCTCTTTAGAAAGTAAACAGGACGTTCCAGAATTTGAATACCACAATGATGAATAAACAAGATGTCGGAAGGGCACAGCTAGATTCCTACCATATCAGCCAAGCCCACAAAAATGCCCCTTGTTCCTGATCCTGTTTCCATTGTCCCTACAGCCAGTTCCCTCCTATCTACCCATTCATATATACTCCTTTTATCTTCTGATGTATATGAAGGGTAGATGTTTTAAAGAGTTTGTTCTAATTTTGGTTGAAAATGGTCAACAGAAGTCATGCTAAGTAAGCTAAGTGTGGTGGTTCTAAGCAGGCTTAGCGTGTGATGGGGGTCCCTGAAATCCCAGAACTTCAAAGGATGGTGGAGGTGGAGTTTAAGTTTGAGGTCTGAATGGGCAACACAGCAGGACTATAAAAGAGTCAAGATAAATTCAGTCTAATTTAATGACTACTCAGTTAGATTTTGTAAATGCTTTATACTATTTAATAAGGTTTTTGTTGTAAGATAAGATATTCCTATATTAACATGCATCTTGGCATCCCTAACTAATGGTACAGCAACACATGAGATCTTGCTTCTGATTTTTGTGAGGCATTTACTTGAACATCATCTTAATTTTTATGCAGGGATCAACAGCGGTTGGGGAAACAGAGGAAATGGAAGGAGCCTGCCTTTGTGTGCAATGTGAAGGGAGCTCCCTGTCTTAGTGTCTTTGCTGTGATGAAATACTCTGACCAATGCAGTGTAAGAGAGAAAGTTGTTCTTTGTTTTGTTTTTTCTGGTTCATAGTTAAAGCTATCACCTCACATCCACAATCGAGAAGCGAAGAGTAGGGGACACATGCTGCTGCTTGGTCCCCTTTCACACTTGTGCAGTGCAGGATCCCAGCCAGGAATGGTGCCACCCATAGTGGGCCAGTCTTTATATCTCAGTGCACACAATCAAGCTCTTTTGCACAGGCATGCCCAGTGACCGTCTCCCAGTTGAATCCAGATTCTGACAAGTTGACAATTGACACTAACCATCACATGAGCTCTACGAGACACCCTTCACAAGACGAAATATCCTGGAACTCTACACAGACATGTGGGTTGTCCTCTTAGGTCACTGGTTTCCTAACACTACTGTAACAAACAAAAAAAAAACTAAAGAAAACTTTTTAAAATACAGATTCCATCCCATTTCATAGCCACCCACTGAATCCCTCTTGAGAAGACTGGACAGAGATTCCTCATTTTCATATGCATTCTCCAGAAGTTTGTTTCTATTGTGCGCACGTGTGTGTGTGTGGTACATTTTTTGGGTTCATCACCTTAACATCTCTCCATGGAGTTTCCTTAATGGAAACCAAAGAAAAGATGCTAAGGAAAAGCCACTGTTCCCTGGGGAAAATGATCATGAGTGAGACTATCAGGTATGGAGAACAAGTTGGAAGAATATCAACATAATTTGTAACATCTGTGTATGAGTGTGTGTATATGTCTATATGTATATGTGCATAGGCATATGTGGTATGTTTATGTATGTATGTATATGTTTGGGTGAATATGGGTGTATTTATGTGTGTAGGTATATATGTGTATGTATATATATATGTATGTTTTAATATGGGTATACTCGTGTATGTGTGTGTGTGTGCATGTGTGTGCATGCATGCATGCGTGTGTGTGTGTATAGGCCAGAAGTAGGCATTAAGTGTTTTCCTCATTTGTGCTGAATGTTATTTGAGATAAGTTCTCTTTCAATCTAGACTTCGTGGATTTGACTAGAGTGGCTGGCCAGTGAGCATCCAGTGAACATCTGTCTCTGCCCCCTGACCCCCAACCTACTGGCATTGAGTTTTGAATGCACTCCTATACCTAGCTCTTATGTGAGTGGCTGAAAATATGAATTTGGGTCCCCGTGATTGTGCAGCAAGATTTACTCACTGAGCCATCTCCCTAGCCTCTGTTGCAATATTAGTTTTGTCTCAGAACCAGGCCTTTCTTTTGTTTATGTAGTTGGTATGGTTTATGTTCCTTTGGCCAGCCTAAGGGTATGGAAACATCAGGCTGGTTTGTAAAGATGCTGCTATGTCTCCCAGGCCTATTACTTCTCATCTGATACCCACACCATGGGTCATTCCCCTCTGTACTGTCTCTGGTGTCTCCACAGATGCATTGTTCATACTCCATTCCTTAGAAGGCAACTGCAATGCTCTGTTAAGCAGGGACATATATAGTAAATTGCATGTAGTAGATAGTCCCTGTGTCCTCCAACAGCCAGCTTCTAGATAGCAGTTAGTAAAGAAATACTTTCTTTGTCTAACACGGTTCATGTATCTATGTCCAGCTTGTAGGGTTAATGGAAAAAGAAAGAATATGGAAAAAAGAAAAAGAAAGCATTTTCTACTTCTGCTCCAGGGCCCACCCTGCCACATATGGCAGCACATTCCTCAAACATGGGAGGAAGTTCAGATGCTGGTAGCATAAGGGAATTGAAAACTCCCAACTTCTTTCTTCTGTCCTCTGCTGTGACCCATTCCTCAGTTACCCACACTAAACTTTCCCCCTCTGAAGCTTTCTCAGTAGCTCAAATCACATTGATCTCCCTCTTCTGATCCATCACATTAATAGACTGAGATGCACAAAGCAAGATCTAATTATAAGCCATTTTGCTTTATTTGCCAATTGCCTCATGTGCATATGTCTCTCTCTCCCCAAGATCAATTGTAAGCAACTCCAGAATAGACTCCACATCGACCACTTGTGTGGCTGGACATCAGGGAGCATCGGGGCCATTATGGAGAATGGTAGCTAACACTTGGTGTTTGGTTTCAACAATTTATACACAATATTTATATTTATCATAATATATAATTATTATACATATATTTAAGATTTATTTATTTTAATATGAATATGGTATTATATATTTAATACAAAAAGATGGTTTAAAATATATTTATTTTTACATTTGCATATTAGTGTTTTGTCTGCATGTATGCCTGTGCATGACATCAGTATAGTGCCCAAGGAAGCCAGAAAAGGGTGTCAGATCCCCTGGACCTGGAGTTACAGACAGTAGTGTATGGGTCTTGGAAATTGAACTAGTGTCATCTTAACTTCCCAGTGATCTTTCCAGCCCCATAATTTTTGATACATAACCAGTAACCTGTGAATGATGAGATGAATATAAATATAATATACATAATGGCTAAAGATGGAAAGATCAGAAACAACACAGCATGGTCTCAGCCGCCAAAGAAACAGACTAAGTAAGATTTAGGAAAGTGTGGCCTACTCTAACTAGACCATTTTCAAAAGAACTAAAAAATAATACTTACATTAGAGAAGCATTCTTCTGCCTAAGCAATGAACTTCCCCCCAGAAGTCACACCAATGACTTACCTGTGTCCTGGGAGTCACACTGTTGTCTAGGGACATATTGCTACATCATGCAAAAGTCATTGGTGAGGGTGATCTTCCTTTGTGCCTCTTGCACAGTGTTTCTCTGAGTCAGTCTTGGTGACAAATGTCTTAGTTACTTTCTATTGCAGTGCAAAGACACCATGACCACAGCAACATATAGAAGAAAGAGTTTACTTGGAGCTTACAGTTTAGGAGCGGGAGTCCTTGACCATCATGGTAGGAAGCATGACAAGCAGGCATGGTGCTAGAGCAGTCGCTAAGAGCTTACATCTTGATCTACAACCACAGTGCAGAGAAAGGTACTGGAAATGGTGTGGGCTTTTTGAAAGACTAACTCCTGCCCCTAGTGACACACCCCCTCCAACAAGCCGACTCCTTTTAATCCTTCTCAAACAGTTCCACCAATTAGGGACCAAAAATTCAAATATATGAGCCTATGGGGTAGTTCTCATTCAAACTGTTGCACATGTTTGGGTAGACAGGTCCCTACTTTCACCCTTAGACTCCTGATTGTTTTCCCCAGGGATTGGCATCTTTCCCAATTAAATCTGTCCTTAGTAAATAGATCAGTAACTGAGCAAGCTGGGCTTTCTTGATCCACAGTCTGTGGAAACAGACTTCAATTTGACAATTTAATTCCCCTCTTGGGGAAAGCCAACCAGGAACCCTATAGAATTTTGTATTCCTGTCCTTCCTTCTTACATGTGTTCTGTCCTCTCAAAGCTGGATACAGGTGAGCAGGGAATCTGTTCCTTCCAAGTCCTACAGGGCGCTGAGTTGTGAGAGCACGTGCCACCTTGCGGCAGCCTCCCCAGAGAAGAGCTGGTTGCACAAGGCTGTTGGCTGTTTTACCATCCATTGCTGGTCTTGGAGGTGATTCGAGGGTTCCCTATCCTGACTCCCTTCCAGTCAACTCACCACACACTGCTTCATCTTCTAGGGTCACTCTGAGACCTGCACAATGTTCCCCTGCTGCTATTGACCTTACCTATTACCTTGACAAAAATACCCAAAAAAGCAACCAAAGGAAGGAAAGGTCTCTCTTTGGGCGCTCACAGCATGAGTCCATCATGTTAGGGACATGGCAGGAGAAGCTTGGGGCAGCTGCTTCCACTGTTGGTAGGCAGAGAAAGATGAAAGCTGGTGCTCACTATTTTTCTCAATTTGGGCCAGTCCAGGGTCCCATTCTGTTGAATGGAGCCACCCGCATATAGCATTTGTCTTCAGACCCAAATTAACCCAACCCAGAAACTCACTGATAAACACATCTAAACAACTGTCTCCTGAGTGGTTCTGGATCCTGCTGTGCTGACAATCAGTGTCAACCATACCAACCTCTTTCTCTGGTGTGGGTAGGGCCAGTGGTGGTGAGAATACCCATATATTTCAGAGTACCCCATTATGGTTGCCTCTCTCTCTACACCAAGCTGCTCTTGCTCAGAATCTTCATTGCATAAATTCTGCCCTCTAGCAGGAGGCCTTCATCACCCCAGCCCCATCCTCCACAGACTGGTATCAGTAAACTGATGTGAAGAGCTGGAGGGAGGGGAGCTGGACCTTTCTATGTCCTGTTCTGAAGAGACACGAAGTTCTCTGCCCCTGCATTAGCATGCCCCCAATTCGCAGTCAGCACTTCACTAAGGGTGTAGTTTACTCTTGACTAACTTGATTAACAGGCTTACTTCTAAACAATCAGCAATGCTGTACAGTCTGGTGGTTCACAAATTGCTGCCTTGGTATTTCCCTAATAATTTTATTATCTTGTAGTAAGTTACAGTCTAATGCTAAAAATCTTTAATCCTGTGAGGCTCCCATAAATCCATAGTCACCGACTGGGCAAATTTCATCAAGAAAATGTCAACTTTATCTGTCCTGTTCCTCATACCTGAGCTAGGTAGTCACCGAGTATTGATTTTTATGACCTTTGTGCATCTCTGCACTCCAAATGCTCCAGTGGAGTACTTGCTTGGTTTCCTTGGATTTGATGCCATTCTTGGTTTTTAGCAGCACAGCTAGGTGGTCTGGGTATAAAATATTCCATGTAGCTCACTTTGGAATACTTGTTCCTCAGTTGGAGACACTCCTTAGGAAGATTATAGAACCAAGAGAGTAGAGACTTTCTGGAGAATGTATGTCACTGAGGTGAGCTTGTGCTTTTATAGCTTAGCCCCGCCCCCTTGACTACCTTCCTCTACTTACTGAATGTGGGAGAAAGTGACCCACCAGCTTCCAGTTCCCATTACCTTCCCTGCCACAACGGACTCTATTCTGGTACGCCTGTGAGCCAAACCAAAGCCATGGCTTTTTGGTCAGGGTGGATTAGCATAGAAAAGAAACTAAAGGAGGGGCAAAGTCGGTGTGGGACCCTGGAGCTCAGTACAGGAGGAGTTCAGGTAGAGTTAGGCTAAGAGAGCCAAATTCTAATAGATGGTGGCAGAGCTGTGCTAAGGGGAGCAAGTCTGATAGGTGGTCTCTGCTCCACTCAGACAATGACACACCAAAATGGCCCCCTTTTTAAGATTTGCTCCCAAGCTGCCTGACCAGTTTTATTTTATCATTTTAATATTTTACTGTGTGAAAGCCCATGTGCATGCTGATGATGCATAAATGAGAGAATGATTTGCAGGAGTAGGTTGGTCCTCTCCTCTGGCTTCCTTTACCACTGAGCCATTCCCCAGCTTCTGATTCTTGTCTCTCATCATTTGTCTTCAAGTTTTATACTTGCTGAATTTCCCATGTCTTCAGAGTATAGCTGGTGTCTAATATAGTTTGAGAGAAAGAAAGGCATTATTGAATTGAAGCTCACTTTTGACTTTGAATATTTTTCCATTGTCTCGTTTGGGAGCCGCGTCTATGAAATTTTCATTGTTTTATGTTCATATAAATGTCAGCTTATTGATGCATATATCACCTAATTTGAGTTTCAATTAATTAGATTTTCAAACCTGGCAGAAATAATGACTCCGGTTTCCAGTTTAAGCCAATCCTGACATGTGACACCATGAAAGACATTCTTCACTGAGGAAAAAGTTAAACCAAATCCTTGATATGAGTAAAGAACCACAAAGACCCTTTGGCCTTTACTGAGCCTACAGCTAGAAGGAGGGAAGGGAGCACACACATCTAGGGAGGGGAGCACACACATCTAAGGAGGAGGGGCCCATATGCATCTAAGATATGAAAATCTTCCACATGACCATAAATGTTGAACTATTCAGGTGTGAATGTGCCTACTGAAGTTAATTGCCCAGACTCCCAAAACTTTTCAAAACTTTAGTTTATGTGTATAGGTATTTTGCCTGCATGTGTATATGTGTACCATGTGTGCGAAGTGCTCACAGAAGCCAGTAGGGGGTGCCCCAACTCCTGGGACAGGAGTTAGAAGAAATTGTGAGTCACTATATGGGTGCTAGAAACTGAACCCTCTGGAACAGCAGTCAATGCTCTTAGCTGTGGAGCCATTTCTCCAGCCATATGAAGCATCCCTGCTCAAAGAGATGCCTATTCCTGTGTCCTTCTACATAAGTTCCTTTAGTAAGTTTATTTATTTATTTGTGTGTGTGTGTGTGTGCTCCAGTGTGTGTGCATGTGTAGAGGCCAGAGGGCAATCTCAGATGTTTGACATTTTATTTGAGAGAGGGTCTTTCGGTGGGACCTGGAGCTTGCTCATTAGCCTGACTGGTCAGTGAGCCTCAGTGCTCTTTCTATCTCTACCTCCTAACAATAGGATACTAAGCATGCATCCCCTGCATGTGTGGCTTTTTCACATGCATCCCCTGTGTGTGTGTGTGTGTGTGTGTGTGTGTGTGTGTGTGTGTTTCTCACATGGTTTCTACATGGTTATACTTAGGTTCCTGTGTTTGCATGGCAAATATCTTACTGTCTGAACAGTTCCCTCTCCCCTGCATAAGCTCTTTGTTTGTATATAGACCCATCAATTGCTACTTTAACCTAACATGTATCTGTCCCCAAACTATGACTGACAGTTATTTACCCAGCATTTACCGAAAAGTCACCAAATATGAAATATTAATTTATTCATGGTTAGGTTTTCAAAGGAAGGATGAATTTTTGAAATATCACAGAACCACATGCGTTTCCATCCCTATCCTCAAACCCCTGTGGCTGTTGTAAACCCAGCTTGTTCCTGATCTGAGTCGTTAGGCAACCAGCTAGAACCATCTCCAGACCCCAGTCCTCTCTCCTCCAAGGTGATTTTTTTTAAAGCTCCCTTCCAGCTGCACCTGGAGATGTTTACCCAGCTGTTCCTGCTCATGTTTACCCAGGACCGGAAGCACTTTTCACAGTGGTGGGGATGGCTTTTCAAGGTGGTCGAAGTCACAGCATCTGATGGAGACGACAGAGGACTCCGAAACTAGGACCTGGTGAAAATGTGATTCTAAGGGGTGTGGCCGGGCATGGAAGAGCCTCTTCGCCAAAGTGACCCAGTACATCTGTGGACCAGCTCCCCTACCTGCATTTTCTCAAAATAGAAAGACCTGGCAGTACTTTGGATTCTGTCACATGGAATTGGATTTCTGAAGTGCCCGGGGGCAGGATAAAGGTGCTGATAAATGATTTGGAAGAAGAAAAAAAATACCTAGCTGTTTTTCTCAATAGGTTCCTGGGATTTTCTGTTGGAAAGTGTGAAAGAGACTCATGATTTGCACTAGGAATGCTGATATTTAAATAGAATGAAATTGGACTGAACAGAGGCAGAGAGGACCTGGGAGACTGCCCTCGCCCCCTGAGTGCCTGCTACTTATGGAGAATTCACTTTTCTTCCAGGGTCTAGTAGTCTGAGTGAGGTCCCCCTGTTTGCTTTGTCAGCCCCTCTTAATATCAGAGGAGGGAGTGAGAGAAGCCTTGGTGTTTGTATTCTTGATGCTGGAGACCTTTGAGTTGTAGGGCAGGCCAGGAAAAAAAATCAAAAACAAATAAAAACAGAAAACTCCAGTGACAAATGTCTTTCCATGATATAATAATAATCAAGAATAGGTAGCAGCAGCAATCAATATGATGGTGCTGATCATAGTGTTCATATCACGCCAGTGTCTCAAGGTCTGGACTGTGAGATTTTTCCACACAAATTTATCAGCAGAAACTTACAGTCTTTATACCGTGATTTTCGAGCCAATTTTGAATGGGATTTTCCTTTTATTTCTTATTTAATAGGCTTGCAATTGGTATTTAAGAAGGGTACCAGTTTATAAGTGTTAACTGTATCCCGTCACTGTGCTGGAAGTGTTTGTCATTGCTAAGTTTTCGGATGGTCCCTGTAGAGTCTATAATGTCATCTACAAATAATTGACTTCTCTTTCTACCTGCATCTCCTTTGTTTTCCTCCTGTTTTATTTTTTCCCTCTGGCAAGAGTGGGAAACAAGGGAAACAAGAACTCCTCTTGTTCCAGATTCTTGTGGAAATGTTCCTATTTCCCACGTTTGGTATGATGGGTACGGAAAGGATAGAGCTAAAAGGACATTCTATGAGTGTGGGAAAATGGTCAAAAGTGAAAAAGATTAAAGAAAGGGTGGTGGTGCACACCTTTAATCCCAGCACTAAGGAGGCAGAGGCAGGCAGATCTCTGTGAGTTCAAGGCCAGCCTGGTCTACAAAGCTAGTTCCAGGAGAGACTCCAAAGTCACACAGAGAAACTAGGTCTCGAAAAACCAAACAAAACAAAAACCAACCAACAAACCAAACCAAAACATAAAACTAGAATGAAAAAAAAAAATAAATGAACTTGCTAGCTCCATCAACACTTTTCAACTATGAAGAATGACTCCACGGGGCGGGGGGGGGGGGGGTAAAGGACGTGCACAGTTAGACTTCTAGTTAATGCCCAAGTGCAGGGCTACCCTCTGTGCCTGATGTTGTAGTTGGCTTCATTAGCCAGCATTCGCTTCCCTTTCTCCTCATGGCTTAGGGAATCTGTTTCACTTAGGACTTTAGAAGTGCAGCTATCTGTATCATCAACTGTAGGCAAAGTATATTTAAGTTTCTAGAAGTTAGGAAGCCCTGACAAATTTTGGAATTGTGGTTATCAGTCATAAGCCTCAAAAGAAGCAGCACTACTTAGCTGGGAGTAACACAAAGGCCTGTGTTTGAAGAGCCTGGAGAGCTGTAGACCAACCAAGCCATTCCTAGAGAAGGTACGTGGCCGCCTTCGCTTTGAGTGTTTCGAGAGAATAAATTCTGTGGCGGGTGTACCACCACTTTGCAAAGGTATTTTGTTTTGCTTCTTAGCTTGTTTGATTGCTTGTTTTTAAGGCAGGGTTGCACAAAAGCCCAGGCTAGTCTCAAGTTCACTGTACAGCTGAGGATGACCTTGAAATTCCCTCTACTGGGGTTATAGGCATGCAGGGTTACAGTCCACACTGGGTTTATATGGTTCTAGGGGAAGAACCCAAGGCTCCATGAGTTCTGGGTAAGTGCTCTACCCACTGAGCATACCGCCTGCCTACTGCAGTGTGTTTGTTTGTGGTTGGTGGTCGTATTTCTTCTTTTTCTCTGCTTCTCATTTTAGAGAATAAAAATGTGTACATTTTCTTGCTTCCTTGAAGTTAGGGAAATAGCATGTGATCAGTGATGGCCACGAGGAGCTGAGCATTCTGAGGAGGTGCCGCTGGGACATGCCCATGGAAAGACATCTTTGATGGGACTGTGTAAGCCTGGAGCCCTGGTGCTGCCTGCACCAGCACGGCTACCTCATTCATGTAAGGGCAGATGAGAAAGGGAAGACAAGCAGACACCCCATGGGAGTGATGAACACCGGTGCAGACTCCACAACTCCTCCTGCGGTTGCTCGTTATTCGAAGCACACGCTTTTCAGGAGTTAAACCTCACAGCTTTCTCCCGCTTGCAGCTTTCCCCAAGGACCAGCTTTGGTGCTGCCATGAAAGTAGTGAGAAGGTGTTCTCTAAGTTAAGATGGTAAAAAGGAAGTTCCGGAAGAGAGGCTAGGAAGGCAGAGGATGACAAAGGAGAACAGGATAGTCATATTTGAGATATGGCCATTAGAGTACTGTGGGCCAGGGGGTCAGATACAGAGGACACTAATGTGATACGAAGCTGGGTGACACCAGAGATGCCTGTATCAGAGGCTACACAAGGGTCTGAACTTGCCCCTGAGTGATTATTGGGGAGTTGGAGAAGGTGACCAGGGTCTGACTGACTGGTCAGCTAGGACTGTCAATCAGTGATCTCCAAGCTCATGAGAGATCTTTCTTACAAAATAAAGTGGGGGAGAAATTGAGGAAGAAAGGAAGAAATCCACTTCCAACCTCTGGCTTCCACATGTACACACACACACACACACACACACACACACACACACACACACACACCATTTTAAGAATGGGGTGATCTACACAGACATGCCAGATGATCTAGAATAGGACTCTTTAACCATACTGCGGACATTTTTGGTAAATTAATTCTTTGCTGTGGGAGGCTTTCCTGTCTCTTGCAGGCTGTTTAGCACTATCCCTGGCCTTTACCTGGCAGATTTCCACTAGCAACCATTTCTACCTCTGCAAAACCAAGAGTGGCTCAAGTGAGGGGGGAGAAATGTCCCTCAACAGAGAAACATTTCCATGTCAACAGTTCTAGGGAGAACACTGGTTTGTTATGGAAAACTCTGTCTGTCTGCGTGCAATAGGATTACAGAGTCAACAGAATGCCATCAAACATTTGTGGGAAAGGTGATGTGACATCCTCTTGGGAGTCAAAGTAGCTGGCTGAGAACAATCCCGCACTGAATGAGTAAGAAGGGGCTTGTTTTTCCAGAAGACATCTGAGTCTTCCTGGAAGACAGTTGTATTTTGACACAAGGCTATATTAGCTCTGTGAATTTGGTTTTTTACCTTTGCACTGGTGAGGTCCTGTGATTCTGGAAGCCACCTTGGTCTATAGACTGGGGTGTTCTAGTCCCTGAAGAAACTGACTTTTCATCCAAGCATTGGAAAGAGGACTCAGTTCCGTCATGTAATCAGGGAAACTAAGAAAGGGAAAGTAAGGAAGTAACTTATTTTTCCTTTAAAAGGCATAGAAAATTCATTGCTTAACATTATTTTATGTATAGATGTAAAATTTCTGGGTGACTTTTGGTTGAGGTGAGAGCAAAGTAGCCCAAAGACTCCAGCTGAGAACCATTAATTTAGTTAAGAGCTATTGACTTAGTAGAGAAGCATTAACTTACTTGAATTCCATTAGCTTAGTTGAAAACCATTGGCTAAATTGAAAACCATTGACTTAGGTGAAAATCATTAGCTTAGGTGAGAACCATTAGCTTAGGTGAGAACCACTGTCTAGGCTGAGAACCACTGACTGAGTTGAGAACCAGTGGCCTAACAAGAGGAGAGTTGTTGAAATGGGATCATGAGAGAGATAGTAAAGATCATATGAATTTGGGAAAAATCAGAGAAAGCCCTGGAAAGAAAAACAAACCATTCTTATAACATTACTTTGGGGTTAAAACTCTTGCTGTGATTAAGGGATCATTTGGTTCCTATTAAGTACCAACATTAGAAACCTTATTAACAAGTAGACCCTAGTAAAGGAGTCAGATTTTACAGAGCTCCCCTCTCATCTTGTTTACTAGTCAGGATTACACTTCCCAGGTGACCTCCATCAGTCCTTTGTTTCTTGTCTGTGTGTGTTTTTCTAGAAGCTGCTTTTGAGTATCTTGTTAACAGTCGTCCTTCAGGAATGGCATTTGATGACTGCCTAAGAGAAATGCACTTTCCATTATCTGTGACGTGGCATCTGTCAATCTATCTATCATCTATCTATTTACTTACCTACCTACCTCATATAACCAGTGTATAATTGCACAGTATCAGATTTAAATATGGTAAAAACCCAATAAACGTAGGCTGACCATCAATGACTAGCATTCTCTCATTCCAATTAAGGGAAGCTCTATGTCATAAGATAGCCGAAATTGCCCAGAAAGGATTAATCATCAGTCCCTGAGTATTATGAGATTTGCATTATTATTCCAATGAGAGGGAATGAGGACAGATCCAGTGGTGCTGGGCACTGAGCCATGACTACTTTCTTCATGGACGCCCTTGGCTTAAGGTAGCACTGGTCATGTGGTGTTATTTTCCCCTCAGCTGTGTCACTGAATTCTTCTAAAATGAGTTTGTCTTTTCTTTCACTTTTACAATATTGAGATGTCAAAACCTTTATAAAACAAAGTTTTGCTGAAGCTGCCTGTAAGATTCCAGAAATGCTAGAAATTTCAGCTGTCATGCCAACGTGTCCCACACTGAGAGGACTTGAGTGTCTCTGGATTCTTTGCTCCACACACTTGCCTCTGCTTCAGTGCAAACACACAAATGTGAACTCCTATGTAAGCAGTTCTAAAGGAGACTTGTGCAGAAGGGGGCAATGATTACAGACCAATCTCACACACTAAATGTAGACAGAATCAGTAGCTGCATTCCACCCCCAAACAGCCCCCTTCGCTCTGTCTACCTGTATGGGCAGAGCTTCTTTCTTCTTCAGTCTCTTGTAAATAGGGAAGGTGTCATGGCTTTGGTTTCACTGCCTTGGCAGTCTGAGAGATTTCAGGGGTTAAAGAATTACCTAAGAGAACTAGGTTTTTACAAGCTGATAACAATTTGTTCCCTGCAATTACTAACTTGAGTTGTTTTCAGTTTCAGACCAGCAGCTACTGAATAATAAATTCATCCACCAACATGATTGGCAGTAAGGGAAGCCATAGGTAGCAATTTCAGAATAAGTAATTTAGATGTGACACTTCCCTGATTGGCAGAGCCATCTTTACCAAGAATATGGAAGGGACAGTTAAATTTATGGAAACCAAAACATGCCATTTTATCTTGCCCGACTTCCACAAAGCATTGCTTCACTGAAGAACCATGCTTCTGAACATGTATCTCTTTGGCAGGACTATTATCTTTCTTGATGAGAAATGAGCATATTTAGAGTTGATTCTCATATGAAATTGCTGATGGTGTTAGATTGAGAGAAAGATGCAGTAGAAATGAATCCCCATCAGACTAATGAGATGTGGCATTGGAGATGAGCAAGATCAGTGGGTATCGGCTCCTGCCTCATTTGTAATGCATTTGGATCATCCATCTGCACATGAGGGGATGTCTTGTGTTTGGTGGAAAGTGAATATGGTGTTTGCCTAAAGCAACTGGGGGCCTGGTTGCACTTATTTTTGGAGGGCTGAGGTGCTATGACTGGAAATGGTGGCGAATTCCCCAGGGTTGTGAAGGCTCTAAAATGTAGCCAGCTCCCATATAGAAAGATTGCCCCATCTCTTCAGATATTCTGACCACGATAAGAATACTTGGGAGTTTATTCTGAAGTGTGCATCATTCTTACAATGATTCCTTAATATTAAATAAAATTATATTTGATTTGAGTTCTATACCTTGGCTGAAAGTAGAATTTTGACCCTGTTGGGTCAGTTCCTGAGTAAATAGAACTGCTGTTATTTGAGATCTTCCTTCAACCAGGTTAACTTCCCAGATGACTTTCCCATTTGGCCTGTAGCTCTGCCTACCCAGTCTCCTAATGGGGTAGAGTGGGTGATCGTTGTGTTGGGACTCTAGGACAGCCTTGTGAAGTCATATGCAGACTGTTAACCTCGAGCTGTCAGAATAAAGACAGAGAGGAAAGGGATGCCTGCTTTGCTAGGTTAATTTCTGCTGCCTTGACACAATATCCCAACTAAAATCAGCTTCAAGGAGAAAAGAATTTACTTGACTTACAAGTCCAGGTTACACCCCGTCATTTCAGGGAAGTAAAGACAGGACCTCAAACAACTAGTCACATCATAGTTCAATTTATAGCCGAGATTGGAGTAAAACAGATGCACCCACATTGCCCGCTTGCTGCCTTTTTTTCTTCAGGGACCAGCCTAGAGAATGGTGTTGCCTACTGTGGGTTGGGGAGGTGAATTAATAATAACAGCAATGCTAATGTACATGCCTTTAGGCCAACCTGCAAGATCTTGATAATTCTTCATGAGATCCTTCTTGGGTGACTCTAGGTTCTAGCAAGGTGACAGTTAAACACCGATGAAGAAGGAGGAGCCATACCAGTAAGGTAACCACACTCCTTTATGCTGCTGATGTGTGTTTTTGAGCACCTTTGGTGACAATTGCTGACAAAGTTGAGAAGTCCGCTGATAAATGCTCAGAGTCAGGGCTTATCTTCATAGCCTTTAAGGTGAACTGGTAACTCTGAGATTAAGCAAGAGCTCACGAAACACATCAGAAAGCATTTGCCATTCATGCCGATACAAGCACCGTTACTGGAAATGCTAACAAAATGCTCAAGAGCTTTCCCAAAACCTCACCCTAGACCCATATCTTTAGTGGACTAAAGCTGCCATTGTCCACGATATGCTTTGTCATATTCCCTTCTAGGCTTCTCTTCTCGTAGGACAACCGGTGATTCATTATGAGAACAAAGGGACAGATGACTGTTAGGAAGGACCGGGTGGCCAATGAGAGCTCGGGAAAGACTAAAGCAAGGGAAGACATATCTAAGGAGGTTGATAATCATAGATGTCAGTCAGCTAGAAGCTTCTAGGAAAGAGAGGAGGCTGCATTCCCATGTGTTTAGGTTGTATAGTGGTAAGGTAAGATTATACATCACCCCAAAGAATTAGCAATAAAGGGAGGGAAGCATTTCAAATAAGACGTATTGCCAGAGCCTTCAACTGTGGTTAGACTCCAAAGGAGTGTACACAAGGATCTTGTTCTCTGCCAACACTGAAGTTTACCCCAGAAGTGATAGCAGCCACCTTGTAGAAAAGAATATGCAGAGGTGAATCTGGCCTCCCATGTGCCCCTCTGTTTGTTGCTGGTTTTGATTTGTCTTGCTGAAGACACAATGGAACAGAGGTTTACACAATCAGGGACACTGATGACCATCCCTCTAGAAGGCCTACTGGTGAGATAATGCTAACTGCTCTTACACAGCTGTAATTCTGGAATGATCTTTCTCCTTTAATGCTATCCGATAAATCAGACTTAATGCCCCATTAAAATAAATGAACATGTGTTAATGATGCCAACGTATGTCCCCTTCCTGAACGGTGATCAGGTTTGGAATTATGAAGCTGCTGTGTGTCCAATGGAATGTGCCCACAGAGACAGGGCTGCCCATGGTCACAGACAAGCTAATCACACACAGCTCAACTAGAAACCCCAATGAATCTCTTCATCACTGACTGGCGCCAGCGGTTCCAGCTCCCGTAATCAACTTTGTAATTGCTTCACCTGGAAGAGCCTTGTTGACAAGGCAAAGTTAAGGTCTAGCGCAGCTGACGAAGCCGCATACGCTTTAGAGAAAATGGCAGAGCTTCCTGCAGGAGAAAGCTAACCGTCGTCATAGTTGTCCGGGTTGCTTACCTAGAACAGGTACAGCATTAGGACGCGGGGTCCCTCATGAGGTTTTCAGAGGAAGAACGTGAGGTTAGAAGCTGCACGGCCACTGTGCATCACACGCAGAATGCCAAGACAAGTCTGTCCCTGTGGACTTTAAGCCCATGATCCTGTAGTCTGTATTCACAGGCCAAAGAGAACCTTGCCTGAGAATGGAGTAAAGACATGTGTTGTCTGTGTGGGCAGGTTGGCCAGCCTCAGCATCCTGCAGCGGGAAATTCCCAAGATGCCAATCTATGCCTCCGCGTTAAGTCATGATTATCCATTTATATAACTTGTTTACACAGACTGATAATGAAATTAATGGCTTCAACAAAGATAAACACATGAGCCTCCAGGACTTCCCCCTAGTTCTAGCATATTTAGGTGCCTCTTTCTCTCTTCTCTCCTATCATCTGTTTTCCTCATCCAGTATTGATCCTGTGGCTAACATTTATTTTTTTTTAATTAAGAAACTTTCTCCTTCCTATTCTTCCTGACTGTTCAGTGCTTTTTCTTTTTCTTTTTTTTTTCTTTTTTTATTTTTATTTATTTATTTTTTTGGTTTTTCGAGACAGGGTTTCTCTGTGTTTTGGAGCCTGTCCTGGAACTAGCTCTTGTAGACCAGGCTGGTCTCGAACTCACAGAGATCCGCCTGCTTCTGCCTCCCGAGTGCTGGGATTAAAGGTGTGCGCCACCACCGCCCAGCTCAGTGCTTTTTCTTAAGGAAACATAAATAAATACAATAACATTTGTTTTACTTGTAAACTTTTTCACCCTTTCTAGGGGAATCCATCCTCTATACAACATCATCTAGCTTATCAAATGTGATGCTTATCCAGAGAGCTGACATCTACAGAAGAGCAGCCTTAGGTGGAATAGCATATGCTTGACACTTCTTACACCAAGCAAGTAGACAACTGTTAGCCGCTGCCAGGAAGCAGATTTAGCAGGGTGGTGCAGGAGGCAGCCGAATCTGTAGGTACAGTACAGTCATGGGGGTAGAGACATTCCCCACTTCAGGATATTTTGGACAGAATTACTGGCCAGACTATTTTTTCATGACCGATCACCACTCCATGTGGAGGAGCATCTTGGCAAGCTCGTTAGTTACGGTGCCTTAGGGTTCGGTGCCAGGCCTGGGGTGACACTCCCTCATCTGTTTTACTTCGTTGGACGAAGTCACCTGGAGCAGCACAGTACATTGGTTCTTGTCAATTAAGAGGCATTATAAGCCCTGTTCTTATGATGTCACAATTGATACGTAGATAAGAAGATATGAGCTGGTAAGTAGACATGTACTATTGATTACACTACTAAAGTTGTGAGGGTGAGGTCTGGAGAGAGGTCTCAGCAGCTAAGAGCACTTGCTACTCTTGCAGAGGACCCAGGGTCCATCCCAAGAACCCACATTGAGCAGCTGTTAATTGTCTGTAAATCCAGGTCCAGTGGATCCAATGTCCCCTTATGGCCTCTGCAAGCACTGTACACATGAGCATAAATACATAGGAACATACTTATATACACATAAATAAACCTCTTAAAAATAAATAAAATAAAATTATGGCAGTAGCTGTATTGGTTACTTTCCTTGCTGTTGTAGCAAAGGACCTTACAGGATCAATTAAGAATGAAGAAGGGCAATCAGGGTTGATTGTTTAAGAAAGTATAGCTTATCCTGGCAGAAGGCAGGGTAGGGACTGTATGACCAGGATTCTTCATATCTTGATGGGCCAGGAAGCAGAAAGGGGAATGCTGGAACTCAGATGCTTTTTGTTCCTTTCTCCTTTTTCTTCTTTCATTCAGTCTGTGACACCACCCTGTGGGATGGTACTACCCACCCCCTTTCCTGATATATCTTCATACTTCAATTAATCCTCTTTGGACCCCCCCCCCAAAGAGACACTTCCAGAAGTGTGTCTCCTAAGGGATTGAAAATCTCATCCGATTGACAATGAAGATGTACCATCCCTGCAATACACACAGGGTGTCATGTGCTTTCCAGGTGTCAAAGATAATGGAACCACAATTTATAGAAAACTTACCTTAGCAAATATACTACAGGCTCCTTGGATATCATTTACATATCTTGCTCCAAGCTGCAATTAGCTTCAATTTTGAACAAGCTAGCTGGTACCGTGATAGTTCATACAACATGTTGACCAGTCTGAGAACTAAAATTAAGCTATGTGATGGCCACGCCCATGCATGGGCCCTGGAATTATTCTGCTTAAGTGATGTTTCTCATGCTTCTGCAAGAAAAGGTAAGTGGCTTCCAAGTAGCTCCCTTGGAAGGGTGGGAGTGATGCCTAGAAAACTTCTCAAGGGGCTCAGATTCAACCAGGTGAATCTATGTGTGTTTATGTGGGCTCATGCATGCAGGCATGTGTGTATTGCTGAGTGCATGAAGAGGCCAGCAGACACCCTCAGGCACCAGTCCTCACCACTGTCATTGTTGGAAGTCCTGTCTCTTGCTTGCTGCTGAATAGACCAGGCTAGCTGATATGAGCTTCTGAGAGTGGCCCTGGCTCTGCTTCTCTTTCCACCATATGTGTACCATGATGACAGACACTTGTTGCAGAACCCAGCTTTACTTAGATTTTGATGACCTGAAAAGTCCCTGTACTTACAAAGAAGGACTTTTACCCATTGAGCCGTCTTCCGAATCACCAGCCAGGTGAACATCTTAGTGCAAAAGGAGAGAATCAACCTAGCATGCTGAGCTGTGAAGGGGTGGAGGATGCAAGGTCAGAAAAGGATTTGTTTCTAGGGGATAGAACTTACTTGCTGTTTACCACTTTAGGGTAAAGACTTCCATTTGGGCCTTCTACACTCAGAGTCTCCTGTGGCCAGACCACTCAGGCTAGGAAAGAAGTTTTGTTGAGTGGAGTGGTGGAAACTTCACTGATGTAGTTTTTATTAAACAGGAGTTTACATAACAATAGAGATCTCTGGTCTGCATTAGATGGTAAGCATATAAATAAGAATTGGAGGTTGGGAGGCATGCTGGACTGAAAATAAGCAAGATGGTCACATATTAAGCTAGGGAAAGGGTCAGGGAATCCTTCTGAAGTGGTGTCTCAGAGATTGCCACTGTCCAGGCAATGAGAGCCACAAGCAGCTGAAGGGAGCTGTCAGAACAAGTGTGAAGAACTGGAAGGAAGTGTGGAAGAAGCTGCGGTGCACACTGCTAGTGGAAAAGTCTATGCTACACCAGCCACAGCCAGCAGGGACACTGGAAGGAACTGCAAAATTGGTGAGTGTCCAATTCGCCTTTAAAGCTATGGCTGTGTGCACTTGCTTAAGGAAGATCCTATGACAACAATGATTGGAATGTGTGAGAGTTACATGGAGTACAGATAGGGCCATTTGGCACTGGTGTCAAAGCTCTGTAGAGTCCCTGCCACTCTGTTCTACTCTGCTGTCTTCATCCCCAGCTTCCATCCTCAAAGGCCTTAGATGGGAAGGTTCCACCATCCACCAGTCTCCCAAGAGTGATGAGGAGTCAGAGAAGGACGCGAAGGACAGCTGTCTGGTTTGGATGTGATTCATATCTCTAGGACTGGTATCTGTTAGGGAGTCTCCAGAAATGCTAACCAGAGGAGGAAGACCCACCTGAGCATAAGTGACGCCATTTCGTGAGCTGGGGCCGCGGACTGACTTGAAGACAAAGAGGAAAAGAGGAAGAGAGCTGAGCACCATCATGCATCTCTTTCAGCTTCCTGACTGTGGGTGCAATGTGACCAGCCACCTCCCTCCCACTCCTGCCACCACACCTGCCCTGTACTTAGAGACTGCATCCCTTCAAACCGTGAGACAAACCCTTCATTCCTGAGGCTGCCTTTTGCCTCCTACCTTGTCACCGTGACGATAAATATAGCTATATGCTTGCTTTCATTTTCAGGAGTCTGTGCCCACTAATTTCCAAATAAGTACAAAAGATACTGGGAAATGCGACCTTGTAGAGCAGAGTGCACCAGTGCAGAAGAACTAGACAGTTCCATTGTGAAGTAGGACTCCTTCCTGGGAAAGCAACCAGCTATTTCCGCCACTCACGCTGGGTGGTAAATGAACTGGAAAGGGTAGAGACTCCAAACTCAAACGGGATGTTAGAAACTTATGTGCGGTTCCTTGGGTCCCCAGATAGAAGTCTGACAAGGTGTTGGAAACAAACTATGCTGTCTTGCACATGCCTGAATTTCTGGGCTAATATTTCCATTTACTACATTGCAAAGTCCCTTGGAGCCACCCAAGTCTGTAAGTCCATGCTTTGGTGCTTTCGTTTATGTGACTGAGGTTGTTGTGCCAGCTACAGAGGAGGTAGATGCAAAGGAGAGAGAGACTACTGGGAAACCTGAATCAGTGTAACATGCAGAGAGTTTCCTCATCCTCAAACACATAGCTGTAGAGTTGGGGACATCTAGAATTTTGGCATACTCCTTTCTCATGTCCTGGTGTCATAGTGTGAGAGAAAAGATGTAGAAAATGACCAGATAGGATAAGGGTATCTGTGTGTGAGAGATGTGTTTATTTTGTTTGTAAATATCACTTCTGCATGAAAGGTACTAGCAGAGAGCCAAGTTCTGTGCAGATCTAAGGGCTTTTTTTCCCTGTGGACAGGCTCCCTGGGGAGGAAAGGAACTCTTTTTTAATCCCCTTTTCAAAGCCTGAGATTCACACCCCACTGACAGCTTCCTGGTGTAGATAAACTCTGTAATTGCTTTGATAATGGGCTCAGCAGAGTTAGAAAAGGAAGGAGTGGGGTGGGAGGGGGAGAGGGGCAATGCAATGTGAATTTGAGGATGGGGGTGTTTTTAGTAACTTTCGTCTTATTTGACTAAATACAAAATACACTCTCCTTGTGTCAGGTACAGCCCAACAAAAACTAAATAATATTGTCAAGGAGCAGAGAAAAACAGGTTAAGCCAACTCATGAGTCCTGATAGATTGACGGGTCTTGAAATTGGAACTCAAATATTTGAGCAATAAAGTGTGTTCTTGCAGAGCGGGGTGGCTCCGAAGGGCTTTTCAATATAGTAAACTGAAATATTAGCCAAGAAATTAATGCACGTGCAGCACAGCATAATTTGTTTTCAACACAGCATCTGTCAGACATCCACCTAGGGACCGGCGAGGCCAAACAGAGCTTTCTTCAAGAGGGAAAATGACACGTGGAGCCCTCTTAGATTTATGCTCATCGACACCAGGTAATTTGAGAAGGACCCTAGCTAATCCTCAGCCAGAAAAATCACTAGAGGAGGGCAGGAGACTTGGGTTTGAGGGGTGGCTGCACAATACAGTCTTTGTGACCCTGGAAAATTAGCATGTACTCATCCTCTCCTCCCCCCCCCCTTGCCACAGGAGCCTTGTGCACATATAGAGGTTAGAAGATAAACTTGGAGTCAGTCCTGACCATGCACTTTGTTTGAAACAGGGTCTCTTGTCCCCAACTTAACCTATGACAGATGACCTGGCCTGTGAACTTCCAGAGTTCTCTTGCTTTCACACCCCATCTTGATGTATGGACACTGGGATCATGGACAAGCTAGCAATGGGATTACTGATATGCATGCTACCACATCTAACTTTCCATGGGTGCTGTGGATCCAGATGGAAGTCCTCACGTTTGCACAGAAGTGTATTACCCACTCAATAGCTTCTTCTCCTGAGACCCATACTAGCTCTTGACCCTTGTGTCCTCTGGCAAAATGTAAAATGGTCTTTTTTTCTTTTTTTTAAAATTTATTTATTTATTAAAGATTTCTGCCTCCTCCCCGCCACTGCCTCCCATTTCCCTCCCCCAATCAAGTCCCTCTCCCTCATCAGCTTGAAGAGCAATCAGGGTTCCCTGACCTCTGGGAAGTCCAAGGACCACCCACCTCCATCCAGGTTTAGTAAGGTGAGCATCCAAACTGCCTAGGCTCCCCCAAAGCCAGTACGTACAATAGGATCAAAAACCCATTGCCATTGTTCTTGAGTTCTCAGTAGTCCTCATTGTCCACTATGTTCAGCAAGTCTGGTTTCATCCCATGATTTTTCAGACCCAGACCAGCTGGCCTTGGTGAGATCCCAATAGAACATCCCCATTGTCTCAGTGTGTGGGTGCACCCCTCGTGGTCCTGAGTTCCTTGCTCTTGCTCTCTCTCCTTCTGCTCCTGATTTGGACCTTGAGATTTCAGTCCGGTGCTCCAATGTGGGTCTCTGTCTCTGTCTCTTTTCATCGCCTGATGAAAGTTAATATTCAGGAGGATGCCTATATGTTTTTCTTTGGGTTCACCTTCTTAGACCTTTTTATTTAGATCCTAGAGAAGCTAAATAAAAAGGGTTTTTTTTTTTTTTTTTTTTTGGATTTTTCGAGACAGGGTTTCTCCATAGCTTTTGGTTCCTGTCCTGGAACTAGCTCTTGTAGACCAGGCTGGCCTCGAACTCACAGAGATCCTCCTGCCTCTGCCTCCCGAGTGCTGGGATTCAAGGCGTGCGCCACCACCGCCAGGCTAAAATGGTCTTCTTCATCCAGAGAATTCTCAGTTTAGCATGGCTACTTTGATCAGAAGAGACAATTGCCTTATTGATGGTACTGAGAACTTACAGGACTGGGTGACTAGAGAAAAACCCTCAGAAAGGAGTGTCCTTTCTTCCCTATTCATGGAGTAAACTAGATTGCTACTTAGTTGAGGGTTTAGCATGAGAGTAAGAAAGTATTGTCTTTAATTTTTTTAGTGTTGAAATGAAACCAAGGGCTTCTGCACATTAGTCAAGTTTTCTGCCAGCACAGTGGAGCATTTTAAAGGATCAATTCATCCTCATAGATCAACAAAAGTGAGCGCACACATATAGACACGTATCTATAAATATGTATATTGAATATCTAGCATATGTAAATAATGCATACAAATAAGTTTAGATTAACTTAAGCCACAAAGTCATGTGTTTACACACAGATGCAGACCAGACACAAACATAATACAGCCATTTCCATGTGCATTTCTGCTCTCAATGGCGTGGTACCGTCTGATGATCTCTAAGCATTGAGCCATTGGCAATGAACTTTCTAATCTTACACAGACTCTGGGCCTGATTGACACGATCACATCTGTTTGAATGGCTTCAGAAGAAATTGCTTACTTTTTCTGTAGAGAATAAGACTGGCAGCTCATCACAGCTTAACGTGGCCACCCAGACCCCTGAGAATATTCACATTCTCTCTCCGGCATGCAGTATGATTTGATATGATTACCGGTACAAGAGTCAAACCTTGGGGCCTGGCAGCCATAATGAGCCAAGCTTGGTCTCCTGGACAAGTACTAGAGAAATTCAGAGAAAAACGATGAGGAAAAAATGACCACATTGTATGAGGAACAAATAAAGAGCATTAGAGAGCAAATGTCCACCCCAAATTCATCTTCAGGGTTTTAACTTATGTTTATGCTTAAATGGAGTGGGCGAGGCATGTGTAGCAACTCTGGTCAAGGCGTGGTCCTGCCCATCATCTCTGTCTTAGCTACAGTCTCTCATTTCAGAAGGTATAAACGCTATCAGAACCACGTGAAATGTCCCAGGAGGCAAGCTCCTCCTCTAACTGACTGATACCAGACTTTAACACTTTCCTTCTCCTAGCATGGAATTCCTGGAGAAATCCCAGTTCCGTCAACATCGATCATCATCTCGACCGTCTGAAAACCAAATGAAGGGGCATGAGTGTCTCTTCATTTCTGTCTTGGGCGATAACTCAGTGGCTACAGTGTTTGCTGTGCAGTCATGAGAGTCTGAAATTAGATCCCTGAGCCCAGGAATCCAAGTAAAAGCCAGTCAAGGCAGCATGTATAAATGGTTAACATAGCATTGGCTTGGGGACTAGGCAGAGACAGGTGGCTCCCACCTCGGGCTCTTTCCAGTCCTGAGAGACCCCGTCTCAAAAAGTAAGGTAGTTTTAACTGGTGATCTTAGTTATTTATTTTTTAAATATTTACAACCATTTCAGGATGGATCACTTACGAATATGGGATTTAGTGAATTTAGATATTTCGCTATGATTTTTTTCTTTTTTCTTGGTATAATGTAAAACAATTTGAAGTAAGCAAATCAGCTTATATATTATTATAAGGCATTGTTCACACTGTAGCCTTTTAGGGCCTCATTAGGGGAAGTACTTTAGCTCAACTCTTTTGAAATGGCCTGGATCTGCCTAGGGATGTTGCCTTCTCTGCTGTATGCTTCCCTTTGTTGGGATAAAAGGTGGAGCCTCTCATCCACAGTATTTTAATTAGCGACCTTGGCCAACTGAGTCCTGCTTTTAAGCTTCCACTCAAAGTCGAACCCACAGAGAGAGTCTCTTCCAATGCATTAATATTTATGCCGAGTGAGTCTGCAGACTCCAGAAGCACCATCTAGGGAATCAGATGTGCAAGCGGTGGTAGATAACGTGTTTTCAACCAGAAGTGAGTTTAATATAAAACAAAACCATTGCCTGTTTCACTTTACTGAAAGTAGAGCTTCTCAGTAAGTGGGAGAGGGTCTTGCCACCCAGAGGCAGCTGGCATTGTCTGAAGATGAATTTGACTGCTGACCCTGGGAAGGATATGGGCCTTATAGATATAAGTATTTGTTGGGAGAGGCCAAGGATGTTGCTACACAGCCAGCGGTGCACAGAGTAGCTCCTGGAGCAAGCAAGTATCCTGTACTGTGTGAATAGGGACGAAGGCCAAGAAGTCCTGGTTTAGAGAATGTATACCCTGTCGGAATTTTCTTACTTTTTTCCATGACATAATTGTATTTCTTCCAAACTTTATTTCATTGATTCAGAATAATGAGTTTCATTATGATGTTTTGCCAAGATATATTATTGTACTTCAGAAGTTAAGGAGAGAATTTTTCTGTAATATTGTAGCCATTGGTTGCGTCATCTACACTCCTGTATGTAGCCCTCACAGAAGCAACTCTAACTAAATTCTTTGGTTCAATAACAATAAGAAGACATGGAGGTAGGAAGGGGAGCATTTAGGCAGAGGAAAGGAATAGTACAATTGGGAGGGGAACAAGGGATAGTAATAGGGACTGATCACGGTCAAGATATTTTATATATATGTATGAAAACACATTACCCCAAGTAATTAAAATATGCTAATGAAATAGTAAATTTCTTAAACTTAAGGAGAAAGTAAGATGGATTAGTGGTAAGTTCACATTTCTGTTTAAGGATGTCCCTGTAATGATATACCACGTGACCTTCCAGTCTGCTGAGTTTATTCATGATAATGGTGGTCTTTGTACTGTCGATTTAGCCAACCCAGACCTGTACTTCCCAGAATTCCCTTTTCCAACAGGAATGCATTAACCCAGTCTACACAACACATTTCCTGTGAGATCTGGAAGTTAGAATTGCAAAGATGAGAGCTCAGGGGATGACTCGCTCAGTAGGGTGCTTGCAGTGGAAGCATGAGGACCCCACTCTGGATGCCAGCACTGTGGGAAAATCCAGTGGAGGGAAAAGAGAATTCAGAGAGGAGATAGAGCTACCACAGGAAGCCCAACTGTGAGGGGATGCTGGAAGTGAAGCCCCAGTAAGAGCCTCAGGGGAACGGTAGGAAACACTATCTTCCAGACATGACCTGGCTGCTGCTTTCCTGAACACACAGACCTGAGGTGACAGGGTAAGACTTGCACAAGATCAAGCCTGTCAACAGTCTAGCCCTGGCTGAGGTCGGGGAGGTTCTATGCCTTCACCCCTAGCTGAAGAGCTCTTGGAAACTGATGGCTTCTGGGAGGAAGAGTCATATTTCCATAGGCACATGGCCACTGGTAGGTAGCTTTCCCCATGCCTCAGTGAATGGCCTCATACCATGTGTATATGGACAACATTAATTAGACTCAGTGGCTTAAAAGTAAATAAACAGTTATACACGGAGGATAAGGGAGTCTAGTCGCAAGCCGAGCAGGAAGTGAAGAGAGAGAGAGAAGGAAGTGGCCGCTTTTTTAAAGGGAGAGAGACCACGCCCCAATGGGCTGGTATCTCAGCGGCTATAGGCTGGAGGAACAAAAGGACCTCCCACAACAATGAAGTAGAGAGGGGGATGAACTGGAGGGTCTTAGGTGAAGGTCAGGGACTGAGGAGTAGCTTAAAACAAGATCAATTATATACGCATCTGAAATTGTCCGAGAACAAATGGAAGTAAACATTTCGAGGAAAGAAACCATCCCACAGCGACTTTGATCGTGGTACAGGTATTCTGGGGGACATTTCGGAAATGCTGAGCTCTTGGTCAGGTTCAGCTCCCACCCACAGTGCACACCGAGAGTCACTCCCTGTCTTCATGGAGCCTGTAGTTTTCTACATGGAGGGAGGAAGGCCGCAGCCATTCGTTAAGGAATTTCTACTCTGTGTTCTGGTAAACACTCCCTTGTTATGAGAACAGGAACAGGGGCAAGAGAAAGAAATGGGAGGGTTACCAAGATGTTGATATTTGAGGAGCCATTGGCAATACTGATAAACCACACTGAGAATTCTAAAGGAAGTCGATTTGCTTCCATACACACATTGATCTTATAAAATAAAGCTTGTTTTCATGTGATCTAATTAGTTGCTGTAGTCCTCAGAGGAAATGAATAATAAAAATCATTTTAACACAAAGTGACAGCATAAGTGATGGGGCTGCTGACCAAGTGGGTTTGGGTTTTTCAATGGGACACAGGTTACGATTAACATATTTGTCTCTTCATGGGAGGGACGGAACCTCAGAGAACCAGGGTCCTGTTGCCTAAGCCTTCTGCTGTCCTAACATACATGTCCTTCTGCTCTCTCGTCCAGTGCTTTGCTTGTTTGCATAACAAGCTTCCTACATGACAAGTTACAAGGGTTTAAATGAAAGAGAAGACCAGGAACTAGTTTAGTCATTAACACAAAGCACTCGTTGGTTGTAAATTCAAACCAACTTCGGGAATAAAGGAATTTATTGACTTAGGATGCTTTTGGTCTGGTTTGGTTGTTGTCGTTTGTTTGCTGGTTTTAAACCAAGGGGCATGCCGTGTATTTATACAGTTCTGAGAAGAACTTTAGAAGGTCTCACCCCATGGTGCATCTGGAGTATGCATCTTCCTTGGCTTTCATTCTCAAGTGGCTTTTAATACAATGCATTTGCTTTTACTAAGGACCATATCCATCAATGCACAGGCTCTGTGACTCTCTATCTTCCCGGATCTGCAGGCCTCTCCTGAAGGTGGAGACAGGAGGCTAGCCTTCCTCCAAAATGAGAAAAAATTATATGATTCGAGACAGGTTTCTTTCAGCCAGGAACAGGAAAGCTAGACAGTTGAGAGAGGCTCATCTCAGAGAATTGTCACTCCCTGTCCTATTTATTTCTTTCTTTATTTTCATGAACCTTCTTATGCATCTTCATAAGAGGCAACTTTACTTAGCCATGGCTGCCCATGGATGAAAAGATGGTACACAAACTTAGAACTGTGTCTTCTGTTAAAGATCTTTCTACCATGCCCTTCTGCCTACAGTGAAGGTGCATTTTTATGTGTGGTTAAGAATGTGTGTGTTTATGTGAACATGGATATATGTGTAAGGCACAAAAGATATGGGCCAGAGGAAATATAGTTGAGGTCATTGATACAAGAACAGCATGGCACACCATAATTCTCCATGAGTGAAATGTTCATGAAGACAAACTGGGAATGAGTGAGCAGAGCCACTTCCATGTAGCCTAAGCTGTTGAACAAGAAAGGAGAATCCCTGAAGGGCCATTGGATCCCCTTGGCCAGGGTAATTCAAGAAGACCATGGTGGGGGTTACTAGACTGGAACTGCCCAGGGGGGAATATAACTCAAGTCACATGAATGGTTTTTAATTGCCTTGGAACTGCATTAAAAATAGGTGAAATTTATCTTGGTAATAGCTTTCACCTACCATGTCCCATATATAAAATTTGTGAGTAATTCATATGCAGTGCTTAAAGGAGATTAGACATCATTTCTTCCTAGTTGTAACTCTTGACAATTCAGAGTGCTGTTTCAGCTTAGAGGAATTGGAGTTTGAACTTTGTTAGCAGCCTGTGTGGCTGTGGCAGGAAGTCAGACAGCTGGAGAGGGTGTTTCTGCACTGCAGCCTCAGGTTGGCAGCTGGCATGCTTAAACTCTGGAGTCCTTTTCACTCTGAGGAGGTCTTTGTCTACAAAAGGAGCAACTGTGCTGATTACATCCACTTCTTTTGAAAAAAAAAATATACTTTATTTGTATTTATGTGTATGTGTCTATATATACATACATGTGTGTCAGTCTCTGTGGAAACCAGAAGAAGTCACCCTATACCTTGAAGGAAGAGTCCCAGCTATTTGAGTTACCTGATATGAGTGTTAGGAACCAAACTCAGATCCTCCACAAGAAAAGCAAACTCTTCTTAATCATCTGGGCCATCTCTCCAGTCCCAACCTCATTAATGTCTTAGGAAACTTCAATAGAATTTTAGCGTGGTGATTTAAATGAGAATGGCCCCCATGATTGATCCCCAGTTAGTGGAATTGTTTGGGAATGATTAGAAAGTGTGGCCTTAGAGGAGGTGTGCCACTGGGGTGGAGGGCTTTGGAGTTTCAAAAGCCTGTTTCTCTCTCTCTCTCTCTCTCTCTCTCTCTCTCTCTCTCTCTCTCTCTCTCTCAGCCTCCCTGCTTTCTGTCTGGGGATCAGAATATAAAATGGTAAGCTGTTGCTCCAGCATCGGGTCTGTCTGCTTCCCACCATGACAATCCTGGACTGACCCAATAAAACTGTAAGCACACCCTCAATTAAATGCTTTACTCTATAAGAATTGCGGTGGTCATGGTGTCTCTTCACAGCAATAGAATAGTGACTGATAGACAATAGGAAATAGCAGACATTTAGTAACAGAAGAAACAAAGTAGCAGGTGTAGTGACTCCACTGATTAACCTTTGACTGCTCTATAAAGCTCAGGGCTACTTTGTTTCTTCCCCAAGAGTAACCAGATTATGGTGATAAGCGAACTACCAACCAACCCTGCAGATGCCTCTGTGTGTAGGGGGAGGTGGGTGCAGCCATGTGAGCATGGGTGTGAATGTGTGTGTGTGAGTGTATGAATGTGTGTGGATGTGTGAGAGTGTGTGTACAAAATGTGTGGGTGTGGGTGTATGTGCAAATGTGTGAGAGTGTGTCTACATATCTGTGTGTGTAGCTGTGTGTGCGCACACGCATGTGCAAGAGAAATTGACTTAAGTTTGCCCTCCAGCCTATCTCTTCTTCCATGCATGAATCTCCTGTTATTCTCAAAGGCCCCTTTAGTTGTTTTACCCCTTTATTGCTGAGACTAGCTCTCCCATATCTTTCTCTGGGAGAAGGAAGAGACTCATCTCTGCAGAATCTGCTAAGATACATAAAAATCAATTTCCTACATCACACGAGGATTCTGTCATTGGCGGCTGTTACAAGGGTCCGCCTCTGTTGACTCTAAAGGTTCTTCCAGTTCTGGATTTTAGGTAAACATGTGAAGTAAATCCAGTGTGAGAGACCCCTCACCAGGGCTAGGAGCAGAGGTTTAGAGTAGGCCATTTTTCTTCCTGCCTGTTCTCTTCTTTCTAAGTGAGAATCATAGCCAAGCGGGAAGTCAGGTTCCCCTGGGATTGGGTCACCACTGTAACTGCTACAGTCCAGACTGTGTGACCTTTAATGCAGCTCTTAATCTCTTTGAGCTTCAGTTTTGCCAACTTCAAATTGATCATAGTAATGGTGATTAGAACGAGAATAAGGGACATGGGCAGTCAGTCACTAATTAGCATGACTCTGAGCTGCTGTGGTTGATGGCCAACCCCAGAGTCAAATGTTTGGTTTCAAATATCTCTTTTTAGTTGAATGATTAATTTTCAGTGCTTCTTAAACTCTAAGCCTCAGTTTGGACAGTGTTTATTTTTGTTGAGAGTTAGGATGGTTGCAAAGGTTAACCATCGAGATGTTCGGGCATATCTGCCTTCTAAAATCTTAGGGAACACCATGGTGTGTTTTCTGGCTGGCCCGGCTTCTGAGGGAACATAGGAAACTCGAGTCTAGTTTGTTTTCATCCTGAGAGCCTCACTTGCATTATGCTCTGATCAGGGTTATCAGAACGACGAGAAAAGTCGTGGAACCAAAAGAACTTTGCAAAGCCTGTTGGGTCACAGGCTTGCATCCATTCCCAGCAGACATCTTCGGGCAGGTAAGCTGCTCTGGTGTTCCCAGGAAATTCAGACTCCAATAAGGTGCAGCTCTCTGTGTAGCTCCAGCCTTTATGCCTGTGCTCAGGAGGCGCAGGGCAAACAGTCAGTGCTGGCGGGATAAGCCAGCAGAATGATGGCCTTTTTTTTTTTTTGCAGAACAGGCGGAAATTTCTCATGAAATAAAGAAAAGCACACGGGGTCTCCTGAATGCTTTTTTCTGAAAGCACAATCATCACACCACCGGAAGTTGCCCAGACAGAAAGTGAAATCAGCGAGTGAAAAACGCTTTCCGAGTGATTAGAGACCTTTGTTTTGAATGAGCTGACACCTTTTAAAACTCCAAGAGGAAACTATTTTAAAGCCAGGTGGCACCAAACAGGCTGTTTGCTTGTCATTTCCCTTCCTCTTTTCAGCGCGGACTGATTTGCATAATAACCGATTCTTTGTTTTCTTGGAGCTCAGGTTTCTGCCTTGGGCCCCACATGAATCCACAGTTCTTCCTAGAATAGTGATGGCAAAGCTCTTTTTGTTAGATCCCTGGAAGGTTCTACACAGATCTGGGTCCAGTGTTCATCAGAGACACCCGTTCCCTAACAGCCTTGGGGGCCCCCGCCTGCTTCTCCTCTCCCTAAGGTGGCTGAGGACTTGGAACTGGTATTCCGGTGGCTGCTCGGAGTGAAGAGAGTGGTCACAAAGCGTGTGCACATGAACACATGTTAGAGGACATTAAGGACAAAGGACAAAGGTGGAGAAGTGGGTACTGGTACAGACAGTGTGTACACAAGGGATGGGAATGGCACGTTCCACTGTTTTTCTAAGTAATGCATTTGCTGGATGAATAGTTTGATGATTCTCTTGTAGTCCTGTGAGATAATACTCCTACAAAGCTTTGTAGAATAGCTTATGGCTGCTCCATGTTCCACATCACAAATCCTTCACTCTGCACAATTCCTGAATAAACTCCATGAAATAGCAACCCAATATGTTGGCGTTCTTATCCAATGCATCTCAGACACCACATTGTGCATCAGGAGCAACACTGATCAAGAGGCACAAAACCTGAATTTCTAGCTCCAAGTTCTCCAGTGAGACCAGTAGGCACTAACTGGACACACAGCTTATCGTGATGCTGACCTGTGATGTCAGAGTTCAAGGTGCAGCTGGAAAGAGGGATGCATGGGCCTGAATCCCAGTATGAGGACTGAAAAATCGATCATTTAGACCCAAGTTACCAAGTGAGGAATGGAGGGTAAAGGATCTTGTGTGACGTTCCTGATACTGGTACAGGATGAGGAGGCCCTTTTGCAGTTGAGGAGGGAACAGAGAGCCAGATGTGTTCATATACACAGGCAGGCAGAAGCTGCTGTGGGCCCTGGTTCCTGTACTCCTGTGGAGTGGTTTGAATGCCAGCGTATCAGGCATCTGAACAGTTTGACTCCAGTTGTTGGTACTTGTGGTGGTCTCAATGAGATGGGTCCCATAGACTCCATTATGTTTGAATGCTTAGTCCCCAGTTGGTGGAACTGCTTGGGAAGGATTGATAGCTGTGGCCTTGCTGATGGTAGTATGTCGCTTTGGGTGGGATTTGAGAGTGTAAAGCCTTTGTCACTTCCAATTTGCTCTCTCTGTTTCATGCTTGTGGTTAAAGATATGAGCTCTCAGCTTCCTGCTCCTGTCCTGCTGCCATGTCTCCAAACCATAATGGACTCCAATACCCTGGAGTCATAAGTCCAATTCATCTCTACTTTCTGTAAATTGCCTGCGTCATAGCACAATAACAGAAAATTAACTAAAAATCCTGCTTCTCTCCTTCCAATCCATTGAGGACTCAGGCCTATGCTAACAGTCTTGGGTACTTGTTGCTCAGCTGATGTGGAATTCCCCTCTGTATGCCGTGAATATGTTTTATTGCCATTGGTTAATAAAGAAGCTACTTTGACCTGTGGCAGGGCAGAATAAAGTCAGGTGGGAAATCTGAACAGTTATATATAGAGAGTAAGACGGAGTCAAAGAGATGCCATGTAGCTGTCAAAGGAGAAAGATGCCAGAATTTTACTGGCAGGTCATAGGCTCGTAGTGATAAATAGATTAATAGAAATGGGTTAATTTAAGATGTAAGAGCTAACTAGGAATATGCCTGAGTCATCGGCCAAGCAGTGTTGTAATTAATACAGTTACTGTGTGATTATTTGGGTTTGGGCAGCCAAGAAACCAAAGTGTAAGTCTCCACTTACACTCAGCTGTAAAGAAGACACCAAAAGGTTCATTGTCTCCACAGAAAACCACCACATGGAGTTCTTGAACAGGCCGAGTCTCTGCTTTGGCCCACATCTCGCCAAACAAGCAGTGTAGATTTATCTTCCCAGCATTTCAGAGCTCTTGTCTCCCTGGAGAAAGATAAATTCTGCTCCATAAATGCACAAAGCTGAACCCATTTTATGATTTCACTCCTTCTCATTCTTGAATTCAAATATTGCCATATCCCTAATAGAACCATTTAATTTTTAATTTTTCAGAAAATCACTGGTAGCTGTAAAAAGGTACAGAAGTTAAGAAGATATAACTCCTCAGGGAGTTTGTATTTTAATAGTGAGACAAGCAATAAACATATAACCGCAAAAATAATTATCTCCTTATTATTTCAAGAAGTGTGAAGAGGACATTAACCCAGTTTGGGAGGTCAGGAATGGTCCACTGTGATAAGTGTTACTGAAAGCATGCTAGTGATGGATGTGCAAGGCCCTGGGTTCAAGTCCAGGCACAAAAATAAATGATGGCTATGGGACAAGAAGACTAAATGGCCCACTGAAAGGGGACAAGGGATTGAATCTATAGGGACAAGAAAGCGGATACAGGTGGCTTCAGATCTGGTGGTGATGCCGAACAGGAAGCTGGGGCCTTGAGCAAAGGCTTTGTCTGGCAGGAGGCAGAGGCAGAAAAGCAGCTTTGTAAGACTTGCGATGTCCCATCAGTGATGCCGAAGGCCACCTGGGGACGGGAGGCTGCTCTCCAGAGAGGACTAGTGGGGAGGAATCTGAGAAACAATTCCTCTGTGCAGCATAGCTTTAGTGCTCCTCACTGTGAGCCATGGGAGCACAATAAGAGACTGGTGGAGAGTGAGGACGGCTACATTCCTAGACATCCTATGCCAGTCATCCCAAGGGAGCAAGATTCCAAAAGCTGATCAAAAGGAAACGTGCATTTAAAAATATAGGGATAAACTACATGAGCAGCTGAAGAGAAAGTTTGAGTTGCCATGGAAACCTCTCCTAAAATGTCTCCCTCCAGCAGTGGAGCCAACTTCCCAAATACCAAGGAGAAAGAGTATGGGCCAAGGGCCAAGTAAGTCCTCACTGGGCTGTTACACAGGGTGCCACAAGGGTGCTGGGAGGAGAGGCCTGTGTTGCAAGCAGAGTGTGTCTGCCTGACATTCCTCCTCTTCAGATGAGCGGGTGAGCAGAGATGGGGCCCTGTGTGTTTTCTTGCAAGGGGCCAAGGCAAGATGACCAAGGTGAAATCGCATTAACAGCAACAGAAAGTCAAGAGACTAGGGACACAGCTCAGTTGCCAAAGTGCTTACAGTTCCTGGGATGCGTGTAAAACACTGGGCTAGGTTAGTGTATTGTATGTGTTTGTAATCCAAGTGTTGGGAAAACGGGCATGGAGAATCCCTGGAATTTTCAGGCCAGCTTGTCCAGTCTCCTGTAGCCAGTTCTCTGTCACTGAGAGACCCCATTTCAAAGAAAAAAAGCAAGATGGAAACTTGTGAAGAACACCACCAGAGGTTGACTTCTGGCTTCCACATACATGTGCATATATGAACATACACGCACACACAAACACACACACACACACACACACACACAAACACACACACAGGAATTAATAAATAAACTAATTAGAAGAGAAACCATTCTCAGAGCTTAGTCACCAAGCACTAACATACAGTTTGATGGTGCAAATGAATAAGCTTGGAGTCTCCCCACCTGAAGCCCTCCGCACCTCTCCATCATCATCTGTGAGAGGTGACACCTTGTGTTCCCCTGTGCTCCCTTTGCCTGGATACCTGTGTGGTGCTGTACCTGTGTGAATGGCCCCTCTTCGTCTGACAGGACCAGGGCCATATCTCCAAACTGCATCCTGCCCTCTGAATCTCACACCATGCTCTGTCTCTCCCACCCCTGAATATCTTTCTTCAATCACCTGGCTTGCTCATTCAGACTATCCACTGCATGCTGCTTTTATTTATTTATAAATCTGCCGATAGGCTGCTGAAGAGAGACCTAAGGGAGCCAGCCTTCACTGAGCCTCACACCTGGGAAAGGAAGGCATCCAGCACAGACTAGACACTCAGGTGCTGTTGAATGGATGGCTCTGGTGCATGTGTCATAGCCATCACTGAGCTGATGACAGGACACACCCTTGATGTTGGTTGTTAAAAAAAACCTAGAAGGCAAAATGGTCAAGTGATCTTGACATCACTCATGAGAAATTGTTACAATTCACTGATAAGATCGTATTAACATCAACAGTAAGGGATTTTATTTTTAGATCATTTCTTTATGCCAAGCTGTAATAGGTGTTTCGTCTCCCGTATTTTCCTGCAATGAGTTCTCTGAATTAAACCATCTGAATGCAATCTCCTATTAAGGAAACAGGTTCGGAGAAGCTAAGTTTGTAAAATTGGACTCGGAACTAAATTTGAGCTAATTCTTAGCTCTAAGAGAGTACAGTTTTGGGGATAATTATAAAACTTTGGAGATGAGACATGTCGCTGAGAATGTAAGGATCAGGTAACAGCTACAGATGAGAGTGTGCTAAGGTTCCTTGAGTAGGCAATATTGGTGGGCTAGGTCTGAGTGGTACTGGGTGAGACTCTTGGGTGAGAGCATAAAGAAAAAATGGGATTGGATAACACGGGAGTCAGGGGGGCTCTGCTGGTCAGCTGAGGCCCTCGTTAGTCATTTCTGGGGCTCAGAGACATTCTGATTTTCAGGGCGTAGCCAGTCGAGGTCCATCAAGAACAACTGGACCATATAGCAGAAGATCCTCAAGCTCCTAAATAAGATATTTAAGTTGAATGCAAAATAGCCTGTGTGTATTATATGATTATAGATTTTGAAACCATGTTATCCAACCTTACCATTTACTTGTCAGATATACCATATAGATTCCATATAATTGTGTGTGTCTACACTACTGTTGCTTGTTTTCTGCAACTTGCAGCAAGAGGTGTTTATTCCATCTTACAATGTAAGTCCATCCTTGAAGGAAGTCAGCGGAGGAGCTCCAGCAGGGCAGGAAATGAAGCAAAAGCCATGGGGTAATGATGGTTACCGGCTTCTTTCAGGCTTACTTTCAGATAGCTTAGTGACGCAGCACAGGCTCTCCTGCCCAGGGATGGCACTGCACATAGTGAGCTTGTGTCCTAGACGAGCAGCTACCCACTAAGCTACATTCCCAGTCTCAGACACTGTTTCCATGGGTATTCTCCATCCACAGTTGGTTGAATCCTTAAATATTGAACCAAAAAATAGGGAAGGAGAGATGATTGACTGTTTCCCCCTAGTAGAAATATCTAGATGGGTGACTAAAGTCAGAATTATTACTTGCAATCTTAGGAAAACATCTCTGTTATTGAGCCAAAAGCAATTTATTAAGGAGAGCGGAGTCTGTAAAGGATTCAGCCAACAGAGTCCTCTGAAATGACACAGCACGGTTGGTCTCCATGTTGTAGTCCCTAGGCTCCATCCAGCGCCCATGCTCTTCTCTTAGAAATAGTGACCACATTAGTCACCACGGTAGCATGACTTCATTGCAGTTCAGCATTTGGAGTCGAGGTGCCTGGTTAGCAGAGCTAGGGCCCCATGCTCATACTTGCTGAGAGTGAGGCTGGCCTTTTAGAACCTGGGTAAGCATGGACTGCAATTAGTTTTGTATGGTACAAGACCATCCAATGCAAGGCGATTTGGACATGAATGCCTAAAAACAAAACAAAACAACAACAACAAAAAGTTTCCTCTAGGGGTGCAGTCCTGGAAGGAATCCAAAGTATGATTGGGAGGAGAATAGCATGTTTTCGATCTACTACACAATTGTAACTTACAAACCATTCTGTTTGAACAGAAGCCAGTGCCTGACTTTGACTCTCTCAACATGGATTACCTACTGGAGAAGTTTCCAAAAGAGATTCTTCTGGGACATCTCCTTTATTCCTGTCATCACTGAGTCTGTATTTCTTGAATCTCTGTCTTTCTCTATGTACTGAGCTGGCCTAGCCTATCACCTCCTCTAGAGACAGCTGCAGTGGCCCCTGGGACAGTGCCGGCTTTCTCCTGACTACAGAGCCCCAGCCTGACCTTAAAACACCCTCTCTGTGGCCCACACTTTTGTCTTTCCCTTAGAGCATTGACAATGGTGGGGAGGTTTGCACATTGGTGAGCAACTCCTCCAATCCCCTTTGGATCTTTCTCTGTGCCACCGTGGAAAGTTAATTTTCAACTTGAGGAGCCCTTGGGTTTTTCTACTTCTTGCCACAGAAATTCCATGGCAACATCTGTACAGTCCCCAAGGGACTACACGGCCCTTTGGAAGCCAGGAGTTCTCTCTTTCATTCTGGGCCTTCTCAGACCGGTGACTAAAGCCCTGCCTGGCTCATTATTGGCAGAAGGCTATTTCTGGAATGGATGAATGCTCATGTATTAGTCAGACCTTAAAAAAAAAAACATTTTCAGAAGACTATCGAGCGAGGGCAAAAGAGTCTTCGGTGGAACATGTAACTGAAATCTCATATGGTCTTCAGACAGTGGTGGGTCTAGGGTGCTTCTGGTTTCTTTGTCCGCTAGGTTCCCTTTCCAGAGTTCAGCTCTTTCTACACAAACCATGCATAGTATCTCTAGGATAAAATGACTCTATCCCCAGTACCTTCTTAAGATGGCTCAAGCCTGAGTCTAATTAAACTGATACGTCTGCCCACTGATCCAGGCAGTGAGGCTCCAGGGACAGGGTATTGATTGCTTCTGTGTGCACTTCAGATTCATCTTTGAAGTCCAACCAAACTCCTTGAAGTGGTAATTGAGAAATAGGGATGCTCTCCTGCAGAAACAGAGCCGATATTTCCGTTGGACAGGAAGGAGGAAGCTGGCGAGGCTGGGCTCAGTGCCACCCACCCTCAATCAATGTGTGGCTCACTGGATCCTGTGAGTATGCTCGTTTTCAGGAAGGATGTTAGCAGCTGGAATGAAGAATCCCCAACAGAGAGCAGTGTGAAACCAGGTGGGTGGGCCCTGTGTTAAATGACAGGTGTCCACACGAGTAGCTGCCCTGTGATGTCTGCGAGAAGATGCAACTACACACTGAAGCCTTACGTGTATAGCCATGGAGTTGGGTGGCTTGCCAGTTCACTGCCAGCTAGGAATGAGGCAGGGTACACAGTACCCCCTCAAAACTTCTGGAAAGAACCAACACTGTCAATACCTGGAGTTTTAGTTCCCTGGATCCAGAATTGGAAGCAAATAAATGTTTATTGTTTGAAGCTGCAAATTAGTGGTGTTTTTTTTTTCATAGAAAACCTAGAAATCTGTATGTGGCTGCCTACCAATGCCAAGGATAAGTTGTACTGATCTGGACTTATTATCCCATGAGTCAGGTGGCTTCCAAAAGACCAGGCTGCCATTTGTAGAGATTTTTTTCCAATATCTGTCTTGCTCCCAAGTCAGACCATATGGAACCCAACTACACCATGAGCCCCTTTGGCAATATATAAATAATCCTTTATGTTGAGGCCAGGGATGGTAACATACACCTATAATCCCAGCACTTGGAAAGTAAAGGTAGAAGGGTTAAAAATTCAAGGCTATCCTCTGCTACAAAAAAAAAAAAAAAAAAAAAAAAATTGAAGGATCAGTTTGGGTTATATGAGACCCTGTCTCAACACAACAATAAAACTAGACAATACTGACTTTTCTACCCATAGAAGAGATGACATAAAGGCCCAAAGGATCAGACCATCTTCATGGCAGCAAGTGTCAGGCTAGCAGTTGCTGAAGACAGTTGAACAAGCATGTGTCTGTCCGTACATGGCTGCTGGGATGCAGAACCTTGACTCTGACACAGCCTAGACTGCAGATTCCATTATGTGCTGTGATGTCATTTCTCCATATTTAGATGTGAACAGAGGCCGAGTCAACATGCAAGGGAGAGCAAGAGGCATGAGCCCGAGTTGCTGGGAGGTATGGTGTGAGGGCTTTGGAATTAGGGCTCTGCCTTCTGTCTTTTGGCAGTGTTCTTTTCCCTTTGTTGTTTCCCTTTTTCTTTCCCCAAGAATAGGGAGCAGCTCATCTCTGTGCTGGTTCTTACAAGTGTGTTGTGTTTCCAGCTCATTAGCGCCATTTGTTTTCCTTGTCTCCAGCCCACAAGCAGCCCTGACAGTGGCGAGGGCGCTGGACCGGCTTCCCAGAGGCTGCCAGTCTGCTTGCTGACAGCCCAGGGAAGCCAGACAGGTGTGCAAAGTGCCAGGCAGGAAGAAGGTACTATGGGCACCCTGGCTTTTGTTTTGTGGTGCTTTGGAGAGAAATTCAGGCTGGAGGGTGTGCTCAAAGATGATGTATCTATTTTTTTTTTAAAGATTACACCATTGCCCACCTTCAGGATCACAAAGTGACTTTTCATGAGCTAGATGAGTTTTCAGTGTAAATCTAGACTCTTCATGAGTAAGGAAGGGAACAATGGGAAAAGAGGGAAGAAGGGAGGGAGAGAAGGCGGAGGGAGGGGGGGAAGAGAGCAAAGCAGTAGCTTGCTTGTCTGGCCCCTTCACTTCTCTTTCTGCTTTGCTTCTCCTTCTTTTATTGCCTGGTTTTCTTCCTTCCTTCCTTCCTTCCTTCCTTCCTTCCTTCCTCCCTTCCTCCCTCCTTCCCTCCCTCTCTTCCTCCCTCCCTCCCCCTTTTCCCCTCCCCTTTCTTTCCTCCCTCTCTCCCTCCCTCCCTCCGTCTCTTCCTCCCTCCCTCCCTCCCCCTCCCTTCCTTCTTTTCTTCCCTTCTTCCTTCCTTCCTTCTTTTGCTAAATACAGGCTTTAAGCTAGTTAGCCAAGCTGCTTTTCAACCAAATTTCAATCATAATGCTTTCTCCATGTGCGTATGTAAACCAAGAATCTTAATTTACTTTCTATTGATACTATTGATAGCTTGCTTCCTGTGATAAAACAGCATGACCCAAAGAGACTTGGGTATGGAAGGGTTTGTTTTAGTTTAAAGCCTGTGGTTAAGATGAAGGGAAGTCAGGCTAGAAACTCAAGGAAAGAAATGGGAGGCAGGAACTGAAGCAGAGGCCTCAAAGGATCCTGCTCACTGGCTTGTTCCTCAGAGCTTGCCCAGCTTACTTTCTTAAACAACTCAGAGCCTGCCCGGGCATGACACTGGCCCCAGTGAGCTGGGATCGCCAATCAATAATTATGAAGAAAATGCCACACAGACTTACCACAGGCCAAACCAATGGAGGTGTTTTCTCACCTGAAGTTACATCTTCTCAGGTGACCCTAGCTTGTGTCACGTTGCTGAACAATAAACCTAACCAGTATTCCCAGTAAGAACTAAATCTTACTGGGAATACTGGTTCCCAGTAAGTTCAATGTCATCCTCAGCTCAAAGAAAGTTCCAGTGAAAATAATCACCCAAGACAGTGTCTTTGATGTAAGAAGTACTAGTTAAAAATGCAAAACCAAGGTGTCTCGGCACACAGAAGGTTGAGGCAGAGGGATCGTCAGTTTGAGGCCAGTATCTGTTAACTGGCAAGAAATTGCCCCCCGCCACCCAAAAAAGCTAAGCAATTTGAAGCAAATGAAAAATTGCCTGTAGATTGTCAAACAAAATAGAGTGTTCAGTCACCGAGCGAGTCATTTCACACCGTGTAGCTGTGCTGGACTGGACTGAAGGGGATCTTGAGTGCTGAGGTATTATACCGCACGGTAAAGTAGGCAAGTCTAGCCAGTGCCATCCCAAGCCTCAGTATCCAGCCTGAGCATCCTGTGGCTCTTGCAATACTATCTGTTCTCGGAGTCAGCCAGTTGGGCTCCCACACTGATGTTCCTCATCATCCTCCATCTCCTCTGTCCGTTTGTGTCCCTTTCTCTTACCAACTGTCCTTAACTTCTTTAAGTTAATAATAACAATAATAATAAGCAGCCTATTTGTTGTTCTCTTTGAGACAAAGGTTCACATAGTCCAGGCTGCTCTTGCTTGCCCTTACACTCACCATACAACCAAGCATGACCTTGAATTTCTGACCTTCCTCCCTCCATTCCACAAATGCTAAGATTACAGGTGTGAGCCACCATGCCTGGCTTTTCCCCTCTTTTTGTTATTGTTGCAAGGCAGAGAAACTGAACAAAATCCAAATGTCCCCTTTGGAGTCAGCAGAAGCAAAAAGATAGTTGTATTAGAAGAAGAAGTATCATGGTTTTTGTCTTTAAGACAGTTTTTTTTTTCTTGAAGGATTGCCTGTGAAGTGTTTCTAAGCAGAAACTCTGTGGGGCTTTGGTGTAATGAGGCCATTAGGTCCTTTCTATTGACAACTCTCTTTTGACCATAGGGTGTTAACCGCAAGCGACTCACTAATGATGGAACTTCCTGGATGAGGTTACCTGGGAGATTCGAAGCAGGCGGCTTGAGTGACCTCAAAGTTGTCATTGAGCTTGTCCGAGCCTCTTTCATTTTCTGAGAAATAAAGAACTGCTTTATGTGATTGCTCAGGGCTCCAGGGCTCAGAAACTCTACAGCCTGCGACTTGAGTTATTCCAAAAGGCTATTATTAATAAAAATAATGCATCCATTTTTTTGAGCACCAGTTCCAGCTTGGAAATTACCCTAGGTCTCCAGCAGACCCTAGTCTGTCTATCTGTGGTAGTAAGACTCTTTCCTTTAGGCATAACATGATTGCCATCTTGAAACAGAGATTACTGTGGCCTGGTAACCATAGCAACTAATTGAGCAGAGCCATACTAAGATAGTGATGTCTACTGTAAGACAGGGTGATTGACACCCCATACTAGAAGGAAGAGTGGGGTGGGTCGTGGGACCCTAGGATTCCAGCCATTACTCCCTCCTGCTCTTCCCTGGCTGCAAGGGATCTTGGGCATTCCTGGAGTATATTGGAAGAGGAAGGTTAACCAAGATGGGGACTCCATGATGCAGCTCCTGGGAGACTACCCTCCATGACGGGGTGGGATTTAGTGGCAATGAGGCTGTGTGAGAATCAGTAATCCTTCACCCATGCTGTGTAAGGAAGCTCTGGAAACTCCTTGATTGGAGTTTGATTGAGGTTCGACGTTGGTAGAATTGTCATTGGTCCTCTAAGTGATCAGTAGACATTTGTTCACATCATTCTGACACATCTAGATAATAAAACATTGCTCCAGTGACTCCCCCATCAGATGTGGAGAACCCCGAGGCTCAGGGAAGTTGGCAGATGCCTGTCAAGGACAGTCTTCAGGCTGAAATCTCAGGCCTCATTAATGTCAAAGACCTACCAAACCTGCGCCAACACAGCTCCAGCCTAAATACCAGGCTGATGTGGCCACAACTGATGTTACTACAAGCTCGGCTTCAGTGGTCCAGCACCTCCCTGGTACCCAGCAAGCTCAAACTTGACCTCCAGATACTTGTTCCCCAGACGCTCCTAGCTTATGGTCAACTCATCAAAGGGGATTTAAAGTAATGAGATTTGGCTGAACTTGGGAATACCCCTCTTCTAATATCTGCCCATCCATCCTACTAATTGGTCCTATAGTTTTAGGCTCAGAAGCTTTTCTCCTGCTAGACTTCAGAGAATGAGGGTGATAAAGAGGGCAGGGTACCTGCTGTGCTAATAGTGACCTTGCCATGAGACGATTCCTTTGCAGATAAATTTCTTTGTATTAGAAACATCAACCCTCACGGGACTGTTGTGTTATTCCTATCCCAAGAACCCAAAGGTCTGCATCCATTTCCCGGATACAATTTTTAACGCACAAATGAACTGGCATTCTATTTCTGTCTCCCGATCCGAACCCCTAAGTTAGCAGCTGCACTTTTGCATGTCTACTTAATGTGTTTTTCTTTGTGAAGGTGAATGGGGGCCACATTATCGATGCAGGCGTCCCATTACCCACTTCTTTAGTGAAAGAAAATACCCCGTGGGCTCCCCTATTAGATGGCCGCACGGGCACTCACGCTTACATGAGCCTGGGCTCCCCTTGCTTTGTTTCCCTCGCTCTTGGCATCTCTCCTCCTCGGGTTCCCTCCCACTCGTGCCTTAAGTGCTGGCATCTCTGCTAGCATCCTATAGAGAGCTTTTCATTCTTCACTCCTGCAGCTCCCAGAGACAGGCAGTCTTGGGGAGGAGCAGCAGCTTGTGCCAGGTTGATGCAGGGCAATCATGAGGCACCAGGAGACTCAAGGCGAAGGAGTGAGTGGGCGTTGTCTTGGAGATTTCTTTACCACTCTGGGTTACTTGGAGTCTTATTTCAAAGCGCCCCTGTGATATGTTCTTTGGATTATTGTAGTTTTTCTTTTAACAAAGAGAGAAAGGATGAAAGAGCTCCATGTATAGTCTTGGAGCATAAATTAAGCAAGAGACATTTGCGTTCTAGGCTAAGCACTGTAGCCCTGGCTCTTTGTGCCTTGTGCTTTCTCTCACTCCTCCGTGAAACCCACCCCACTGGAAAAGTTGCTGATGACTGTCTGAGGCCAGGGCAACTCCTGCATCTCTCTGAACTATTCCAAAAGCACTGTGGGCTCTACAATATAAGGACAGGAATTAGCAATAAGACAAAAATGACAGGTAAGAATTGTCTTTAGATGTCTAGATTCCAAGCATGCGCAATCTCCTTTAATTCCACTGACTCTGTAAAACAGGTTACTGTGTGATGTCTCCAGCTGGAGAGACACTGTGCCTAAACTGAAGTCGCAGAGGCAATCATCAGAGGACACAAATATTTAAAAGCACGTCTCTGTTCCTTACTCATCAATATACATGAGCTGTACTGAAGCATGGTAGTGTTTCCTTAGCTCTCATGTAGAAAGTAACTGAGCACCACAGGGCAGGGAACCCTGACTGCCCATTGGACTGGAGAGGGAGGGGGAGAGGAGTGGGGGGAGGGGGAGAAGGGTGGGAGGAGGGGGGAAGGGTGGGAGGAGGAGGAGGGAAATGGGAGGCTGGGAGGAGGTGGAAACTTGGTTTTTTTTCCTTTTCTCAATAAAAAAATAATTTAAAAAATATATATAGAAAAAGAAAGTAACTGAGCTCATGGTCAGGGTGTAACAGCTGGAACAGCTGGAACATGATCTCTATCAGCAGGTATGAGTGGCTGGTACAGCTTAGGGAAACAGGCATATCCCTGGGCTTGTGGTAAGGGGATAACAGTGGCTGGAACATGATCTCCTCTGTCCGTAGGTATGAGCAGTTGGTACAGCTCAGGGAAACTGAGATATCGTACACTGTGAACAATCAGGCAAGACCCAGTAGAGATGAGCATGCCTGTGTCCTGTGACCAATCAACAGCCTTCTTGGTATGCATCATAGAAAATAACAGCAAATTGTGTTCCAGAGGGAAGACATGGCAACAGATGTCCGTGGCCTCGTTGTTGCCATGTGAAATGGAAAGAGCTTTAATCTGTGCATGAACTGATCTGATAAGGTGATCAGTTTCCCCAGATATGTACTGTAATCCATGTAGCTCTGTATGTGTTGACAGAGCAGAAGCTCAAACATGTGTTGAACGTGACAAAGGGATGTGGCACATGTGAAATCCAAACTATTACACTGAGTATCTATGAGCACAAACAGCACAGAGAAGCAGGGAGGCAGGGGTGCTCATTACTTTCTTTATGCTATGAGTAGATGCTTGATAATCATCAGTGGAAAAATGGACTCAGAAGAAGTAGAAAGGAAGGGAAGGAGTCACGAAGACAGGGTGAGGATCCTGGAGAAGGAACCTGGAAGGAGCTGGGGGTGTTGCAGGAAGTAGGTTTGTGTATGATGCAACCAAAGAAGGTATTGTTTCAAAAGAGAACCAGCTGAAGTCAAGAAGAGTTTCCTTAGCCTTGCACTTGGAGAAGGTGCAGCCCACTATAGGGGATGGAACAGTGATCCGCACTGAGGAAACAGAGAGCGTAGAGAAGGTGGGGCCAGGCTATAATGTCTCAAATCCCACCCTCGGGATTCATTTCTCCAGTCAGGTTCCAACTAAAGACTCTACACCTTCCAGAACAGTAACCATCAGCTGGGGACCAAGTGGTCAGATGCTTGGGAGGACATTTCACATTCAAACCACAACAGAGGGATTGATAGTCAGCAGACTTGGCTTCATTTATTTATTTATTTATCAGAGAGAGAGAGAGAGAGAGAGAGAGAGAGAGAGAGAGAGAGAGAGAGAGAGAGAGAGAGAGAGAGAGAAAGAGAGAGAGAATAGGAGAGGATGGGAGAGGAGAAGAAAAGAGAGGATGGGAAAGAGGTGTGAGATGTGATGGTGGTGAAGACAGGACAGGGATTTTACTGCATTTAATACTTGCTTGTTTTGCAAGTAGAAGCTTAAGCAGAAGTAAACATGAGAAAATGTAAGACAGACAGATGTGTATGACAGAAAATACCTATTTCTCACCAGTTCCTGCTTGTCTGTGCTTTCCTACGTGCACATAGTTTATAACTACTTTATTCAAGTAAACAAGGAGAAAGTCTATTTGAAGGGTTTACATAGGTAAGTGTGTGTATGTGACCTCCCAGTCCCCATTTTGTGGCAGACAGAAAGTAAGTAGAACCCCAGGAACTCGCCTTGCTGTTTCCAGCCAGCGTACCCCTACCAGTGTCCTCTTCAAGCGCTGTTAGCATTTTGTTCTTTCTGTTTGAAAACATTTAAAATGTCACACAAGCCGTGGTCTATGTAAACAAAAATGGACCTCAATGAAGCTTTGACTTCATGATGTGACCTCAGACCAATCAAATAGATTGATTAAATAGATATAATAGTCCTTATATCTTGCCAGCTATTACAAGTACCAGTGACGGGTGTTTGCGGAGCATCTGAGGTCCACAGAGAAGGTTGTGAAAATATCAACTGTGGCTGTCCCTGCATTATTGCATTGATAGAATCTCAGAACTCCATGCAAGCCAGGCTGGGGTGAGGCTCTCTCACTTGGCATCTCTCATCTCCCTCAGCAGGGCTCCTGCATGTTGTTAAGGAAACCTTAAGGGATGGCCTGAGGAGATGGCTTTGCAGACTAAGTTCTTGCCAAGAAATTATGAGGACATGTACACCCAGGTAACATAGAGACACACACTCCCAACTCTAGCAGCATGGAGACAGAGAGAAGATCTCCAGACAGTCTAGACCAGAGGGTAAGGTGCAGGGCAGTGAGAAACTCTCTCAAACAATAAGATGGGGGGCCTCATGAGGTACAACACCTGTGCTGACCTCTGGCCTCTGCGTGTATGTACAAGTGTATGTGCTCACATGCATGACGACACTCAAACACACACACACACAAAGAGAAAGAGCGAGGAAGAGAGAAAGAAAGAGGGAGGAGGGAGGAGGGAGGAGAGAAAGGAGAGAGACCCTAAGAATGCATTTTTGGTTGAATGCATATTGGAGCATCATTTTCTGTTACTCTTGACATAAACAAGATAAAGCTTGGTTTATTCATAGTATAAGCACGTTTTTAGGAGGCGGCCAGGAAAACATGTCTTCCCAGTGAGTCTGAAAGTGATTCCTTCTTACTCGTTTCCAATTCACCGAGACTCATTCAGGTAATGATCTCTAGAACAAGGTGAAAAATGAGGCCATAAAGGTATAATGCAATTGATTCAACAGAAATCACTGTGCTGTCTGTGGGGTAGGAACAAAGTTTTGGAGAGGCAAGACGATGCGTCAAGAAGGTGAAGTGTAGCGCCTGCACTACGGGACGGTTCGTGAGCCGGGCAAGAGGCTGGAGATTGTAACACACACACACACACACACACACACACACACACACACACACGGACACACACACACGGACACACACACACACACACACGGACACCGTCATCCTTGATTGTGATCCAGGGAAGCTTACATAGGGATCCTTAACTGAGAGCCACACCCCAGCTCTTGGGATTTTCAGCTGTAAACCCCCCAGAAACCACTCCCCTGCCATCAGAAACTCATGAGGGTCTCATGGTCAGAGCAGCAGCAAGCACAAAAAAACAAGTTGTTTACTCTGTTCACCCTGGCAGGTAAAGGGTCACAGAAAGTCAATGGTCTGAGGGTCTGCAGTCCCAACAGTGAAACACCCCTGGTATGTTCCCCCTCTGTACTGAGTAGGAGAGAAGGCTAAGGTGTGCTGCTCCAATGGTTCAGCTAAGCAGCAGACAAGCGCCCAAAAACCTGGCCATGGATCTCTACCAGACTTCACCTTGAGCATCCAAATCCCATGTTCACTTAGTTTAATGTCATAAAAGATGCTGGGCTCTTTTCTGGACTGAGAGAAGTTAAGGAACTATGTAATTGTGTAGACTGACCTTTTCGTCTCTGGGTTTTCAATTCTCAATTTGAAAAGCAGCTGGAACAGAAAAGTTGTTTTTTTTTTTTTTTGTCTTATACCAGGAAAATAAATTGTTAACTATATCTCAATGTATACACATTCTAATTTCAGTATACCTTGGTTATTAAGGTTGAGGACACTGGAACTTTAGACGTGAAAGCCCCACCTTTTGAGTCTTCATAAATCAAGTTGAGGCTCATGCTAAAATGCCAATTAAAGAGAAAGATAAAGGCAAAATGAATAAATAAAAAAAGCAGAGAGAGAGATTCATGACTTCCCTTAGAATTCTCACCTAATCTTCGACCCTGAGGGACAATGGTAAGAGGGACAGAATAAGAGAGGTCTGTCACAGGGCACTGATGAGCTTTGGGTTCAGTCAGCGAGAACTAGAATTCAAGGCCCGAGTCTGAAGTATTCCAGTTGAGCTTTGGGCCGACATTGCTTCAGTTCTGGTCCTAAAGGAAGCTCAAACAAACGTCGATGTTTGAGGGTGGAGAGGAGGCTGGCTCCCTAATGGTACCGTCTTCTCTCCAGACACCAGTTTCACTGTGAGATGATAGTCTCACTTGATTCAAGGAGTGGTCTGGTGACGCACCGGGGCTTGGCAGTACTTTTGATCCATTATCATAAATTTATCACAGTCCTGTGATTCCTGACCTCCAACACGAGGTTTAGGTTCCTGTCAAGGAGATTTTAAATGGGACACAACAGAGCTAAAAACGAACAGTGTGTCAGTTATAGTGGCAGCTATTGATGGTGAGCTTGACAGTATCTAGGATCATGCAGGCACATGACACTTAGGGTGCATCTGTGGGGAAGTTTCTAGACTTGGTTAATTGAGGTGGGAAGAACCATTCTAAATGTGGGCTCTGTGAAATGGGCTAAGTCTCCCATGTAATAAAAAGGTGAAAGCAACAGCATTCATCTCTCTCTATTTCCTGATTGTGGATGCACTATGACCAGCCACCTCTTGCTCTTGCCACCATGCCTTCCCCAGCCTGATGGACTGAAACCTACCTTCCTCCCTCCCTCCCTCCCTCCCTCCCTCCCTCCCTCCCTTCCTTCCTTGCCTCCTTCCTTCTTTTTTTTCTTTGTCACATTAAAGGAAAAAAATGAACTGATCCACCAGTCAAGGAGACAGATATGAAATAAACATGGCAATCCTTATATCCTACATTTAGTTTCTCCATAGGCCCAAATAAGTCAGTGGTTTCTAAAAAGCACTTTCTACTTAGTATCCCTATATTGCATCTGAGTGAGAAAAGCCACTGATGGTTATAACTCAGCATTGGACTCCGTGTGCCACGGCACTGCCTGCTAGTCACGATGTGCTCACAGGTGCATTAGTGGCATGAGGGCTATGGGTGTAGCCAACTGCTTTCTGATTGCATTGGAGAACTGCTCCACAACAGGGATTCCATGTAGCTACTGTAAATCTAGCCAATAGCCTGATTCTGTGGAGAGGAGAGTCAACTGTCGTTCTGCTAGATGGTCATATTGCAAAAGTCCTCAATCTTAAGGGGGATTCAGGGTTGCTTTGTATGATGTGAAGTCCAGAAACATGCAATGGTGATCGTCGCTAGACGAGATTGGGATGGCTCCTGAGATAGGAGAAAAAAAAGAATAAGAGGCGTTAGGGGATATCCAGCTGTGCTGGGAATAAGCTTCTGTGGGTAAGAGGCTCCAACTGAGGAAAATGCACTTTACCAGTGAATTTTGTCCTGCAATTCTTCATTGCCTTGCATCTTATAGGTATGCTCCACCAGACCCAGTCCTAAATTTTTCTTTCTTTTTCACTTTTCTCAAATTCCTTTTTACAAGTCAAAAAAAGTAGCTTAGTAGAGTCTTGCCATGAGGTCACCACTCCCTTTATTCCATTTAACATCTGTTTTTTCTTAAAATTTTATCTACATTTTGTATTTTTCCTTTGCTTATTTTGCTCCTTTTATAGATCTGCATAAGCAAGACCTAGCATAACTAATAACCAAACAATACAGTCAATAGTATGCTGTTTGGAAGTGTCTTGTGCTGTTAATCCATAATTCTTCAATTTAGCCTCTGGCAGACTTTTTTGGACAAGAGCAGAAAGCACCCACATTCTTCACCAAAAAATTAAAAGAATGGTTTCTAGGCCACATACTAATATTCTTTGAAACCTCTTGAGTTGGGTCCCAACAGTTCAACTCAACCTCAGCACCACTGCCTTCCATGTTCCTCCTAGTATGGCTCATTAAGCCCCAGTTAAAGTATTGAACTGTTTTCCTAATCCAAAGTCTCAAAGTCCACATTCCTCCAAACAAAAGTGCAATTGCGCCTATCATGGCCATACCCACCCCACTCCTGGTACCAACTTCTGTCTTAGATAGGATTCCTATTGCTCTAAAAAGACACCATGGCACATATAACTCTCTCATTTAATTAGGGCTGGCTTTCAGGTTCAGGAGTTTAATCCATTGCCGTCAGGGCAGGAAGCATGGCAGCAGGCAGGCAGACATGGTGCTGGAGAAGGAGCCAAGAGTTCTACATAATGATCCACAGGCAGCAGGAATAGAGAGACACTGGAGCAGGCTTGAACATTTTGAAACTCCCCCAACAGCAACATACTTCCCCCAACAAGGTTGCACTTACTCTAACAAAGCTACACCTTTTTCTAGTATTTCTACCTATGAACCTATGGGGCCCATTTTCATTCAGACCACCACATCTTGTTATTATAATCTAATTGCTCTCCTGAGAATTCAAGGGTATAACAATTAATTGAAGGAAACAGATTAACTAAAGGCAGGTAGCAGAGATGAGGCTAGGGGAGACTTCCCTTTATCAGCTCCTCTTTCCAAGGGCAGAATGAGGCAATGGCAGGAAGTGCACACACAGGTGGGCTCTTTGTGACTACGGTGCCATCTCTTTCATCCTCAGAAGTGTGTTGGGCTGGGTTGAGCTGTTAGGCTTGTAATCCTAGTCATTGCTATGACTGGAAGATTGAAAATTCCAGGCACACCTGAGCTACAAAATGTTGGGGAAATAACGAGGCAGGAGAGCAAGAGTTCCCTGACTGTGGTGGTCTGTGGCACTGAGGCCAATGTAGGATTGCATGTACCGACATGAACCATTTAATCCAATGGTGACCTGCAGAGAGTGGCCAGGAGCCAGGAGATGAATACAAATGAACAATGCCAAGCTCTTCCAGGAGGAAACCCCTCTTCTGAGTCTTTCCAGACCTGAAGAGCTTGGATTACAGAGTGTGGGTTCCTTTTTCACATATTGGATATTTCAGTAGCAAGAAATTCAACTTTTGCACCAAGGGGGAAGCTAAATTGAAGAAAATGTTAGTAAGAACTCTCTTTAACCGTGTGTGTGTGTGTGTGTGTGTGTGTGTGTGTGTGTGTGTGTGCATCTGGCTGCTCCACATAGGCCAGAAGAATATGTCTGATCCCCTCAGGCTGGAGGTGATTGTGAGCTGCCCTACATGGGAACCCAGCCCATGGTCTTCCATCCCAAACAAGAAGTCTATTCCCATGTGGAAAGGTTTAAAAATAGTTATGAGAGAATTTACTCCAAATAGGATAGACCCAAAGAAAGAACTTGATAGGTCTTGGTTTGGTTGTTTTCAAAGTTTTCTGGCTTGTTTTTGGAGAATTTTCCCTTATGAAGAATTTAGAATATCCATTGGTTATGTTTTGGTTTGTGTTATTTCATTCTGTGTCTAACACTACAGGCCTCTCCATGTGGTAAGCTTGGGTTTATTTCTCAACTGCTGCCACAACTAGTAACTAGCAAAACAATCTAATATTCTCTGAACCTTGAGCTCCTCAACCCTAAATCGTGGGAAAGAATCTAGTACTATGTAAGAGACTCTGAAAATGGACAGCGAGAATAGCTGGTTTAGAAGACAGTTGATGTGTGGGTTTTGTGTCCTCAGTGAGCACACTTGTGTGGAATTCTACGTTTGTCTTCAGTTTGTGGGAAATCTCCCATCCCTGCCTCCACCCTGCTAAGAAGAGACAAGATTTTCTAGCTTAGCAGAGGCAGCAGTGAGTGGGGCTCAGATGTGCGTAGTCACGGACCGACTGTGTAATATTCTTTTCAAGTATTTATTGTGAAGCTGTGTTCCAAGCACTGTGTTTAGGAGTCAAGAATCAATGATACTCAGCAAACAATTTTCTCCTAAAGGATATTAAATTCTAGGGCTGAGGACCTTAGCCAAAGTAGGAAATCCAAGCACAGTGTGGTGAGCTTGAAAGAAAGTGATTTCCTGACTTAGTGTATGAACCAAAAGAAATAACACAGCTGTGTCTCCAAACACTAGAGAGGCCAACTTCTCATTTTGTTTTAGATGACTATTTGTGCATGTGCTCACTTCCTTTTAATTTATCTGTTTTAATTTTAACTTAACTGTAATGTGAGTGTGTCTGAATGAACCTGTGTGTATCTGTGCACAAGAGTTAGAGGCCAATTCTTAAATCTGTGCCCAGGAGCCGTCAACCTTATTAATGTAATGTCTTTCCTTGGGTTAGCGCTTCATAGTTTGAATAGTCTGCTTTTCCAGAGAACCCCAGAGATCTGCCTCCCCAGCCCAGGAATTATTAGTGCCAGCCATCAGATCCGATTTTTGTGGGGAGGGAGATCTGAATATCGAATGCAGGTTCTTGTGTTCAAATAACAAGTGCGTTGCCAACTGAGCCTTCTTCCCAGCCTTGCTTTCATTTATACACCCCTAAATACTCAGTGCCTAGCAAAGGGCCTGGTGCATAGTAGGCACACAGTGATAGGTGGATGCTTGAGTGTGTGCCCAACACACAGCAGGAGGGCTTCAGGGTCCCTGATCTTTTTTCCCCCCCCCCCAATATGTATGAGGGTTTAACCTGTGTATATCTGTGCTCTACTAACATGTCTGGTATCTATGGAGGTCAGAAGAGAATGCTAGATGCCCTGGGACTGCCATTACAGACAGTTGTGAGTTGACTGTATGGGTGATGGGAATGAAACCCATGTCCTTTGCAAGAGCAGTCAGTGCTCTTAACCACTGAGACATCTCTCTAGCCCATGTTCCTGATTTTAACCCTGATGGGAACATGTTCTGAGTAAAACACAGATTCATCAGGTTTTGATTCTGCCCTGAATCACATTGCTGGGCTCACCAGGCCCGATCCATACCAGAGAAATTACTGATGATTTCTGGGCTCATCAGCCTGTTGGGGAAGATTATTTTAAGGTATGTTACTTTTGTTTATGCTCTGGAACATTTGTTTAATGATGCAAAGATGTGTTGCTTTTGTTTATGCCGCAGCTGTTGAACTCTGTGAAGCTGTGTTACTTTGCCTGTCTAAAACACCTGATTAATCTAATAAAGAGCTGACTAGCCAATAGTAAGGCAGGAGAAAAGATAGGTGGGGCTGACAGGCAGAGAGAATAAAGAGAAGGAGAACCAAGAAAGAGGCAGAGCAACAAGAGGACAGGAGGAGGACGGTGTCGGGCGCCAGCCACCTAGCCAGCCATGGAGTAAGCGTGAAAGTAAGAATACAGAAGTAAGAAGAGGAAAAAGACCAGAGAGGCAAAAGGTAGTTGGGATAATCTAAGAAAAGCTGGCAGGAAACTAAACCAAGCTAAGCCTGGGCAGTCATAACTAAGAACAAAGCTTCATGTGTGATATACTTGGAAACAAGATGATGGGTTCCTCAAAGAGACCAAAAGAGTAAATTACAAACAACAACAACCCCATCCATAATTGAAAAGCTGTTGATCAGTGCTGGGCTCACCAGCCCCCATGCGTAGCTGAGGAGCTATTGACAGTTGGTGGCTTCGGGAGGAGGGAGAGTCAGTTTGCTTTACATGTTTGGTCTCTGCTTGTTCACCGGCGCTCCAGCAGATGGTTCCAGATCCATGGGGATATGGACAGTACCAACTAGGTTCGGAGGATGATATTTTTAAAGGACGTCAAGTTGGAAGAGGTCTTAGGTGGGGGTGGATCTGGGATGAATCGAGGGGTGGTTTCTTTTGCTGTATTTTTATTTTAGAGACAGTGTCCAGCTGGGAACTCATCATCCTCCTGCCTCCGGCTACCAGGTTTTACAAGCATGCACCACCACACCTGGCTAGAGCTTGGTGTGTTTTCTAAGTAGGGGCTTAAAGGCTATAACTTCTACCAACTGTATCTTACGAAGGAGATTAATGAAGCACCCACCTACAGCTTATCGCAGACAAGTATCCTGTAGACAGAGATACTGCGACTCACGGGCTAAACATTTCCCAGAAAAGACACCACCATCCATGCCTTCGACCTCGCAGTTCCTGTCTCTCAGCAAATGTTCCCACAGTGATCTCACTTTCTCCAAAGTCGTGAAAACCGTCTGTACGCCCGGCACACAGTTTGGGAAACTGGAGAAACATGGTTAACGTGGGGATTCATCCTTGGTTTGATGAAGGTGACAGCCGTGTAAAGAAATCTTTTCTACTTAGAATGACACAAAAGGAGTTAGCGCCAAAGTCTGCGAAGATCCCGAAGTTAGAGCAAAGGAAGTTCCTGGGTATGGTTTCAAGTTGTTAGTAAGAGTTGATTGGTAGATAAAATTTTCAGGAAGAAAACAGACCTACGATTAAACTTCTGCCTTCAAATTGGATTTTTATCCAGTCTTTCTCACAGTGGCTGACTTCCTTTCCTCACAGAGGCATTATTAGTTGTAGAGCTGGGTGTTCACATAGGCCCTTGTCTGTTTCGGTGACTGTATTGTGAAACAATGGATTGGTTGGCTGTGATGGTTGGTACTGCGACCTTGAATCTCCTGAAAAGAAGGGATAGCATCCTGGAATGAGGGGATAGCCTGGGTCAAGTCAGTCTGTGGGGGGATTGTCTTAATTCATAGGCAAAGTTCCCACCTGAAAGTGAGTGGCACCATTCCCTCCTTTGGGGCCCTGGACTGTATTAAAGTAGAGAATATTCGTTGACCACTTAGCATGCGTGAGTTCATTTCGCTCTACCCTTGACCCTGAATGCCATGTGGCCAGCTACTTTGATTTCCTATTTCCTGGGCTTCTCTAAAGTAATGAACTGTACCTGGGAACTCTTCTTTTAAACTTATTATTGCACAATATATTTTATCGTATTTATCATATACACCATATTTATCATATTCACTTTAAACTCCTTCCAGATACATCCATACCTCCCCACTTCATGTTCCATCCTGTTAAGTAACCCACTAAGTCTGATTTTTTTTTTTTGCCACCCATATATGGATAGATGTGAGGCCACTCCATTGGAGTGTGGTGAACTCACCAGGGTTTCCCCCTCCCAAAGGAACCTGGCTCTTCTTTCCCTGGAAGCAATCAACTGTCCATAGCTCCTCAGCTAGGAGGTGGGGGTCGTGAGCTCCTCCCTGTTCCATGCTATAGTGTTGATTGCCTTGACCTTGTGAGCAGCCACAGGGCTGTGAGGTGAGTCCTGTCAACAGTTACAAGACATGTTTTGCTGCCTTCCTCCTCTATATCCAGCTCTTATCTTTTGTCCTTCCCCCACAGTGGTCTCTGATCCTTGTGTGTGTGAGCGCGCGTGTGCACGCATGTGCGTGTAGATGCTCTTCTTACGGTTGAAGACTCCACAGATACTCATTTTTTTGCATGGTAATTGTCTGAATTTCTATGAAACCTACGCTGTGAGTTAAAGGGAATCTTTTCTCCTTTAAGCTGCTTTCAGTCAGGGTATGCTATCCTAGCTGCAGACACAAAACTAGAGCTTGTGTTATTCCAGCATCAAAGAGAAAGCAAACTCAGTCAAGCTTGTATCCTTTGGTTGTTCATTTATCGTCTGAGAGCTGGTATGACAATGTCAGTGAACTTACTTATCTTGTCTGGATTCACTACAGAGTCCAAGGCAAACAACACAATCAACATTTCTACCTAGGTTGTTTTTTAAAATAATGGTTTGTGATGATCATTTCTAAACTACACATAGAAATGGAAAGTTTGATATAACATGATACATCAAAACTACTAAGTTTGGCGTCGCAACTCTCTGCAAGGTTTGCTAGGAATGAGAAGGAAGGAGGAATAATCTAAGAGATGAGAGAGCACTGAGTCTTCCTTGATTGACACCAGCATCCCCTGAGCATCTTAGATCCAAAGGCCCCATTGCATGATGGTCAAGTCAACCCTGATGCCATAGACCTCCAGTTTCCATTCATTCTATTCCCTAGCATCCATCATCCCAGGACCTCTACCCTCTTGCGTCCTCTGCTTTGGCTTCTCCCCCTTGAGAGGAGGATGCTAAGTGTCACAGGAACACTAGGGCCTTGGGAAACAAAGTGCTCTGCAAAATCAAGATATTATTAGAAGGCAGAGTTCTCACAAACGAAGAACTTTCTCACTTGCTTCATACGCCTGCTGAGGTGCAGGATGGCCGAGAACCCCTGCTAACTGAATATGACTCAGAGCTGGGCCTCCCCCACCCTTTCCTTCTCCCTGCTGTTCCTAAATGCTCCCTTCCCTGTCTATCTTCTCAGAATCCCAGAATTCATGCTGTCAATCTCCTTCCTGTCATAAGCTTTGTGAATAGGATTTACCTGCCCCTGTGATGGGATTTTTAGATGCATTTCTTTGATACCTTTGACACAGGACTTAGCAATACAAGGGACACTGCTCATATAGGTTAAAGATGCAGCCAGCAGCCTCAGTGGACACTGTGGCATTATAGGTTTCTTTTCCTCAGAACCCACCATTTCCTTGATACAAAACACCCATTTTCTCTTTTTCAAGACAGTGACCAGGACTTTCCTTGAGAGATGGTTGGCCTGGACCATGAATCTGTCCAGCCTCTAGGCATAGAGTTAGATTTGGAGATGGATATGAGGCCATACCTGAAGTTATAGTATTGGGAGTTTACTTAAAAATAGTCAGAAAACTAATGGAAATGAATATGGAGGTTGATACAAAACTAAAAAGTATGGATCTACCCTATGACCCAATTATACCTCTCTTTGATAACCGCTCAAAAGATGTTCAGTACTTCACAGAAATTCATGCACATCAGTGTTTATTACAGGATTCTCCACAATAGTTACGTTATAGAACTGACCTGGTGTTTATTAACAGAAAATGGTTAAAGTAAATGTTGGTCCTTATACATGATGCAGATTTTTAGCTGTGAAAAATGAAGTCAGATCATTTTCAAGAGAATAGATGCCATCAGAGATGACCATGTTGAATGAATTATGCCCGTCTCTGTTGAATATTGCATGTTTTTTCTCATCTGTGGGTCTCAGACTTTATATTAATACCCCCTTCTCCCCACATATCATGATAGTAGAACTGAAATTGGAGAGCAAAGGTGACTAATAGGAGGGGGCAGAGAAAGGGAAACGATCTTACATAACTTAGTATAATATAAAGCCGAGCTGCGGTGGTGCACGCCTGCACTCAGGAGGCAGAGGCAGGTAGATCTCTGGGAGTTCAAGGCCAGCCTGGTCCTGTTCCAGGACAGGCCCCAAAGCTACACAGAGAAACCCTGTCTTGAAAAACAAAAGCAAAACAAACAAAAACAACTTAGGATAATATAAAAATCATATTAAGTAGAAAGCCATTTCTCCTTGGTGGACTAACTGAGTCTTGCCTCGGTGGGGCAGTCTTTGGTGTTGGAAGAAGATGTGAGAATCAAGCCTCTTGGATTAAAAATGGATCCAAGACACGTGGTGCTGATAGGGTTTGTTTTCCTCTGGTCAGAAGGGTATGAGTCCATCTCGGTGCCTCAGCTTCCACGCAGCTTCTCAGGGCAACAGCAAAGTCTCCAGACCTGCCAAAGGGCAATCTTCTTGCCGATTCGACCTCGTTCGCAGTCCAGTTCACACAATCAAGGCAGAGATATGTGTAGACTTTTTTTTTTGTCTGCTTGAAACAAATCTAGACATTTGGAAAGAGGCACCTCAGCTAAGAAGATGCCTCCATTAGATTGGCCTGTAGGCAACAGAAAAGGAGGAGGCAATCCAGTTGTTTTCATTCATCTGCTTTAAAAAAAAACCTATATAATCAATGACAACTGTATACATATACATAGTGTATCTTGATCCTACCCACCCCTAGTTCCCCCTCCTCTCCTCCGCACATCTGGAAGCACATCTCCTCATTGCCATGTTTCTCCTCCTAACCTACTAAGTCCCATTAGTGCTGCCTGCTGGAATTTTGACTGATCATTTGGCTTGAGCCTATGTAGGCCGCTATAGGTAACCGTGAGGTTCCTTGAGCCTTGGAAGAGATGGCACAGATGTCCCGTTTATGACTGAGCACTCAACAGTCATATATTCTCGGCACTTAGACCAGTTGCCCAGGATGCCCACTTCAGAGAGACGCTCCCCTCTCCATGCTGAGAGCAGCAATCCGTGGGTATAAACATATATATATATATATATATATATATATATATTTAGAAGGTAGTTTGACAACACAGGCATTCATTTGTTCATCCTCTCGAGTCAATGTCTATATTGATCTTAATCTATTATCATAGATCACCATCCAGCTGTTGAGAGCTGTTTAGCCCACTGCTCACATACCCAGCTAACATTAAGCAATGTGTTTTGTAAGCAGCCTCCCCAGGTGACTGTGATTCATGCTGATGTTTGGAAATCACTGCTCCAGGAAAGAGGTATTGCTTGTTTGATCTAATAGACTGTCTCGGGAGGATCAGCCTTCTCGTCTTATAGACCTGCACCATTAAAGACTGGCTCAGTTCTAAGTAACAGACAACAAACCCAGGTGGGCTGGAACCCAGCTGCAAGCTCTCATTTCCAAGACAGCACAGGCTAGTTAGTTCCAGGCATGGCTGGATCTGGAAATTCTGCTCCTGAGGCAACCCTCCCTGGCTCTGATCCCCTCTGTACTTATGGGATTCTCCAGCCAGTTCCCAGCAGTCTATAGCTCTCTATCTGCAGGCTGATGCCCTAGCAAAGAATGCTCTCGCCCTTTACAGTTCACAGTTGTCTTCTGGGGACTGGGCTGGATGATCTCAGGGAGGATGTCCAGTGTTTATTAGCCAGGGGCCATTTTTAGAGCTCAGAACATTGTATCACCCAAGCTGAGCTGGGAGGGCTGTTCATCAAAGAAAACCCAAAGCTTTCCAGCAAAGTGAAACAAGAGATGGAGAAGGAGCAGACCTATTGGCCCCCGGAGGCTCCCAGTAGGTTTGAAGCATTTGCCTACATGTCCCTCTTAGCCTGGACTGGATGGCCCAAGTAGTTGTCATCTTTTCCAAGAATCTTAAAAAGCCCCAGTATTCTGTTTTCCTGACACAAAGATTTCTTTTTAATATAGTGTGTGTGTGTGTGTGTGTGTGTGTGTGTGTGTGTGTGTGTGTGTGTTTGTCAGCAAACAACCTCAAGTGTCAATTCTTACCTTCTATGTTATCTGAGACAGGGGACCTTATTGTCCACTCCTGTATATGTTCAGCTGACTGGACAGACAGAAAACCTCCCCTTCCATCTCACCACAGGAGCACTGGTCTTGTCAATATGCACTAACTCAGGTCCTCACTCTCTAGCAAACACTTCCAAGCTATCTCCTCAGCATCCCTGTCCCTGCCCCTGATTCCTGTCTGACGCCCCCAGGTCCTCAGGGACTTGGATTTTCTGTCAAACCACCTGTAGCGACATTTGCTGTGTGTGTGTGTGCCCACGTGCGCCTGTGCCTCTCTGATCTGTGATGATCTCGATCTTCCCTGCAAATTAAATCAGTGCTTGTTAAGCCCTGACGTGCATCACATGCAGGGGTGAAGCTGTGAGAGTAAATGGAGTAAGGAAAACTAAATGGTCCTAGAAGGTTGTCTCAGAATGAGTAAAACAGGAGTCAGGTGGGAGGGAGCATAGAATGAGGAAGGCTTGCCGTCTTGATGTCCGCTCTGAGCTCCTCCAGGGCTGGACCTCAATGCTGCCTCCCAGCTCTGTGAAATTTCCTCTGACTGAAGATCCAGGGCTGCTATGAATTTTTGTTATTGTTCAGCCTTAATTTACTTTTATTTATGTGTCTATGCATCCGAGTCTGTAGGACAGCCTGTTGTGCATGGGGGTGTCTGCGTGGGCCGGACAAAGGTGTCAGATTCCCTGAAGCTAAAGTTACCTGGGCTTGAGAGCTGTACCACAAGGCTGGCAACAGAAACCGGGTCCTCTGCAAGCAAGAGCAGTAATTGAACAGCTGCTCTTTGCTCTTCTCAAGACTATTGAGGTCGAGGCAGGAGGACTGCCAGGAATTCAAAGCCTTCAGAGCCAGCTTTGGCTATGTAATGATGCCCAAGGCCTCTCCTCCTCCAACCTGCCCCTTCCCAAAATTTGAACATGCTGTCAGGATGTAGTTTCTGATAGCATCTCACTCCCTTATGGCTAAGAGGCATTCTACCTGTGACCCATATTTAAGTTATTGTTTTTCTTTTCTGTGATGGTTTGTTTAATTTGAGACAGCATGTCACAAAGTCAAAGCTAACTTCAAAGTCACCATGCAGCCAAAGATTAATGTGTACTCCCTGCCACCCTTTCCTTCATGCGGGATCACAGGACTGCACCGTGCCTGACTTTTCCTCTTTGCTTTTATGTTGAGAATCCAGTGAGATAAGGGTCTCAGTTTCATTTTGCAGATGAGGGAGGGTAACTGTGGGTATAAATTCTTTGTTTTGTTTTTGTTTTTTGAGACAGGGTTTTTCTGTGTAGCTTTGGTGCCTATCTTGGAACTCTCTGTGTAGCCCAGACTGACCGTGAACTCACAGAGATCTGCCTGCCTCTGCCTATAGATTCCTTTTCTGACCTGATACAATTAATTATTTAAACCTGGAACAGAGTTAGATATGTGAGCCTGCCTGTCATGGGGCATCTCTGAGACTTAATATGCCGTTTCAGAATAGAATACTCTAGAAGTCTTGAGACTTCCTTCCGATCCACATAGCAGACTCTGGTGGACTTGAGACTTCCTTCCAGGTCAAAGCTTGTGGCAATAAGTTTTGAAAAAGTAGTATTTTCATCAGGGGCATTTTTGGAGTTTCAGAAGCAACAGATTTTGTTTGTTATATCAAACATGTCCTGTAGTGGTCTGCTTTGGTGTGTGCTGTGTAGGCAGGGAGAGCCTCCCCAGCTGTGTTCATTCTTTTGCTTTGGGAGTCTATAGTGACTGACATGTGGAATGTCCCTTATCGGCTCCTGTACTTGAACACATGGTCCCCAGATGGTGGTACTTTGGGGGAAGGCCATGGAACCTTTAGGAGGTAGAACCTTGATAAAGGACCTGGGTTGCAGGGTGAGGGCTTGAGGTTTCGCAGCTTTGCCTTACTTCTTGTTCCCTATCTTTGCTTCTTGTGTGTGAACGACCTGTGATCACTCACCTCTCTGCTCTTGGGGCCATCTCTTTCCAGCCAGGATGGACTCTATCCTTCTGGAACTGCAAACAAAAACCCTTTCTCGTCTATCTTGCCTTCTTTCAGGGTGTTCTATCACAGTCACAGAATAAGAAGTAACAGAGGGTCTCAGGCAGGGTATACGAAAACTAGGAGGGGTTCTTACATTGATCCCCCGATCTCATTTCACTTGATCCAGATAAATGAGAAGCATGATGTTAGCAGACATACACCCACAACTAGACACTTTCTAGAAGGTTCCACAAAGCAAGAGGGGCAGCAAACTGGGGGCTTAAGTAACAGCCTGCATCAAGGAACAAATGTGTTGCCAGTGTTTGGATTTACTCATATAAATAAATCTTAACAATACTGAGCCTTCAAACTCTCCTTCCCTGGTCTGAATTTTTAAAACTCAATAGTTCAATTGGCCTTTAAAATCCGACATTTAAGAAAAGATTCAAATGTGTCAAAGCAGTCATACCTGGGGCATGGCCACTGAAACAGCCCCTCACTTCGGTCTCCACCTCATCTGGCCCCTTGTGTGGGAAGCTCAGCATCTGCCCCCACTTTTGCCCAGGCCGCCCCTCTGCAGGCCAGTCTTCAGTTACGCTGATAGAACCAGAAGATTCGGAAGTCCTGCAAATATAAAGTGTCAGAGAGAACACTGCAGACAAACCTCACTGCAGGAACTGCTGCAGGCTAACCAGGGTCACTTGGGTCTGTCTATCGGAAAGGGTTTATTTGGCAGAAAACAGAGCAAAGCTTCAGCTCCTGGTTTTCCTCCGTGTGCTCAGCTGTCTGTCAGATGCGATGCTGGTCTGTGATAATTGATCTAGCGTTATCAATTTTTGCTGTTCTAGAATGTTGTTCTCTCTCCTGACTGATTCCATGAGGACTGATGCCAGGTGCCCCACCATCGCAAGACTTTATCTCTTATTCTTTCATACAATCCACTGCCTCTTCCTTGAGCAAAGGCGCTCTCATGTGCTGAAACACTGTGGTAGAGCCCAGGTGCTAACCGACAGGACAGACGACAATGGAGAGATTCCCAAGCACACCTAATATTGATTTTAAAATGGGAGACCAGATGTGAAAAGCTTGTAACAGAACTGAGAAATCATACAGAGGGATTGCAGTGGGTACTTGTCACTGGGGCCCTGGGATAATCATGGTACTTCAGACACCAAGGTTTTTCCCTAGAACTCAGTTTTCTCATTGAATGGTGGGTTGCAAATGATGGTATGAACCAAAGTTCCCACAAAACACACACACACACAAAACCACTGAACCTTCAGAAAGGTTGATTGATCAGAACCTCAGTGTTTAGAGACATTGGATGTTGCAGATCCAGAATCAAATATGTCGGCTCTCTGGACTCCTTAAATAGCCATTTATGGTCTGCCTTTTTGTATAATTTAATATCCTTGGAGCAATTAGGTAAGTCCTTTTAGAATATATGAAAAGATGCTTAGCTTCTCCCAATCCAAGGCTATGCACATCATCAAAGGGCAGCCTAGCAGGGATTTCCTTGCCTTACTGTCACCCACCTACCACAGGAACCCACCAATGTATTTTAAATGATGCTGATTAATGAGTTTCTTTGCTGTTGCTGTAAAAGCTATCATGCCAGAACATGGTATTTGGAGAAACCCTAATCTGTGTTCCCAGGTCATGGGCGCTAGGTTTTAGCTCCAGAAAATGCTCTCTCTTGTCCTCTTAGGTCAGAGATCGTGTTTCTACTTTCCAATGGCTTTGTGTTGAGATGAAGATGATGCTAAACTGACCAGCAAGAGGCCTGGCTGTCCTATCCCTGGACATTTGTTGCAGCCAAAAGGGAAATAGGAAAAATCCCAGACAAATCTCTGGTTTGAGTCCAGACTCTGACTCTGCTCTCCAGTGTGGTCTGGGACTTGTATTTAACTTTTCTGAGATTCCATCTGTGATTGGCAGAGGCAGCTTTGCTGGGGAGGATGGGAAGGCTGCAGGAGTCTGAGCAATGCCTGGGGCAGGGTACAACTGATACACCGGAGACTTCTCCTCCTGCTTTTCAAAGGCAGGTGAACTTTCTAGAGGACATTTTTCAGCTTCCTCTTCTAGATACAAGAGTGGGAAAGAAAATGCAAAATCCTCCAGTGTGTGTGCTGGAAGCAAAGGGTGGGAGACTGATCTCAAGCAAGGGAGTAATTTGGACATTTGTACAATAAATGTTTTTCTTCTTTTAATATGTGTACATCACACGTATGCATACATATGTATATATATATATATGTACTTGTGTAGTCATGCATGGGTTTATGTGCCTATCTGTGTGCATATGCACCTATGTTTGGCCATATATGTGTGTGTGCATTTGTATATGCATGTATATATGCACATATGCACTTGAATGAACATGTAGGTGGGTGTCTAAATGAAAAAATTCAGGATCTTTGTTCTCATTGATCTTCAACCCATAGGTGGAAGTAATGGATCTTGTGCCTCTAGAAAGGCAAATTCTAATCTTTAGGGAAGACTGATCACTGCCCAGGATGGAATGCCACCAGGATGAAGTCATGAACTTAGAAGAAGGAGCCGAAACTTTGTAGATAACCCTGTTCGATTATCACTAATGTCTATTAAGCTCTCTGAGTGTCTCGTAATCGTGCAGCTAATACTGTCAGAGGGCAAGGCTGATAACACAGACATGTGAACGGGGCTTAGTGCATTGACCACAGCATTGCTTCTCTTTCTGCTATTTAGGATGTTGGATTAGCACACAAATTCCCACGTCTGAATTCCAGAAGACATAATTATTTTTCAACAGTAAAGACATTCCTGCCTCTGAGGAAGCAACTGTCCCTCCCTCTTTAAGTCTCAAACAACAAACAACTTGCACACCTATCCACAGTCACCAGAACTGTTTACAGGATGTGAGATGTTATCACCTGGATTATGGGATCACATTCGCTAGGGGAAAGGGTGTAGACTCACAGGAAATAGTTATTGGAAAATTTTGTCAGGGTTTCCTTGGCTTCATTTTTGGTCAAGAAAGGAGTGAAATAAGCCAACAATGTCCCTACCCAGTGTTTAGAAACTATGAGACTGGAATTGGAGGCTTGAAGCAGACATGTATTGATGGGGTTGCACGACCCGCCTCAATGGGTGCATTTTGCTTGGTGAGCTTTTCCTCAGTGCATTGGCTCCTTCCTGTCTAGAGTTCCTGCAACTTATTCTTTCTTCCTTTCTTCTCCACCATCTATAAGCTAAACTTCAAGACAGTATGAACACATTACTGATAGGAAACTGCCTTATCTCCAATCAGTGCATGGAAGTAGGGGGGAAAAAAATCCCAAACAGATCTGTTGTTAATTCAGTCCAGGTGCCCTAAGTGAAGGACTGTCTCCATGATGTCTTTGGTCATTCCCATGGAACTAATCTGGTGCCACTGATCTAAACAAGAGTATGCATGCTGGCAAGAAAAAGAAATGGAATTTCTCTGTGTGAGCTTCTTCCTGAACACACAGCCTTCACAGTCCAGCTAAACCTACTTACTGGAACCCGCTCACCCCAAGCTCTTCTTGTGATCTCTGGCCATCTCCCTCTCCCAGGAGAGGTAACAGGGCTTCAACAAGCTGAGTGTTACGTCAGCCAGCAGACAAATGGAGACAATCATGCTCTGTGTAAGTTTTTCCCGTGGGGATGCTTTCTATTCCACAGGCCAGCTTGCATCTCATGCTTTACCTTTTTGTTAAATTTCTGTTCATCTCTTTCACATACAATCCTACACTTCTTCCTGTGGGTGGGAGTATCTGGCCAGCAGATCTCAGTGGTTCCCAGCACTGGCTCCCCAGAAGCCTTGTATGGCTTCTCCCTCTGTGCCCTCATTTCCAGACTACAAAATGAGCATGACGATAGCGCCTACTCACAGGTTTCCTGTGAAACAAAAGTATAAACAATTAGCTCAATTAATTCGTGCCCCTGTGAGTGTCTTTGGTGTCAATTTTGTGCTGCTGACTTTTGAAATATCTTTGCTAATGTATATGAACTGTCCTGGATCACGTTGTTCACTATGATGCCTCCATCTATGCCAACTCTGTTGCCTTCCTAACACACCCTTCCCCCTCCCCTAGCAGCACTAACTCCTCCCCCTCCCTCACAGTCACCCTCTACTCCTATGGCTTTTGGTTTTCTTGTTTTCAGATTATACACATGAGAGAAAACACGAATTACATGTCTATTTTTGCCTGAATGATGACCACTGGTTCCTTTCACTTTTACACAAATGGTGCAGTTTCATCCTTCTTTAGGGCTGAATAAAATTCCCCCCCCCCCGTGTGTGTATATAAAACATTTTTGTTCTCAGTAGTCCTCATTGTCCGCTATGTTCAGAGAGTCCAGTTTTATCCCATGCTTTTCCAGACCCAGGCCAGCTGGCCTTGGTGAGTTCCCAGTAGAACATCCCCATTGTCTCAGTGTGTGGGTGCACCCCTCGCGGTACTGAGTTCCTTGCTCGTGCTCTCTCTCCTTCTGCTCCTGATTTGGACCTTGAGATTTCTGTCCGGTGCTCCAATGTGAGTCTCTGTCTCTGTCTCCTTTCATTGCCTGATGAAGGTTAATATTCAGGAGGATGCCTATATGTTTTTCTTTGGGTTCTCCTTATTTAGCTTCTCTAGGACCACTAATTATAGGCTCAATGTCCTTTGTTTATGGCTAGAAACCAAATATGAGTGAGTACATCCCATGTTCCTCTTTTTGGGTCTGGCTTACCTCACTCAGGATAGTGTTTTCTATTTCTGATCCTACTGCATGCACTGGCTTTTTGGGAGCCTAGGCAGTTTGGATGCTCAACTTGCTAGACCTGGATGGAGGTGGGGGTTCCTTGGACTTTCCACAGGACAGGGAACCCTGATTGTTTTTCGGGCTGAGGAGGTGGGGGGGAAATGGGAGGCGGTGGCGGGGAAGAGACAGAAATCTTAAAGGAAGAAAGAAAGAAAGAAAGAAAAATAAAACATTTTTGTTGTCATTTATCCATGGATGGAAATCTAGGCTGACTCTGTAACTTGGTACCCAGAGCAGCAATAGAATGTGCGTTCAAGTCTTGATGGGACGTGCTGCTTAGATTTGCATGCTTCTGCATTACTATATTTGTAGGGTTTTTTTTTTTAAAAGTAGTCTTTAGGTTCTGTTAAAAACAGGACCATATACTACAAATAGGAATATTTTAAGTTCTTCTTGCACTATTTGTATCCCTTTTATTTCCTTACTCTTCTGACTAAAATTTTAATTGTTATAATTGAAGAAGAGAACTAAAAGTGAGCATCCTGTCTCCTTCCTGTTTTCAGTTTTTCCTCGCTCATTATGATGTGGGCTATTGGTATGCTCTATTATGTTGCCATATGGTTCTTCAATACCATGTTTTTTTCCCAGGGCTTTCATCATAAAGTGCTTACATTACTGGTTTGTCTCCCGATGCCTGGCTTCTTCAGCAGTATTATGAGGCAAACTTTGCATTTTAATTTATAAATGTATTAATTGATTTATTAATTATATACTGCACATGATTTTTTTCAAACAGACATGACAGCCCCTCCCTTGTGTTCACCCTGGAAATGAAGAGGTGGTGCCCTGTCTTGGGCTTGGATGTTCCATCTCCCAGGGGCTTGTTTTTCCACACAGCTGCCCACCCATTTTCTTTCTAGACCTTCTTCCTCTTATAGCAGAGACATTTAGCTGCATCTTCTCCCCTAGGGACATCAAGTGAATTGCGGGTACAACACTTTCTAACTTGAAGGACACGGGAAGGATGAAGTCTGTCGACCCTAAATGACCCTTCCAACCCTATGACCTGAATGGAAAAGCAAGCTGGTTTTTTTTTTCTGGGCCTCTCCTGCCTGTGTCTTGTTCCCGGGAACTTCTAGAAGCCCACATTGTTGCTTTTTTCTCTTCCATTTTCTGCATCACACAGCGGTTTGGTAGCTGAGAAAACACCTCAGGGGTGTGACTGTTCCGATGGATTTCACGGCTTTCCCAGGGTTTGGCTCTTGCTGACTTTCTGAGGACATAGGCGAGGGAAGGGAGGATGCATGAGGTGGGACTGAAGGCATCCATGCCTCCATGGAGAAGCTAGCCAGCGCCTTGAGAGTCACCAGGCATCACCTTCTGCTAGAAAATTTTACATTCATGAGTGTCCAGTTCAGTGACTTTAAAGCACGTTTTGTGCTGTGGTTTGAATGAGAAATGTCTCCCATAGGCCCATGCATTTTAGCACTTGGTCCACATTTGCTGGCTCTAGTTGGTACAGTTATGGAACCTTTCGGAGGCAGAGATTTGCTGGAGGTAATGCAGCACAGAGGTCTATGGCCTGGCCCCACTTTCTGTTCTCTGTCTCTGATGCTAAAGTGTGGATGAAATGTGATCAGTCAGCTTTCTGTCCTGACGCCATGCCATGCCTTCCAAGCCCTAATGGATGCTCTACCTCTCTCCCAATAGGCTAAAATAAGCACCAATACATAATAACCCATAGAGGATCCATCATGGGTCAGAAGAGAGCACTGGGAAAGCCTGCCCCTAAACTGACATTAGCTTTGTGATATCTCATGCCAATCATCCCAGCACATGAGGCGGGAGGACCACAAGTCTGAGTTCAGAGTAAGTTGAAGGGTCAGCTTGGTCTACATAGAGTTCCAGGTCAGCCAAGGCCACATAGTGAAACCATGTCTCGATAACAGAAAGCCCAGAGAGAGGGTTAGATACGATGAAAAGGCGTTCTGCTCAGGAATGGAATAAAAAATATATACAAAAGAAAAGAATGCTGATCCCCTCAATTTTGGCTCCAAGTGTTAAGAAAACAATATTCTTTGAAATCTAATATTCAGAGTGAAAGCAGGTGGGGCTGGAGAGATGACTCAGTGGCTAAGAGGGAGTGTTGGTTTGCAGAGGACCAGAGTTCATTTTTCAACACACACTTCTGAGAACTCACAACCTCCCATAACTCCAGTTGCAGAGAATCTAATGCCATCTTCTGGCCTCCATCAGCACCTGCACACACGCACATAAGCACACACACACATACACATAATTTTAAAAAATTAATAAAAGCAGGTGCTTTCACATAGATACCAATAAGGAAAAGAGAGAATGATTTAAAAAAAACCAAACAAGCAATAAACTCTGCCTTCAGACCTATTAACAAATGAAGAGCTTGGGTCCAGCTTGCCTTAGCACATCCACATCTTATAACAACATTCTTATTGAGCAGGGAAAATGTTGCACATGCCCCACATTAGGTGTTCAGCCTTAGAATGAACAAAACTTTGGTGTGTGCTTCATGAGTGGATCTCAAACAACCTTTAACCAAATTTGAAAGATGTGTTCCATTCACCAGACAGAAATAGAAGAACAGTAAGGACCAGGGAGGCATTGCTTCACAGATACACACTTTAGCTTGGGAAGAGGACGTGCTCAGGAGATGGAAGATGGTGAGAGCTAGGCAATGTGGCTGTCTTCAGTGCCAACACATTCTTTCCTATGGCAGTTTTAAGTCGTCTCTGTTTACCACAACAAAATGCTCTTCAAAAGAAGTAACATTTTAACTTATTGTTCATATTATGGTTATTTTTATCTCCAGTCAGGGTTTCTCTCTATAGCTCTGGTTGTCTTGGAATTCACTCTGCAGACCAGGGCTGGCTTCAAACTCACAGAGATCTGCCTGTCTCTTCCTCCCGAGTGCTGGGATTAAAGGTGTGCAATGCCATCACCGGCTCTTAGTTCAAACTGTATAGATAAAATAGCTTATCACTTGATAAAAAGAAAGTACAATCTACTTTTGTGTGGGATGTGTGGGGTGGGGATATATGTGTATGTGTGTTTGTGTGTGTGAACATGTGTGTGTACTCTCCACATTTTTCATTGAAACAGAATCTCCCACTGAACCTGGAGCTGGCTGATTGTACTGGATGGCTGACCAGCTGATCTGGGTCCCAGGCGTCCTCCTGTCTCCCAGTACTGGGGTTAGAGGCATGCACCACCATCGCTAGCTTTTTTGTGAGTGCTGGGGTCTGAGCTAAGGTCCTCATGCTGTGTAGCCAGCACCTTGCCACTCAATTGTCCTCCCCACACTTTTTTGCACTGACACAATGCCCTGACTTCTGTCCAGAGCCAGTTCTTGAATGGTTTTTTATGTTAATAATAGGTGATGGCTCAAAAAATAAAAAGCCTCATGACCTTAAATAATCTTATGTGGGGTTTGCCTTGCATTTTACAATTATGTTGTTTAATAAGCATAGTCATAGCATAGGGTTTTTAGATTGCTCCACTCTGAGATTATCTCAACATAAGTAACTTAAAACTGAGTGTTTGCCATGAATATTGTAATATTCCCGAGCCAGGAGCTTTTCCTGTTTAAATTGTTACAATTGTAACTGGCTTTAACCGAAGGCTTTCCTCAAGTGCTTTGTGCAGGAATGGCTCTTAGGCTTTTTCCTGTGTGGGATGATGACTCCCAGGAGGAGCTACACCGGGAGGGAGGGCAGCTAAAGGAACCCACTTCCTTTGGGGCAGAGTGTCTGCCTCCTTTGGGTTGGTCTTCTGGGGCACCTGGTCCTGCTTGGCCCTCTGCACTGGCAGATCAGGGTCACATGGTGGGTGTTCTCTGCTCAGCTGTCAATCAGAGCATCTGTCCTGTAATCACAAAGCCTGCTCCTCATGTGTTCCTGCTTTGGCCTTGGAGGAAAACACCTCTGCAGATGTAACCCCCATGTGCCTAGGATACCTGGGCTCACATGGCCCATCTTTCTACCTTCCCTTCACATAGCCTTCAGTTTTAGGACAGCCACCACGACGTCCACTTCTCCCTTAAAAGTTGAAGGCCATCTCATTTTCCCCAGGAAAGACTCTTGGCATGCATATCCATTTAAGAAAAAGACACAACAATTTTAATGTCCTCTCCAGAGAAAGACTCGGTCTCCCCGGCTGTAGTGTGCCTGCTGTCTTGCAGCCTCCATAACTCCTCTTGATGCCCAGCACATAAGGGAGGTGAAAATGAACATTGTTGGCTTAAAATAAAAAATATCCCTAACGAAGCACTTTCAAAGGCTAATTTCTCCCTTTGTGGGGTGTTCTTCCTCTACACCTTAATTCTGATTGTTAGAATTCATGTCTGGGGAAAACAGGATGTTTTAAACTAGGATGTTATATTCTCCATCCCCTCCCTGGCTTGCTTTAATAGTCAGGCCCGTTAGTGTCTCCAGGGACATCCAGCCCATAATAAACATCCAGGGCAATGGAAGGCTTATGCAACCTCCCGAAGGAAGCCAGCCATATTATCTTGAATTTTTCAATGTTAAGTATTCAGCTGTTTTCGGGGACACTATTGCTCAAGTCCATGCTAGATTCAGCAGTGGATTGAAATTTCCCAAACTGTTCTGCTCCCAAGTCATGCCCATTGGCCTAACACAACAATACTGTTTGCTTGTTTGCACACCACGTAAAGAGTCTAATGAGAACTTTCATACATGTTAGCTCTCCACCCCTTGCAGTAGTTTTCTTGGGGCCTTTGGGAATCAGAACTCCTAGTTTACTATCGGGGCTCAGAGTGCTGGTTGCAAGCATTCTGGGGACCAAGATTTAGATCCCAGCACCTATATAACAAGCTAGGCATCCTGCACATGACTGTAATCCAAGCTCTGAGAGTTGAACAGAGGGAAGGGCATCGCTGGAGCTTTCTGACTTCTAACCTCTCTGATAAAATGAGGTTTTCAGGTTTAAGGAGAGACCCATCTCAAAGGAGTAGGTGGAGAGCCATAGAGGAAGATACCAGATGCCCTCTTCTGGCCTCCATGTGTGCCCAGAGGCATGTGTGTACATGTGCACATAAATTCACACACACAATGACAGACACACACTAAATCTTTAGCAAGCTCAATATGAAAAAATAAAGAGAAAACTGGAAAGTATGCATATGATGGTGTAAGGTATATTGATTCTTAATATTCACTGAGTCGTTGTTAATGTTTTAGGGGTGTGTCTGTGAATACACACACAGGCACATGCACATAAGTACAGATGTCTACAGAAGCCCAAGGAGGTCATCAGATCTGGAGCTAGCGTTAGATGATTAGGAACTGTCTGACACAGGTGCTGGGAAGTGAGCTCAGGTCTTCAGTGTCTTAGGATTTCTAGTGCTGTGACAAAAACACCAGGACCAAAAGCAAGTTGGAGAGGAAAGGGTTTATTTGGCTTACACTTCAGCATTGCTGCTCATCTTTGAAAGAAGGTGGAACAGGAACCAAAACAGGGCGAGATCCCAGAGCAGGAGCAGATGCAGAGGCCATGAAGGGTGCTGCATGCTGGCTTGCTTCCCATGGCTTGCTCAGCTTACCTTCTTATAGAACCCAGAACCAACAGCCCAGGCACAGCACCACCCACAATGGGCTGGACCCTCCCCCACTGATCGTAAATGAGAAAATACCTTCCAGCTGGATCTCAACGACACGGTTCCTCAGCTGAAGCTCCTTCCTCTGATGATTCTATAGCTTGTGTCAAGTTGACACAGAACCACCCAGTACACTCAACAAGAACATCACGTCTTCTAAACTGATGAGCCGTCTCTTCAGCCCTGTTCCTAGTCAGACTCTGCCACTTTGCAAAGTCCCTGTCCCATCTACCCCCATATCCACCTGGACAGACCTGCTGATTCAGCTCAGAGAATTGGTATGAAGAACCTTTGTGTCTTCCTTTTTCCCTTTATTTTTGAGATTATAATAATTACATAATTTCTCTCTTCCCTATCTTTCCCTATCCCCCTGTTTTCCCTTGAATGCATGCCTTTCTTCATTGAGTGTTGTTAAATGCATATATCTATATACATATATATTTCTAAATATAACCTGTTAAGTCTGTACAGTGTTACTCATATGTATGTTTTTGCACTGACCATTTGGTAGTGGATAACGATAAGGTGCGTTCTTCCGTAGGGAAAATTATTTCTCCCACTCTGAGCATCCATCCATTCATTAGTTGCTTTTAGTTCTTGCGTAGGGTTAAGACCTCATGGTCATTCCCCTATCCATGTTGTCATGTCTATTGTCATTATTCAGCTCATATTTAGGCAGTCCTGTTGGCGAAACCTTATGGGCATAGTTTCTGAGGTTGCTAGGAGACAAACTCTTACCACCAACTCTCTCATCCTCTGGCTCTTCCAAACTTTCTGCCCCCTCTTCCAAAAGAAATGTTCCCCAAGCCTTAAGTGCAGGAGTTATTTTGTAGATGTAGCCATTGGGACCGGGCTCCACAGCTCTGCATTTTGATTGGTTGTGTGCATCTCTGTCTGCTGCAAGGAGAAATGTCCTTGATGAGGAGTTGAAGCTAGTAGCCTCTGATGAGAGAGAAGGTGTGATGTTTGTCTTTCTGTATCCGGTTAGCGCACACAGTATGATCTCTTGTCCTTATGTGATATATACACATATACAAGCTCTGTTCATTTACCTGTCTAGACCATGGAGAAGGAGGAAATCGGAGGTCTGGTTTGGTGGAGAGGTTGGTTGCTCTGCAGAAGGGAGAAGGGATCATACCTTTATGTCTCCTTAGGCAGGCATTTGTCCTTTCTTTAGGACTCAGAAGTCTCTCTCTCTCTCTCTCTCTCTCTCTCTCTCTCTCTCTCTCTCTCTCTCTCTTTCTCTCTCTCACACACACACACACACACACACACACCATGCACCCTGAATGGTCACAGTAGGTAGAGTTTTGTAAAATAAATAAATAAATAGATAGAAAATAAAAATTGCTAAGGCCCCTACCTCTTCCCTTTAAAAGACAGAAAGCATCATGCTACTAAGATTTGTACTGTGCTGTAGCCCATGGGTTGGAATGCTGTGTGTGTGTGTGTATGTGTGTGTGTGTGCATGTTATGCACATATGTGTATGAATGTAGAGGTCAAATGCCCATGAAAGTAGAGGTCAAGGAAGTGTCAGATGTCATGGTCCATCACTCTCCTCTTTAGTACTTTGAGTCAGGGTCTCTCACTGAACCTGGAGCTAAGGTGGCAGCCAGAAAGCCTCAGTGATTCCATCTCCGCCCTCAGCAGCACTTGCACAACCAGAGCTAGGCTCAGGTTTTTTTTTCATGGTGATGAGATCTAAGCTCAAGTCTTCATCCACAGTAAGCGTTCTTGCCCACATAGTCATTGCTTCAACCCCCACAACCACAGATTTTAAACTGCAGGGTTTTATTTTTATTGTTGGTAACACCAGGGAAATTATTTTCCCATTTGACGTTTGACTGATGGTGCCAGTGTTGGAAGCGTTTTCTTTTTGCTTGTCTTTTAAGGTAGTGTCTCAAATAGCACAAGTTGTCCTGGAACTTGTTATCCAGCCTGGAACAATGATTTTAATGGATGACCTTGAATGGATGCCCTCCCATTCCCCTACTCCAAGTTGCTGGGGTTGCAAGTCAATACCAATGCCCCCAAATCCAGCTTCCTCTTCTGCTCTCTACCACACTTGGCAAAATTTTTAGACTCCTAGTCATGAGTCTGTCATATCTCACAGCCAATATTTTTTAAGTTTCTGCTATGTAAGGTTCCTTGACAGCAATAGCTCATTTTTTTTTTGCCATGCCCACACTGAGACCAAGCACTAAAGCCATCTTCATTTTAGAGCCTTGACCACATTTACACAGCTTCTTCAGCAGCAGAGCTAGCGCTCAAGTTCGTATTTGTCTTCTCTAACGCCAGTTCTCACACCAGGCTTATTATACTTACAAAGTAGGATAGTTCTACAGGCAAGCCCTCATACTTATCATCCCCCTTTAACAAACACCTCCATCTCTGCTGCCTAAATAACCATCGGTGGATGCAGCAGAGGGATTGCTCTTATGGAAGCAGGAAGCGCCTATCCATTCCTCAACTTCCTACTTTTCCCCTTGAGCTTCCTTGTGCGCTGTGGTTTTTAAATAGCAATTTAACCGCCCACAGAGAGACCTCAGCTTATCCACCTTCTGAATGTTGTTCCTCTGATTTTGGTGGTTTGGTTTAGTTTGTGCTTAACATACTGGATGGATATAATCTGTAAGCAAAACTACTGGTGCCTGAATTTGCAAAGGAAAACATGCTTTCATATAATCTTTTCCCTCGTTTTTTTTCCTGTGGATATTAAAAAAATATATTCCACATGAGAAGACATATTTGCATGGAAAAACCCACCTCCTAAACCCCCACGGAATTGCTGAGTGTAATAGTGGGGAGGGATGCTGACAGCAGTGGGTGACTACAGTCTTAGTTTCAGCACAGATCACAGGGAAAGACAGGGGTCCTGAGCTGGGCTGTGGATCACAGATCAGATTACAGTGGGAGGGGATGCTTATTCTAAAGCAAATCTTCCTCCCTCTGTAAAACATTGCCTGTAAGTGTTCATCCCGGATAATGCAGGCTTTATGCATGAGCTTGGTACCTGGCCTTGGGTCACATCCTCCTCCACTGCTTTCCTGGGACTTTCTTCAGTATAATGAGACTGCCTGCTTTCCATCTTCCTCCCCATCCCTTCTTTTCCATCTCCTCTTCTCTTCTATTTATCTTCCCGTACCCATCCCTCTCTGTCTGTGTATGTATGTATTTCTGTGGCTTCCACGTACATGTGTGTGGATGTATGCACCTATGAGCCCACTTGGAGAGGAGTCAGAGGAGGGCATTGTGTGTCCTGTTTTATCGTTCATTTTCTGTCTTATTCTTTCACTGAATCTGGATATAGCCTGAAAGACAGCAAGCTTCAGGAATTCCCCTGTCTTACCACACTCCCCACAGTCTTGAGGTTAAAGACACTCATGGCCACACCTGTTTTTTGTTCATTTGTGCTGGGATCAGACCTTCAGTACTCATGTGACCCAGGCTGCTCCTAAACTTGCTACATAGATGAAGATGACTGTGAACACCTGGTGTCCCTGCATTTTCTTCCAATGGGTTGAGATTGTAGACATGTGCCATCGTAGTAGCTTATGTTATCAGGTTTTAATGGCAGAATTTTAAACATGTTATTATATGCATATCAGTGTTTTGCCTGTATGTATACCTGTGTGAACGTGTGTGCCAGGTGTCCATAGAGGCCAGAAGAAGTCATCAGAGCCCCTGAAATTAGAGTTGCAGATGGTTATGAGCTACCATGTGGGTCTTGGGATTTGAACCCCGATGCTCTGGAAGAGTAGCCAGTGCTCTTACCTGCTGAGCCATCTCCTCAGCTCCTAAAGACAGAATTCTTTTAAAAAACTTTTGGGCTATAGCATTTTTTTTTTTTTTTTTGGTTTTTCGGAAAGGGGTTTCTCTGAAGTTTTTGGTGCCTGTCCTGGAACTAGCTCTTGTAGACCAGGCTGGCCTCGAACTCACAGAGATCCGCCTGCCTCTGCCTCCTGAGTGCTGGAATTAAAGGCGTGCACCACCACCACCCGGCTAGCATAAAAATTTTAAATAAAAGAATTGACTAAAAAATCTTTCTAAAGCTATAGGATATTAAACAAAAATCCCAGGGCCAGGATAGGTTTCCCACAAGGCATGCAGAACAGTTTGGGCAAATGTCATTGTGGTGGTTTAGCTAACAGAACCACCTTATTGCTGAAGACACTGCATGACATGATCACAGGGTATAGAATAATCTTTGCTATGGCTGGACTAGAAGCTTTACCCTTGCTGGCTAGCCCTTGTAGACTCAGGGCTTTAGCAAGACAGTGACAATTACATCCATTTAGATGCTTTGAATTTTCAAGAGAGAGATCGCTGACTGAAATTAACTCCCACAGCAAACACTTCTAATTCCATTTAGCAGATGTTTTGAGCTAAGAGATGTCCCAGGCTACTTAGTTCAACTGCTTGACAGTGCTGTGCCTGAATTTTTTTCTTTTTCTTTTATCTGTGAATCTCTTTATTTCTCTCTCACAGAACGAAGAAGTTGCCACAGATACAAACCACCCCTTTATAAAATAAGGTAATATAATTGCCTTTATATAAAAGTGAGAATTAAGGACCAAGGTCAGAGCCGAAGGAAAGACAGAGGGAAGCAGGCTGGCTACCTCTGTAACCTGCTTATCTGCAGAAAAACGTTTTCCCCAGATGGCTTCCAATGGAGTTTCCTAGAGTCCCATCAACCAGCACCCACTCAACTGCTGGGAAAGAGGGAAGTTTCTATGACCACTGGTGTAGAGCGAAAAATAAAATAAAAATAAATGTATACACCAATCAGAATGTAGTTTCAGGCTAAGGGTAGTATTGTCTTTACTGAGCATACTTCTGCCTGCCAGACTGCTGAATGAAATTCAAGTTCTGTCAGCCATGCAGGAGAAATGACACTGTTGAGCAGATCTGAGGATGTGTGAATGGATTACATCTGTATTCAGCAGGTGAACTGTTAGTAATAGCTTTGACAGACCATCTCTGAGTTTCTTACAGTGCCAGTGAGCAGACTCATGTATTGGGGAGAATTAGTTCATTTATCTTTTGTTCTATTACACCAATATTAAACAGCTACTCTATGACAGGGCCTGGGCTCATGGCCTGGGATGCAGCAGTCAGGAAAATGAGACCAGTGCTAGCTAGTAATGTGATCTTGTCACTGAAACTTGTGGACACTATCTGAACCTCAGGTAGCCCCGTGGAGTTACCCTATGCATGGTAATATGTTTGTCATGAGAAATCTAACCCAACAAAGTTAGGGATCATAATCAAGTTAGAAAGTTGAAATTCAAGTAAAGGTTGGCTTGAACCCTTTAGGAATTGTATGTGTGGTATGAGGGAGGGGAGAGAGATTGGAGAGAGATTTGCTTCTTGGAGTAGTAAATTCTCTGGCTTTTGGCTTCATTCTGTTTGGATGGCTATGGTTGTTTGAAAGTAAATGCCCCCCCAAGAGAGTGGCACTATTAGGAAGTGTGACCTTGTGCAGTGGGTGTGGTTTTGTGGGAGGAAGTGCGTCACTGTGGAGGTGGGCTTTGACTATGAGTCTCATACATGTTTAGAATACTGCTTTCCGATCCGTCTTCAGCACCGTGTCTACTGGAAGGCCACCATGTCACACCATGATGATAATGGCTGAAACCTCTGAAAATGCAGTCCCTCCAGGTAATGGTTTTCCTTTATAAGAGTTGCTGTGGTCAAGGCATTTCTCCGTAGAAACCCCAACTAAGACAGGGCTCAACTTCGTTCCGTTGTCTCAGCCTTTCCAAAAGCCCCTGAGAACTCTCTTTATTTTCAGGATTTGGGTATAAGTGTGTTCACCTGAATGCTGTGTCAGATGGCCATTCCAATCTCTCTCCCTGTTCTTCTGTAGTCCTGTGGCTTACTGCCTCAGTTTTGAGCAAGCTACAGGTAGCCTGGAGGAGTCAGCACAGAGGCTGCTTTCACGTTTCCTACTTTTTCAGATGTAAATACTTCTTTTCTGGCTCATAAGTGGTTTATGTACACACACACACAGAAAAACTATAAAAGAAATCATAAGCTTTATATTCAAGATCAAGATGAAAGATAGATTTTTGCCTTCTCCATAGAACATCCTAAGACAACAAATTACATGTGTTTAAGACATGGAGATAGTTAGCCTAAAATGTGAATTTCTCATCAATGTTGAAGAGTAAGGCTGTCAGCACTGCAGACTCAGCTGCCTGAGTGACCCGAGTGAAGCCACAGCAGACAGGCTCTGATTTGCTGCTGCCTACCCTTGGGTGGTCACGTGCCATCTACTTTTCCACAGTGACAGCATTCTATTGGCTGGTCAGTTTTCCCATGGGTATCCGCTGGGGCAAATTGTTCTCTAGACATGTTCCCTTCTTCTTTGAAGTACGAGTTTATGACTCTATAGAGTTCACTACTTCCGTCAAATGACAGAAAGGGTGCTCTTTGTCTTTCTGAATCTGACTTAATCCACTTAATATGATCATCTCCAGTCACATTTATTCTCCTACAACTGACAGAGCTTAATTTTCTTGATGGCTGAAAAGAATCCAATTGTGTAGGTAGAGCACATTTTTCTCATCCATCCTCCACTGTTGGGCAGCTAGGTTGGTTCTGAAACTTCGAAAGTATGAATTGTGTGCAAGAAAACATGGATGTGATTGATATGAGATCCCCCTCTGTATGCTATGAATGTTTTATTACCATTGGTTGATAAAGAAGCTGCTTTGGTCTATGGCAGGGAAGAACATAGGTAGGTGGGAAAACTAAACTGAATGTAAGGAGAAAGAAGGCAGAGTCAGGCAGATGTCATGTTAGCTACCAAATGAGAAAGACTCCAGAACCTTACCACTAAGTCACAGCCTCATGGCAATAGACAGATTAATAGAAATGGGTTCATTTAAGATATAAGAGCTAGCTAGAAATATGCCTGAACCATTGGCCAAACAGTGTTGTAATTAATATAGTTTCTGTGTGATTATTTGGTTGGCCAGGAAACAAAAGCACAGTCTCTGTTTCCATGTGATGCGTGTGTATCTCTTTGATACCTATGATATGTTGACCTAGAATCTCTTTGTTTCTGTACCCTATGAGGTGACAGCTCAGCTGGAGCTTTTGGCTGAGAGCAGGCCCCCAAATCTTCAGTGTATTGAGAAGGATCCAGCATTTGTTACAGCATTCTTCAGATTGTCTGACCTCTTTATTTCTTCACTAATTCCTACAGATGGTGTTGCCAAATCCCCTGAATCTTCTCACTTAGGGTTCAACCTGTCACTTACATTGTCTCCCTGACAGAGGGTGAGATCAGTGAATGGGGACCATTGTCTCTAGAAACTTCGAGCAGGAATTGACAAAGGGCCACTTCCCACATGTCACAAAGTCAGTTGGCAAAGCTCAGAGTGAAAGCTGTCACGTCAGAAAATACCTGTCCAGAATGTCCTTCTGAGAACCCCTGCCATCCTGGTCCACTGAGACACCAGGAATCTCACCACTGAGGCCATGCCAAGTCCCATCTGGCCATATCTGGTAAGCCGAGTAAAGGATATGTGCTCTATAGAATAGAATGTCCAGATGGGCATGGGATGAAATGGTTAGGACAAGATTTAATGTCCTGGAGTCAGCTTACCAAAAAATGAGGCTTCAGTTTTTTTAAAGCTACAAAATCAAAATGTGCTGGCTATTTTATGTTTTGGTAGCACAATTTCCTTGTTCAAATTAAAGACTAATTTGAGTCTTGTTCATAATGTGCCTTGAATCATTGACCGTGTTGAAGTATTAATCTGTCTTCATCATGAGTGTAGTAACATTTTTCCACTTGGTTTTTCAAGTATGAGATGATAAAATTAAACAAATCAACATGCTACTTAACTTTAATATTAAACATTTATAGTGGCATGCTACTGCTCTCTGATTCTGTGTTTGGTCCCTGGTGACTTTGGGAAGCATTAGCCATGGCATATAATACAACCACAATATCATAACTCTACATCAGGCCTCATTGCAATGATGGAGGTAGGAATCAGGGTTTTATGAATCTTTGTGGAAGAAATATGAGCTGTACCCTGTTACTAAAAGATTCTGAATGCCCTTGGAAATCCCTATGTCATAGAGAAACCTACGGTTCACGCACAGCAAGTATTTAGAAATCTATGTGGTTACAGAGTTAATAAACCCTGTCTTGAGATTGCTGCTATGGGTACTTCTAAACTTCTGGGTGTCACTGCTCTCAATCTCTTTCTTTGTGTGTTAATGTGTACGAGTGTGTATGTGTGTGTGTTAACGTGTGCATGTGTGTGTGTGTGTGTGTGTGGAGATCAAAGACCAAAATGGTGAGGCTTCTTCTACCACCCTCCTCATTTTTGGGTTAAGTTCTCTCACTGAATGTGAAGGCCACCATGTTGGCCAGATCATCTGGCCAGTGAGCCCCAAGAAATTTCCTGTGACTAATTCTTCCATGGTAGGCATGTTGCTATTCCTGGCGTTTCCATGGGGGCCGGGTAACTGAACTCATCCCATCATGCTTCTACAGTGAGACATGCGTAGATGTGGATGAGGCTGAGACTTGTGAGGAGGTTAGCATCCGAAGAAAGGTATACTAAGGAAAGTGTGAAGCCCTCACCCAGCAGGCCTGAGATCCTGTCCTTGAAGCTAGCAACACACACACACACACACACACACACACACATGAATACATCTCAAACTATGAATTCAATGTCAACATTCAGTTTCTAAACTTGTCTGTGTGTGCTTAATCATGCCAACTTGAAGAAGTGATGTGACTTTCCTGACCCCCCTCATGCCATGCTGTTCCCAGAGGACATGGACTTACACTGTCACGTGTCCTAAAGACAGTATCCTTGTGTGCTTCAGGCAGCTCCAAGGTAACACCATTTCTGGTGTACAAATAATCAAAAGCTCAGGGGTGATTAAGTCTGGGGACCACGGGAGCAGAGCCCCTGGGATGCTGGTGTGTGGCTTCTGGTTTACTGGGGTCTAACTTATCACCTTCAAAAAGAATTGATTTTATTTTCTGTGTATGTGTATGTATGTGTGCCTGGGTCAATATCTGTGCACTACATGCAGGCAGGAGCTCACAGAGGTCAGAAGAAGGCATCAGATCCGTGGAACTGGAATTGCAGGTGGTTGTAAGCTTTAAGTCCGACCATGTTGACAGTCATTACCCATCATGTTATGGTAGGAAGAATAGAAATGGCTTCCTGAGAGACCTGTGCACCATGTGGGTGTTGGGAATCAATCCTGGGAACTCTGCAAGAGCAGTATGTTGAACCATCTCTCTAGTCCCTTATCTCTGAATATTGGTTGCTTTTCTTGTTTCTGTGACAGAATACTGACAAAAGCAACCTAAGGGACAAAGCGTTGGCTCACAGCAGACATCGTGGTGCCAGGATGCTGAGGTAGCTGCTCAGGGTGCACCTGGAAGCAGAGAGATGAATGCCAGCCCTCGGTTCTTTTCCTTCTTTTATTCAGCCTAGGACCCCAGACCTTGCATAGTGCTGCCCATGTGCATAGTGGATCTTCCAATCTCAGCTAGTTAGACTTATCTGGATCCCTTTCACAGAGTCACTGTATGGTAGGTTTCCATGGTAACTTTAAGTCCGACCATGTTGACAGTCATTACCCATCACGTTATGGTAGGAACGGTAGAAATGGCTTCCTGAGAGACCTGTGCACAAGCCTTGGCTGAGTGCAAAGCTCCAGAGCACAGGAGTCTAGGAGTCTGGCCTTGAATCCTATGAGCTATCTTCTGCTTGCCTTGACAAAACACTGTCTGAGTGGCTTATCAGCAGCAACAGGCATTTCTTTTTCTTTCTTTCTTTCTTTCCTTCCTTCCTTCCTTCCTTCCTTCCTTCCTTCCTTCCTTCCTTCCTTCCTTCCTTCTTTCTTTCTTTCTTTCTTTCTTTCTTTCTTTCTTTCTTTCTGTTTTTCGAGACAGAATCTCTCTGTAGCTTTGTAGCCTTTTCTGGTACTTGATCTATATACCAGACTGACCTTAAACTTACAGAAATCCGCCTGTCTCTGTCCCCTGATTGCTGGAATTAAAGGCGTGTGCCACCACAGCCCAGCTCAGACATTCGTTTCTAACAGTCTGGGAAATCTTGAGATCAAGCGAAGAGAGATTCCTTTTCTGGAAAACACCCTCTGTCTGGCTTTGAGGTAAAAAAAAAAAAAAGACAAGATGTAGGGAGCCCTATAATGCTGCAGTTTGAAATAATGAGGGAGCATAAACTTCCTGACCCCATGTAGTCTAGATCGTCTCCTAAAGCCTCTTCCCGACTCCCATTCTGATAATGTCTAGAGCCACCCTTGTAAATCTGAAGGAGTCAGGGAAGGGGAGGTGGCACATACTCGATCAATATTTGACGACTTCAGTCTATGCCTGGCTATCTGGAAGACCTGGGGAGATAATTACAGGAGTCACTTCAACCCTTTGGTAGCATGGGTGTAATAATGATAGATACTTTGAGGAGCTATGAGGATAATATGAAGACAAGGAATTCAGCATGGTTATGAGAGCACAGACATCCCTAGAGATACCTTCTCGGATTGTTTTGAACAGGTAGATTAATAAAAGAAAAGTTAGGGGCCGAGGTTTATTCCCCTTCTTACTGTTTGACAAGCTTGGCTTTACATTACATTACCAAACAAAACTGGCCATTTTGATAACTCTACACTGGCCTCCACAGTGCCCAGGTTTGTGCGACAACTCCATTCACAGCCTCAGTGCTGAGGGGTAGAGGCCAAGTGTCCCCTGAGGGCTTATGGATTGAAGATTTGGCCCCCAGAGATGAGTTCAACACTCTTGGGGGTGGGAGTGATCGTGTGATCTCTGCCCTAATCCACAACTTAGTGGGATTTGGGGGAGATGGCGCAAATGCGAGGATGGGGCCTAGTGGGAAGAAGCCGGTCCCCGGGGATGTTCATTTGAGGGTAGATTTGTCGGCAGTCTCTTCCTGACACCACCCAGCACTGACTCCTCACTTTCTTCCCACTGAGATGAGACCCTCTGCTGTGCTAGCCCTGAGTTGTCGCAGACCTAAAGACAGCAGACCATGGGCTTGAACTTCCAAACTAAAAGCTGTGGGCCAAGACGAACTGAATACTTGAAGTTGATTATGTCGGATATTGTGTCGTAGCAATGGAAATATACAGAGAACTTGAAATGTAAGGGCTCAGATGCTTCCCAAGGGAGTAAAGGAAGAGCTGAGTGGGATGTTGGCACGTCTGTAAAGTTCATCAATGGAAACCATCTCCCATCTCTCCCGAGGATGAAGAGAAGAGTGAGGGTGAGTGTCTATCACTGGAAACAACTACCAGCTCTGTGAAAATACTTCAAGTAGCAAAATGTATTCAGTGTTATCTATGTCTGATATTGGAGATTTAAAAGACGATTAAGACTATGCTAAGGTGTCATTCAGGGTGCACAGAGTCCCCATCCCACCCCACCCCACTTCACCCCATTGGCTTTGTAATGCTGTTTGATGCTACCACTTTTGGGGACTGAAAGTCAAATCATACCATTGGGTAGGTGTTCTAGGTTTAAGCTAATTTGTGTTCAAGACAACTCTGTCGAGCCGCTGATTCCTTTAGAAGGGAAAACCTTGCCTTATGTGTCTTTATCCTCCCCAAGGCACCATGGAGCAACTTTGCCAATAGTTATGACACGGACTGTTCATTTAGCTGGGCCTCTTACCACTTACCAGGCACTTTTGGGCTAACGATTGCATCTGGACCTTTCAGAAGCCCCGAGAGAAAGGGAGAGAGGAAGTCAAGAGAGCAGTCACCCCATTTCACATTCCAGTGTACTGAGACCCAGAACAGTCACGTGACCCGTCTGGCTCACACAGCATAGTGCCAGTATCTGATGCTAGACCTGCAATGTAGGTCACTGAAGGCTGATGCAACGCATTCTTTCCAGTAATTACTGTCTTGAATTTTTATCTAAATGCATCAGAACCAGTTGATGTACGTGTCACCCTGGAATTGCTTGCAAATTTCATAAGATAAACACTTGAAGGGGTCCAAAGCTCTCAATGGGTTTTATTGATTCTTCATCCCCTTCTCAGAAGGAGTTAGAACTTGCAATTTAAAAAAAATTAAAGCATTTTATATTTGCTTATTATTTATTGGGGTGAAGATGGCATTGTTGCAGCTTGACTGTGGAGGTCAGAGAGCAACTTGGGGGAGCTGGTTCTCTCCTTCCAACGTGTGAGTCTTGGGGATAGAACCCAGGTCCATCGGGTTGGTGGCAAAGAGCCTTTACCTGCTGAGCCATCTCCCTGGCCCTGTAGGAATTTAATGCTCATTATAAATGTAGTTGGTTTGCATGCAACATAGACTGTGCTCTGTGCAGTTGCCTAGAGAGAGGGCATGACCATTAAGAGGACAGAAAAGCCTGGTGTGTCTTGTAGTACGTTTCTAGTAGATAGTAGAGAGGAGTCAGCAAGCATAAAACCGCTGAGTGTTTGGGGGCTTTGGGGGACTGTGGTCACTGCTAAGAGGAAGGCTGAGTCTGGTCACAGGAAGTCTTCATGGTTCTCTAAACTGCTCTTTCATGGCATATGAAAAACAAAAGAGGCCGAGGAAAATAATTAAGTAGTGTCCCAGACCATGGTTTCACCAAATCGTCCTATCGTGATTCCCACGGTCCTTCATTCATTTTCCAAAATGTTATTAGAGTATGTGTCATTCTTCTCACCGTTGTAACAAAGTATCTGGCAAAGGCAATGTGAAGGGGCACGGGTTTCTTTCAGTTCACAGTAGTTATAATGGCTAACACAATGCATAATAGTTCAACTGTTTTCCTGTCTAGGATGCACCTTATTTATTTATTTGGTGGATTTTTTTGTTTGTCTTTGAATTTTATTATTTTGATCATTGTATGTGAGGTATGTTCCTGTTTGGATTGAATCTGTTTCTGGTTCTCTTTTTATGCTCTTTGTGTCTTTATGTCCATGTTTTCCCTCAGGTTAACAGTATTTTGAATCCATATTTTCTGTTATATAACGTGGGTTCCTGGCCTCCTTTCCCTTTCTCTTCCCTAGCTCTTGTTCTGCCTAAGTTGGGGCTTCCTGCTCCCACAGTTTCCACAGTCTTCTTCACTCCTTGTAAGGCATTTAGCTTTTTGTTCTGTTGACGGCATGGTTCAAACATTCTGTCTTTGAGCTCAGCCGCTGTCCCTTCTGTTGGATCAAGCTGGATGCTGAAGCTTTCAACCAATTTGGATTTGTTTCCTCTAACCACAATATTTGCCAGCTTAAGAATTTCCATTTTTGATGTTGTTTCTTTGTCAAGTTTATTACCTTGTTTCTGTGTTGTTGCCCAAATTTCATTTAACTTTTTTGTGTTTGTATCCTGAAGTTCACTAAACTTCTTAAAGGGAATAGTCTCTATTTCTCTTGTCACTTCACAAGAGTATCTTCCTCCCTGTCTGTGTCTCTTTCTGTCTTTTCTCCCTTTTATCTTTCTTCTCCCCCTCCTTCCCTCCCTTCCTCCTTTTCCCCTCCCTCCTTTCCTCCCTCTTTCCTTCCCTTCCTCCCTCCTTCTCTCCCTCCTTCCCTCTTCCTCCCTCTTTCCTTTTTTTCCATCTCGTTAGAATCACTCACCCATTAAGATTTTAAGAATTACATTGAGTCTGTGGTTTGCCTTGGGTATTATACATTTTAGCATTATTAAGTCTGCCAGTCTGTGAAAACAGATGTTTATATGTATCTATGTCTTATTTAATTTGTTTTATAGTTATCATTCCAGAGGCTTTCCCTTCCTTAGTTAAGTTTCTTGCTTGGTGCTTTATTCCTTTTGATGATGTTGAAAATGGGATCATTTAATTGAGCTTACTTTTAGATAGTTGTGAAGATATCAAAACACCACTGATTTTCATCTCTTAGTTTGCCAAGCTTGTTTATACCACCTAACAGCACCTAACAGATTTATGAAGCAGTGTGTGTGTGTGTTTGTGTGTGTATGTATGTATGTATGTATGTATGTATGTATGTATCTATACATACATACACAAATATGTCATCTGCAAATACAGGTCAATTTAACTCCCCCATTTATTTGTATTTTTTGTTTATTCAGGGTTTCCACAGGCTCACAGAAGTTTATTCTTTTTAAAGATACAAAAATGAAATATTATGGTTATATTGCATGAACAAAAGAAGTGAAGCGAAAGTGTTTGGATTTATTTAACTAGAGATAATAAGATACCCAGCGGGAGCCTGGGAAACTCTCACAGGGAGTATTTATCTTGAACTCATCCCAGCACATAAATATGGATTGTGTGTGGACTGGGTGTTAGACACCGGGACTTTGGTGACAGCTAATCATGGAGATGAGCACGAAGCTTGGCAGAGGTGACTGGTGGGAGCGGGAGAGTGGAGCTCAGAACTATAAGCATTTGTGTTGGTACCTGATAAGACTGTCATGAAAGCATGCTCTCAGGAAATATCTGGTCCTCAAAGTGGAGTAGAACTTCCAAGGGAGGCTCCTGGGAGGAGGTTTACATCCACTCTTAATGAGGGATAGGCTGGCAGGAAAGAGTGATGGATTGTGGGGCACAGACTGTAGAGACGGATGGAGTAGCTCATGCAGTGGTATGAAATTCCAAGGAAGTGTGAAGTTATCAGGACAGGAAGTTTTAGAGTCTGGAAATATGACAGGTGTTTGGGTACATTACAGAAATGTGAAGATCTTTTGAGTCATGCTAAATAATTTGACAGTGGACATATTTGGAAATGGTTATAGGTTGACTTATACTGGGTTGGTTTTAAAAAAAAAGTGAAACCATAAAAGCTTTGGGGGAATATACAAGAATAAAAAAAAGGGGGGGGCTGGAGAGATGGCTCAGAGGTTAAGAACATTGCCTGCTCTTCCAGAGGTCCTGAGTTCAATTCCCAGAAATCACATGGTGGCTCACAGCCATCTATAATGAGATCTGGTGCCCTCTTCTGGCACACAAGCATACTTGGAAGGAATGTTGTATACATAATAAATAAACAAAATTAAAAAAAAAAAAAAAGAGGATCACAGAGATGGTCCAGTGGATCCAGGCCATGAAACCTGATGACCTGAGTTTGATCCCTAGCAACCACATGATGGAAGGAGAGAACAAGCTGTCCTCTGCCCTCCACTTCCATACTCCTGCTGTGACGTGCATATATGTGCACACACACAAATAAATCAGTAAATAAATACAATACAAAGGAGAGGGAAAGTCTTGAGCAGGAAGGTGAGACTAGATTAGCATGTGATTATTAGAATAAAGGAAAGTGACGATTTAAAAATATTTATGACATTGCTGTCTGACAACCTCAACCAAAAGTCTTTCACCTAGAGGAGACTCACTCACTGAGCACAAAAACACCGAAACATCAGCAGCAGCAAAAACAACAATAAGAAAAGAGTCCAGAGCTCTGATGGGGAACCCAGGCCACAGTGCATTCAGTGACCTTAGCCACCAGGACATCTGCAGATGACAGTAAGGCAGACTTGGGCTTCTGGTTAGCGGTGTCTCCTTGCTGACTCCCAGCCTGCAGGGGTCTCTGAGGCAGCCTGCCCTCTGAGAGAGTTCCTGATGAATGTCAGTCTCTTATTTGCTTGCCATTTCTCTCCCTTTAACGTGGCGTACACAGATTTTTATGTGCCCCTATTTCACCCACATAACTCTTTTGTTGCCATGGAAATCAGCTTCAATTTTCTCCCATTCTAGCAATTGTGATTTTATAGTCTCCTTCCTTCACAAAGATAAGCCGCCTTCTGATTTATTTCATGTGGATGCCAGAAGTTGACCTCATTTGAGGCACAGGCAACCTTTATCTCAAGACAATGCCGCTGTTATTTACTGTACCTGATGTCACTTTGATTTCTCTCTGTGCGATCAATTTCCAATACAATTTCTTTTAGCTTTTGCATACCTTTACTAGAGTTTGGCGAAGGACTAGAGTTTAGTAAGCCTGTGAGGTTAAATTCTAGGTGTGCTCAGAGGCCAAGAAAACTGTTAAAGATGTGAGAAACTAACCCCAAGGCAACAACCTCCACAGCAGTAGGTACCAGGGAGCCATCACTGAGGGAGCAGGCCCAAGCCAGAGACCTCTGCTGGACTGGGTGTGAGTGAATCAGCAATCTGCAAGGTAGCAGTCCTGAGTCAGGAACCTCTGCAGGAGTAGGCCTGATACAGCGACCTCCACAGGACCAGGTACAAGGGAGCACCCGCCAAGGGAGCAGGCCTGAGCCAGAGAACTCTGTGAAACCCGGTGCGAGTCAGGGACCTCCAAGGGAGCAGGCCTGAGCCAGTGACCTCTGTGGGAGCAAGCCTGAGTCAACTGCCTTATCTGGAGAAGGCCCAAGATAGTGACCTCCATAGGAGCAGGCTTGAGCTAGTGACCTCTGTGGGAGCAAGCCTGAGTCAACTGCCTCATCTGGAGAAGGCCCAAGATAGTGACCTCCATAGGAGCAGGCTTGAGCTAGTGACCTCCACTAGAGCAGGCCCAAGGCAATGACCTCCAGAGCAGCAGGTACAAGGAAGCCACCACTGAGGGAGTAGGCCCAAGTCAGAGACCTCTGAGGTCCCGGCATGAGTCAGGACCCTCCAAGGAAGCACGACCAAGCTAGAGACCTCTGCAGGACCAGACCCAAGCCAGTGACCTCCATGGGAGCAGGCAGAAGTCAGGGACATCTAGAGGAACAGGCCTGAGCCAGTGACCTCTGCTGGAGCAGGCCTGAATCAGCGACTCATGCTGGAGCAGGCTCAAAACAGCTGCCTCCGAGAAAGCAGCCCCAAGCAAGCAAACTCCATGAGCAGGACCAAACAACCCCTGGGAGTGCTGAGCGACTTCCAGGAACACACTTTTGAGTTAACAGAATGTCTAAAAACTCTACAACAAAAAAGAAGCAAACTCACCCAGGATGAAAATAATCAAAATTGAGAGCTGAAATCAACAAAATAGAAACAAACAAACAAAAAAAAATACAAAGAATTAATGAGACAAAGAATTGGTTCTTTGAGAAAATCAACAAAATAGAAAAACCTTTATCCAACTTAAGCAAAAGGCAGAGAGAGACAGAATATCCAAATTAACAAAATCAGAAATGAAAAGGGGGACATAACAACAGACATGGAGGAAATCTAGAAAACCAATAGGTCATATTTTGTAAACCTATACACCACAAAATTGGAAAATTTAAAGGAAATGGACAATTTTCTGAATAAATATCACTTACCAGAATTAAATTAAGACCACATAAGCAAATTAAACAGATCTATAACTGCTAAAGAAATAGAGACAGTCATCAAAAGTCTTCCAACCAAAAAAGCCTAGGACCTGATGGTTTCAGTGCAGAATTCTGCAAGATTTCCAAAGAAGAACTAATACCAATATTTCTCAAACAGTTACACACAATTGAAACAGAAGGAACACCTGATTTTTGACAAGAAAGCGAAAAATATAAAATGGAAAAAATCATATTTAACAAATGATACTGGCATAACTACATATCAACATGCAAGACTGAAAATAGATCCATATCTATCACCATGCACAAAACTCAAATCCAAAGGATCAAAGACCTCAACATAAAGCCAACCACGCTGAACTTCATAGAAGAGAAATTGGAAAGTGCACTTGAACTCATTGGCACAGGAAACCACTTCCTAAATATAACTCCAGTAGTACAGACACTTAGAGAAATGATTAATAAATAGAACCTCCTGAAACTGAGAAGCTTCTATAAAGCAAAGAACATGGTCAACAAGATAAAACAACAGCCTACGGAATGGGAAAAGAGCTTAACCTACCCCACATCAGACAGAGGTCTGATCTCCAAAATATACAAAGAACTCAAGAAATTGGTCATCAAAAGAACACATAATCCAAGAAAAATTGGAGTACAAACCTAAACAGAGAACTCTCCACAGAGAAATCTAAAACGACTGAAAGACACTTAATGAAATGCTCAACATCCTTAGTCATCAGAGAAATGCAAATCACAACAACTCTGAGATTCCATCTTACACCTGTAAGAATGGCCAAGACAAAAAACACTGATGACAACTTATGCCCCAGAGGTTGTGGAGTGCTGGTGGGAGTGCAAGCTGGTACAGCCACTTTGTATGTCAATATGGCATTTTCTTAGAAAATTAGGAAACAACATTCCTCAAGACCCAGAAATACTACTTTTAAGTTTATACTCAAAGGATGCTCAATCGTACCATAAAGACATGTGCTCAGCTATGTTCATATCAGCATTGTTTGTCATAGCCAAAATATGGAAACAACCTAAATGCCCCTCGCCTGAAGAATGGATAAGGAAAATATGGTACATTTACATGATGGAGTACTACACAGCAGAAAAAATAATGGCATCTTGAAATTTGCGGGCTAGAAAACATCATGTTGAGTGAGGTAACTCAGACCTAGAAAGAAAAATATCATATGTACTCACTCATAAGTGACTTTTAGAAATAAAGCAAAGAAAAACCAGCCTACAATTCACAATCCCAGAGAACCTAGACAAAAGTGAGGCCCCTAAGAGAGACGTGCATGGATCTAGTCTACATGGGAAGTTGAAAAAGACAAGATCTCCTGAGTAAATTGGTAGCATGGGGATCATGGGAGAGGGTAGAGGTGTGGCAAGGCAGGGAGGGTAGCAGAGAAAAATATATAGCTCAAGGAAAACAATTATATAAAAGAAAAAGCTGGGCAGTGGTGGCGTGCGCCTTTAATTCCAGCACTCAGGAGGCAGAGGCGGGCAGATCTCTGGGAGTTGGAGGCCAGCCTGGGCTACAGGAGCTAGTTCCAGGACAGGCACCAAAGCTACAGAGAAACTTTGTCTCAAATAAAAAAATGAAAGAAAGAGAAAGAAAAAAAGAAAGAAAGAAAGAAAGAAAGAAAGAAAGAAAGAAAGAAAGAAAGAAAGAAAGAAAGGAGGAAGAAAGAGAGAGAAAGAAAGTGAGAAACTAGCTTAGATCAGGCATCTGAAAGCATAGTGTTCTAGTCACATTCCAGCAAGGGCTTTCTTGCCTAAGTTATATTACTTCTATTGAAGATTTGCCATTAACTGTACATATGTCTGTGTGTGTGTGTGATATGTAGGTATTTACATGATTGCAGGTGTTCTTGTAGTCCAGAAACATGCTGGATTCTTCTGATGCTGGAGTCGCAGATAGCTGTGAGCTGCCAAAATAGGGCTGGGAACTCAGGTCCTCTTCAAAAGCAGTACATGCTTTTAACTGCTAAGCCACCTCTCTGGCCCCATTACTCTCATTTAAATACCAAGTTCCCCATCTCTCAAATCAAGAGCTGATCTTGATTTTAAAATATCTTCAAGTGGGGTAGAATATCAAAATGACAAATTCATAAGAACTTGCTTAATGTAGGGATGAGTAATTTTCAACTGAGATTTTATTTTTATTCGTAACTATAAAAAGCCTGTGACTATAGAGGCTGTTGATACTGTCTGATATCTGCTTGTCATACTATCAAATTCAAATAAAGTGTGATCAGCTCAGCTCATGCTGTTATTTTCTGATTTGTATGTGTCCTTTGTGGTCAGAGTACCCGTCTATTATCCCTGTATCTTTTATAGAAGTTCTGGGTTTTAGAACATATCAGCCCATCAGACTGGCTATGTTTTCATTGTTCTGGAATTTTCTTAAGAATTTTAATCAATAAAATATGGAAGCATAACACTCTATAGGAGACAAGTCTGAACAGGGTAATTCATTTGGTAATTTAGCATTGGCAATTATGGAATTATCTGAGAGCTATGGATCATGCCAGATATGAGTCCCAAGTAGAAAAGAAGCTGTAGAACATGAGGGCATCAGGGTATGGCCCTGCTGCATCCAGATAGAGAACCTAGGGTCTAGACTAGACTAGGTCATCATGAAGGAAGCATTGGATGTGGTGGGCTTCTCCAAAGAAATGCTTACTGACTTGAGTTGTGTGAACTCCAAGATGGGTGTGGTGACATTAAAAGAAGCATGCATCAGAGTGTGGGGCTGAGGGTACACAGAGACGTCAAGGCCCAGACTGGCAACCTCTGTATGCCCGGATCCTGAGCAACACAGTGTGTGATCTGTACTATTGTGAAGGGATATGGAGGTTGGTTCCACGGAGTTTTAAATGTTGGCCAGCAGAAACCGATTTGAGATGGCTAGTGCTAAATAGTTGGCTATATCCTTAGAACATGAAGGGATGTCTGCTGGGCCTAAGACAGGGAGGCAATGGTGTGATTTGGGTGGGATGTGTCCCCAAAACCCCTTATGTTGGAATATTTGGTCTCCAGATAATTGTGCTATTTTGGAAGACTTTGGAGCATTTAGGAAGTGGAGCCTTGCTGGAGGAAGTAACTGGTGGGGGTGGGTCTTTAAGTCCTCTAGCCTGTACCTACTTCCTGTCCTCTCTGAGTTCCCCTGTTTTTGTTAAAAGATTTATTTTATTGGGCTGAAGAAGACGCTCAGTGGTTAAGGGCACATACTGCTCTGTAGAGGACCTGACTTTGGTTACTAGCATACGTGTTAGGAAGTTCATAACTACCTGCAACTCTAGCTCCAGAGGGCCTCTGGTATCCATGGATACTCATGTGCACATATGCACACATAGACATGCCCATACACATAATTAAAAAAAAAACTTTAAAACAAAAATATTTTATGTTTTTCTATTATGTACTCTTTCTCTCCTTCCCTCTGTACCTTCCCCCCCCCTCTCTCTGTGTGTGTACTCACATGTAGGACCCTGTGGAGGCCAAAGTGAACATTGTCCTTTATGGACTTACAGGTGAGGTGGTTGTCAACTATCTAATATCGGTGCTAAGAACTGAATTTGAGTCCTTTGCAAGAGCAGCAAGTGCTCTTAATTTAACCACTGAGCCATCTTCCCAGCACCTTGCCCCTTTTCACAGGGATACAATGAGTCAAGCACCTCATATTTCTGCCACCATTTTTTTCCCCACCACAATGGATTGTATCCCTTATTAAACTGAAGCTGACCCTTGTTAAGTAGTCGGTCACTGCAATAAAAAAAAATTGCCAATACAAATGCAAACTCAAGAAGTATATTCAAGCAAGAAATATTTATGAGCTCAAAACAATTCTTCTGTGGGCCTCTCCTGGTGTTCTGGCTTCTCTGCCTGACTCTCCTGCATTCTTCTCAGAGGAAGGATGTTTTGTTCGAGTCCCCAGTGAATATCCATAAACTTTTAGTACACTTTTCCTAACTCCCCCAGTGGATTTTAAAACATGAAGCTTTCAGGTTCCCACTGGCACAGGAGAGAATGACATTAGCTTGGCCAGATCAGCCATAGTCACATGTTTAGTACCACAATGTAATCAGAATTCTAGAAGCCTCTCTGACTCAGTGGGTTAAGGGAGAGCATGTGAAGAGTTACAACATAATAGCATCGGGGAATTTCATTGCAATGATAAAGAGGAGCTAAGCAACCTTTGAGAGATAACGGGCTGTCATCATTTCAGATCATGTGTACTCTGAATGCAGTAATGTAGTAAATATATTACTAATATTAGTAAGTGTAAGGAGTATAACATAGAAGATGCAACAGAAACCCTCTGGATGCCTCTCCTTCCTCGCCTTCACACAATCTTTTAGTCATTTTATATTCACACAAATATTCAGAGATACAACATATATATGTAATGTATATTGTGTGGATATATATATACATATACATATGCATATGCATATACATATACATATACATATATGGCTTTATGCTGGGCAAAGAAAACAGTGGGAGCAAGCTGTACACTCTCCTGTATCTATGACACAATAGTGGAAGTGTTTTTAAAAAATATTTAGAGAAATAATGCAGACTATGCACCTTCAGCTGAATTTGTTCTTCCACCGGATTTTGTAGATGAAGTTTGATTGCAACCCAGCTATATCCATGTATCGACACATTTGCTTATGACTGCTTGTGGTAGATTACGGGCTACATGTGCTGGGGATTCTGTGGGCTTGATCTAAATGGCCGACTGAACCCTACTCCTAAATTACACGTATATTTTGAAGTTTCTTGGTGCTTTTTCAAGCTGTAAGCTGGGAAAATGTGGTTTTAGTAAATATTCCTCTTCGTTTAGCATTTTAAAACAAAAGCCCCAAGAGAATTGTTTGGCTACAGTCACAGTGCTAAAATGTTGATACCTATTACAGGACTGTCCTCTATATAATGATTGAATTATTTTATATTGAGGTAAAATGATAGAACCACTGAGAAGCATGAATATATACACCAGCATGTGCTCACTACTAAAATACATACTAATGGCAATGCATATTCCAGTACATATTCATTTTCATCTACTATGAAATGTCCTTGATTATTTATTTTCATTTCTTGGAATGTTCTTCTTCTAGGAGCACTTGGTGTAAATTCTTTCTTTGCATTCTCTGAGGTTTTAAATGTCTGTACTGATAGCTACAAACTCTCTGCTTAGATTGCTCTAAGTATCCCAACAGTCCTGGTTTAATTAACTGTACTTTCATTTTTACTTCAAGATCTTAGAAAACCAAGAGCAAACCAAGCCCAGAAGTCGATCCTGTCATCCAGTCCACATCTTTCAACTGGAGAACTGGGGCAGTTTACACATAGGACCTTTAGTGACAAGGGTTTGCTGATTCTTGTAGTCGCAATGCTGTTTTCTCTTATGGGTTTCTTTGGTTCTTGTTTTTCTTATTGCTCCCATTTATACTATGGGTTTGCTGCTGTGCTGAACAGGATGTGATCAATTGCTGGTTGGTTCTCCTCTGTCCACCTATTTCGCTGCTGATATTTATTCTTCCCTAAGCTGTTGTGGTTGAGGCCATCTTTCTGCAATGCTGATGTTGCAGTCATGAGTTCTTATCTTTCTGGGTTTGTTATGACTTTTTTCTTTCTGCTGACTTCTAATGGTAAATCTAATGGGTCTTGTACCTTAGCTGACGGGTTATTTGTTTGAAAGTCTTCAAATGTATCTTTCCATATCTTCATGGATTTTAGGTTTGTGCTGAGAGCTCTGAAATTACTCTGGTGTATTTGATTTTTATGTGGAGTGCTATTTTTCTCTTATAGACTTTAATAATTATGGGGTTTTGTACTATTATTATTTTAACTATAGTGTGTCACAATATATTTTTCTCTGGTCACGTCTCTTCGGGTTTCTAAGTGCTATTTGTCTTCTTTCCCTCCAGATTTGGGAAATTTCATAATATAGTTTCATTTGATTTTTTTCTATGCTTTAAGTTTTATTTCAGAAACTTCTTTGTCCTAATGAATTCATGGGATGTACTCACTCATATTTGGTTTCTAGCCATAAATAAAGGACATTGAGCCTATAATTCGCAATTCCTAGAGAAGCTAAATAAGAAGGTGAATCCAAAGACAAACATATAGGCATCCTCCTGAATATTAATCTTCATCAGGCGATGAAAGGAGACAGAGACAGAGACCCACATTGGAGCACCGGACAGAAATCTCAAGGTCCAAATCAGGAGCA
>NC_022014.1:42199230-42236281 GCF_000317375.1 Microtus ochrogaster
CGGACAGTGAGGACTACTGAGAACTCAAGAACAATGGCAATGGGTTTTTGGTCTGACTGCACGTACTGGCTTTGGGGGAGCCTAGGCAGTTTGGATGCTTACCTTACTAGACCTGGATGGAGGTGGGTGGTCCTTGGACTTCCCACAGGTCAGGGAACCCTGACTGCTCTTCGAGCTGATGAGGGAGGGGGACTTGATCGGGGGAGGAAAATTTTATGCTGTTCTACCTATACGTGCTCTCCTTTTGGAAGAGTCTTTTCTTTATTATCAAAACTCTTCTCATTCAGCACATTACTGGCAAAAAGTGTCTTATAACCACCCTGTTCCAGAACTGCATTTTCTTACCAACCTGAATGTTTGGGACTCCAGAGATGAGCTTTCAAGACTTGGAAAGAGCTCTCTGCAGAAGTAATACCATGTAGAACTCAATGGCCAGGGCACCGGTAGAGATCTCTATGAATGGGCCCCACAGATGCATTTTCACAGACCCTGTCACTCTAGAAAAGTTATTCTATCATTGAAGGCTAGTCTCTGACTATAATGACATTGGTATTGTATGATTGTATGAAAATTATGGGAGATATTCTTGATAAAGTTACTTATTATTGGATAGATTCTCTGTATATATTTGTAAATGTTAGTGATTATTGATAATAATCATTGTTATCAGTAGCATTTTTTAAGAAGAAAATAAATTCTATAATAAGTATATTTTACTGTGTTATTCTCTTACCACATGGCATTTTAATTTTTTTACATTTCTGAAATAGTAACTCTCACTAACATAGCCTGAAGCCTCAAATATAATAAAACAACACTACTTAAAATATTTTTAAAAATCTGAACAACAGCCCCACATGTACAGTAAGAATTATCATAATAAAGGAAAGTAAAAATAGCCTTTCTGGCCAATCTGATGAGGCAAGGTTGTTTCTGTATTTGCTCTTGAAGTATTAAAAGGCAGGGACCATAATTAAGTGAACAGGAAGGAGATGGTTCTACCCATAGCCATGTTGTGTCTGCCAGGGAGAAGAAGTCCTGTAATAGACACCCAAAAGTGATGTTGGGAAAACACATTAGTACAGTTCTACCTTCTGTCAGTTCATAAAATGGTTGAGTGAGTCAGATGCTGACCACAGAACTAGAGACTCAACCCTTCTCCAAATGAGATTCTGTGTATGCTAGACCTGCTTAGCCTTTCCTCACCTTCAAACTGGAGGTAAAGATTATTGTAGCTAAATAATGCAGCTAAATAAAGTCAGCTAGCCTTCAACACCCACGGGGTCTATAGCTACAGTAGGTTTTGCTTTATAGGCTTCAACATCCATGAATAACGAATGTTAAAAATAAATTAGTTGTTGATGTATGGAGTACATACAAACTCATCTTTACCATTGTTCCCAATGCAGCACAGTTTAAGAGATATTATACAGCGTTCACTCTGTATTAGGTATTCTAAATAACCCACAGAGGATTTAAGGAAGAGTTGTTCATGTTGGGGCTAAATATTAAGCCTTTTAATTTAAGGGACAAATATCCCTAAATTATGATATCAGTGGAAATTTCTGGACTCATGTGTTCCTGTAAGAATTTTCTGGGAAAGACTGTATGCTGCTGTCCCCATGCAAATGTAGTATTTTAGAGCAAACATTATGTAAGAGATGGAAGTGATGGCAGAAATAAGACCTTGGTTCTTAGCTGTTTTTTTTTTCTTTATGAATGCCTTAATTTTATTTTATTTATTTATTTTTTTGACTTGAAATAACTTTTATTGTTTATTACACTTTTTTTCCCCCGTCTCTTCCCCGCCACCGCCCCCCATTTCCCTCCCCCTCCCCCAATCAAGTCCCCCTCCCTCCTCAGCCCGAAGAGCAATCAAGGTTCCCTGCCCTGTGGGAAATCCAAGGAACCCCACCTCCATCCAGGTCTAGTAAGTTGAGCTTCAAAACTGCCTAGGCTCTTACAAAGCCAGAGAAAAACATATAGGCATCCTCCTGAATATTTACCTTCATTAGGCGATGAAAGGAGACAGAGACAGAGACCCACTTTGGAGCACCGGACAGAAATCTCAAGGTCCAAATCAGGAGCAGAAGGAGAGAGAGCACCAGCAAGGAACTCAGGACCGCGAGGGGTGCACACACACACTGAGACAATGGGGATGTTCTATTGGGAACTCACCAAGGCCAGCTGGCCTGGGTCTGAAAAAGCCTGGGATAAAACCGGACTCTCTGAACATAGCGGACAATGAGGACTATTGAGAACTCAAGAACAATGGCAATGGGTTTCTGATCCTACTGCACGTTCTTAGCTGTTTTTGCAACTCAACAGTAACATCACATCTTCTTTCCAGCATCTTAACTTCTTCATTCGTAAATAAAATTGGCATTGGTCAGTAATTCCCACCTCATTTATTTTATTTTATATTTTATTGTTTTTAGTTGAGCTATACATTTTCCCCACTCCTCTTCCACCCCCACCATGCTCCCAGTTTACTCAGGAGACCTTGTCTTTTTCTCCTTCCTAGGTAGATCCATGTTTGTCTCTGTTAGGGTCTTCTTTGTTGCTTAGTTTCTCTGGGGTTGTGGACTTTAGGCTGGTTATTCTTTGCTTTATGTCTAAAAGCCACTTATGAGTGAGTACAAATTATATTTGTCTTTCTAGGGGTGGGTTATCTTACTCAGTATGGTTTTATCTAGTTCCATCTATTTGCCTGCAAATTTTAAGATGTCTTTATGTTTTACCGCTAATTAGTACTCCATTGTGTAAATGTACCATATTTTTCTTATCCATTCTTCATCTGAGCGGCATCTAGGTTGTCTCCAGGTTCTGTCTATCACAAATAATGCTGCTGTGAACACGGTTGCATAAACGTCCTTGTGGTATGATTGCTCATCCTTTGGGTATATAAATAAGAATAGTATTACTATTATTTGAGGTAGATTGATTCCTAATTTTCTGAGAAATTGCCGTATTTATTGCCAAAGAAGCTATGCAATTTTTACTTCCACCGGCAATGGAGGAGTGTTCCCCTTACCCCACATCCTCTCCAGCATAAGTTGTCATCAGTGTTTTTGATCTTGACCATTCTTTACAGCTGTAATATGGAATCTCAGAGTTGTTTAAATTTGCGTTTCTCTGATGGCTAAGGATGTTGAGGATTTCCTTCCAGATCTTAACCTACATCAAATTACCTAGAATGCCCATTAAATAGATTCCTGAGTTTTCTTCATAGTTTATGACTTAGTAATCTACAAATTTGCATTTTAAGACAGTCTGAAAAATTCTCTTGTGATGCTATTTGTTGAGAGACTTGTGTGGATTAGAAAATTTTTTGCTTTTAAGAAGACATTTTCCCCTTTTTCTTTATTTTTCCAATTTAAGAGATTAAAGATTAAAGATTTGATAATGCAAGCTGGGAGGTGGTGGCACACGCCTTTAGTCCCAGCACTTGGGAGGTGGGCAGGTGGATCTCTGTGAGTTCGAGGCCAGCCTGGTCTATAAGAGCTAGTTCAAGGACAGGCTCCAAAGCTACAGAGAAACCCTGCCTAGAAAAACAAAAAAGAAACAAAACAAAAACAAACAAACAAACAAAGATTTGGTAATACTGCACTCTGACCTGAACAGCAGCTGCAGTTGCCTGCACAGGACCAAGCCTGCCAACATTCCAGCATGGAAAACAGAAGGGCTCATGAGGCCCGACCCCTAACTGAGGTGCTATTGACAGTTGCTGACTTCAGGGGAAAAAAATTGAGTTTTCTTTAAGGGTGTGTCCCATGCACTGGTGGATGGCCCCAGACCCAGGATTCTATGAGCTCCCAAACTGGACTCAGCGAGTTGTAAAAACAGAAAACGGCATGAAGTTGGGAAGGGGGATGGGAAAAGGATCTGGGAAGAGTTAGGGAGAAGACCCTAGGATGAATGTGGTCAAAATGCATTGTATGTATGTATAAACTTCTCAGAAAATTAATAAAGATATTTTACTAAGACTGTGGAAGACCCCAATTCTGTCTATATCACAGAGTAAATTTTAGTTAATTTTTATTTTGCTAACTTCAACACCATCTGCATACATGTTAGCAGTGTTTCTCTGTCTTTGTGCTTGTGTACATCAGCCTCCTGCTGATTGCTGCAGGTTTTAAATGCCAGATACTACAATAGAGGCTTATTAGCAACTTAATGTAAAGAAAAATGCAAATCTTGCAAAAAAAAAAACAGGAAAGATTTTGAAAAATTTCTTAACATGATGTTCCAATATCTTGCAAACTCATTGTAAAGGCTCTGACAGAGTGAGGTCAGTTAATCAAGGTATATCAATGATCAAATATGAGCAAATAATAGACTTCAAACAAATGGCTTGAAATGCGAAGATAAAACAACTCCTTGGATGAATGAAAAAGTCTCAGAAACACTGTTGTAAAAATTCGGTTAATTATACTTTTGTAAACTGATGGCTATCTTGATTGTCAACCTGATGGGATTTAGAATCACTGTGGAAAAAAAAATCCTGGGCATGTCTGTGAAAGTTGCTCAGTTAGGTGAACTGAAAAGGCAAGAATCACTCGAAATGCTGTCCACACTGTCCATGGGTTGGGCATTCCCCAGACTGAATAAAAAGAAAAGAAGCCAAATAGCATCATTCATCTATCTGCCTCCTGACTGTGACCACAATGTGACCAGATGTCTAGAGCTCCGGCCATCATGCCTCCCCTGCACAATGTTCTGTAACCTTGGACTGTGAGCAAAAACAAACTCAGCGTATATTTGTCACAGTAACAAGACAAGAAATTAATTCATCAATACTGAAGTTGTCAAGCAATCAAATGTTTCCTCAGAAATATTATATAATTCTTACCTATAACCTAATTCATTCCCCCTTTCTTTCTTTTTTCTTTTTCTTTTCTTTTTTTTTTTGCTTTAGATTTATTGTGTGTGTTCTGTATGTAGGTGTTTGCCATGGCTTGTGTGTAGAGGTCAGAGGACAGCTGTGGGACTCAGTTTTCTCCTTCCACTGTGAGGGTCCTGAGGATTGAACCTGAGTTGTCAGGGTTGGTGGTAAAATGCTTTTACCTCTTGCTGACTCCATGCGTTGTTTTTCTTAGTGTTTTGCTATTGTAACATTAATCTTGTTAAGCACCAAACACAGTGATTCTTGAATTAAGAATTGGGACGTACCCAACAGTAAGTTAGATGAGCAGTGTTAACTTAATGTCAACAGATTGGAAGGATGATATTTAAGAGGAGAGAATACTGTCTGTGAGGAGGGCTTCATAAGGAATGGTATCTTTAGAAAGTGTTCCCTAATTAAAACTGGATATTATATCAAGATTACTGAGTTGAGTGAGAAAGACTTCAGACAACTATGAAGTATCTTAAAGCAGTGTAACTAAAAAGGAGAGTTATGCCATTGAGAGGTTGTGCCCCTTTAAGTGATTGACATTCAACAACCAGTCAGATGGGTCAAGCAGGCACTTCCACAAGCAGGAGACTCAGCCCAAATTGAAATATTGCACCTCACCAAGCAAGTGTATCCAGCTTTCACCTGTAGATTAAAAAGGGGGCATCTGATCTCTTTTAAAGTCATGATTTCTAGCATTGTAAGAGATGATGAATAATATCTGTGACTTGGCGGGATTTGGTCAGAGCCAGACTTCTTGACAAGGGGATTCATTTCTTGATGAGGAAAGGAGGGCCTCTGGAAATCTTTCCCTGAAGTTCCTGGCACCATTTCCCACAACCTTAAGTTCAACAGCTGTATCTTTGACAACTCTGGTAATAAACTGAAGTCTATTAGGAGACCTCTGCAAGGTGTGCCTTGTGGTGATCCCTCTACCTCAGAAGGGGTGGTCGAATCTGGTGTCTAGAGCTGTGTCCCTGTCCATGATTCTGTGCAGTTCCCTGGAGTTAGGCCAGGAATCTTTTCCTGAGGAAATCAGCCAGCTCCCACGGACCAGACACAGACTTCATTTGTTATTGCCTGTTTACATGACAGGTAATTGTTCCTGGGAATTGCAGGCATTTCTGTAGGTTTCCTATTTAAATGCTTGTGTGCCTTTGAGAACACATTTTCTCGAAGAACCAAACACTTTAAGTAATGTAAGCTTGACTCACTATGTAAAAGAGCCTCTAAGAAAATTTAGAGAAAATGCTAAACGAAATTTTTGGTAAGAATCATATAGTCTGGTATCAAAATGAAACACCACGTGGCTGGGGAGATGGTTATGTGGGTAGAAGTGTTTGCTGTGCCAGTGTAAGGATCTGAGTTCAAATCCTCAGTACCCACATTAAAAAATGGTCATGGCCTGGCATGCCTAGAGTCCCAGAATAGAAGGTATTAAGTTGGAGATATATGGATCTTGAGGGCTCACAGGCCAGTTAGCAAAATCAAAGGCTCAGCCTAAGATTGAGTGAGAGAATCTGTCTCAAGAGACTAAAGGAGACAGTGATAGAGGAAGACACCCAACATCCCATTCTGGCCTCCACATGAGTTCGTATAAACATGTGGATCTGAATGCTTACACGGATATATGTGTGCCCCTCACACACAGCACCATACATTACATACCAAATGGACACACACTGCGTGCGCGCTCGCGCGCGCGCACACACACACACACACACACACACACACTATACACACCAAAATGGAAAATCTTGAATACAGACCAGAGGTTCTGAGGAATGGAAAATATAAAGCAAACAGATCTCGGTACAGCCAATGTATAAATATACCAGAAACAAGTCATTCAACAGTGTGAGTTATGGTCAGTGTGTTGCTATCCAGTACTAGGTAAAGATTTACTCAACTGAAACACATGCCCTGATATAATATGTAAGCTGTGCTAAAACTGGGGGTTTGCATGCTGTGACTAGTCACAAATCTGGGTTCAAGAGCTCACTGTCTTTTGACACCTATACAGGTAGCTTCTTGTGTCTCATAGGCCTGATGGGGAGGAGCTCCTGGCTGAGCTGCAGTGGAATGATGCTCCACACTGCGCAGCCAGCACAGGACTCCACAGGCTATTAGTTCAGGGTAGTTAATTATGTAGACCTGATTCTAGGTTTTCAGGGAAGATAAGGCTAGTTATCTATAAGACATTAGCTTTAGATTTTGGTCCCTAGCAACAGAAAAAGCAAAGAAGTAGGGGGAAAAAAAACCCACACCAAACCAAACAGCCCCTGCCTCTCTCTGGACCTAGAGAATTAAGAGTTCATTGTTCCAGTTTGAAAGAGAGATGAGGGCTGTAAGCTATAACTTCACCTTCCTGGTACCAATTCTCTCTATCTCCTAGGTGGCCACATGCGAGGGTAGCCTGACTAGTAACCAGTTCCTCAAAATGAGACTCCAATACTCTAATATAAACACTGGTCAGGGGCTCATGAAGCTCAGGCTATTTTCAAACTTGCTGTATAGCTAAGGAAGGACCTGGAACTCCTGATCCTCATGACTCTACAACCTAAGTGCTGGGACTCCAGTGTGAGCACTGACACACCCGAAATGTTATTTTTCAATTTTATTTAAAGATTGATTTTTAAAAATTATTTATATGACTGTGTGAGTGTGTCCAGTCCTCTGGATCTGGAAATTACACTCAGCTGTGATCCTACTGCTATCCTACCAACAAATGGATGCTAGAATAACTCACTTGGGTCCTGCTGAAAACTGTCCAACCATCTCTCCAGCCTCGAGAACTGTTTTTACAAAACAAAATGGCAGAGGGGGGGTTCTCCTAAGAAAGAAGTAGAGGTTGCTGCCCTGCCTTGCGTTGAAGACAGACTGCCCTGCTCGCACAGGGAGCACACTGCCGATTTTTATTATGGCTGCTGTGGTGATACTAATTATTCCCAGCTGCATGTGGGCCATTGCTTTGTGCCTGATGCATTGCTGAATTATTGAATTCCCCATCACTCTCCAGGGACAACACAGCCCGCAGCAGCTGTGCTGGCCATGTCCATAGAGCCTTGAGGCTATCTGGTCACCGTTCAATGAGTTAACGAATTCCCAATGGGATGCTGATTTGTGTAATTCCCTCTGTTTGACATTCGTCAGGTCATTCTTGGCTACCCTGTTTATTAAGAGCAAAGTTCAGGGATGGGGAGACAGACCAGCAGTGAAGAGCAGAGAACTTGCTGCTCTAGGGGAGAACTTGAGTTGGGTTCCCAGAACCAACATGGTAACTCAAAATCTCCAGTCATTGCAGTTCTAGGATATCCAATGCTCTCTCTTGCCTCCATGAGCACTGCATGCACTTGGCACACAGACATGCATGTGGATAAACACTAATACACATAAAGTAAAAATAAATCCAAAAAGTGAAGAGTCAAGTGGAAAGCCCACTTGCCCACTTGTTTGAGCATCAGTTCCTCATTTCCCATTGCAATGTTCTTCATCATCCAAGGCTTTCTCCCATGGTCCTTCTTCATGTTCCTCTACATCTTCACCTGTGCTTTCTCTAGGTTCATCTTCCTCTTTCTTTGGACCTTTTGTAGCTTTAGGGGAATATTTGTCCTTTTATTGCTTAATATTGTTTTTCTAAAAATCATTTAAGTTCCAGAGAAAAGACTCTATAATTATTTATTGAAAGAATTAACCCCCCAGGTAGGGTAGATCTTATTAGCCTCATCTTATCATGGATGATTCAAAGACTCATAAATGGCTCATGGTCACATTAAACAGTAGACAGACTCATATAAAAAAAACCTCATAGGGCTAGCCCAGCTCTACCCTCATATTCATTGTTAATGACAGCAAGGAGTCTCTACAGCTCATCTCCTTGTCTTCCATAGTCCTCCCTGGTAGATTTTTGTCATTTCCACTATGTGGGAGCCTTGTGACTTGTCTGAACTTGTGAAAATACTGATTGGTGGATCCTGAAGTATGTTCGACTTCTGAACCTGTATTTTCTTTTGTGTGTGGTACTGTATAGCACACAACATGAGTTGCATGTACATGTATGTGTGTATTTGGATCAAACTTCAAAATGGAATCTCATAGTCTGTAAGCTTTCCCAACCACGATTTAAGAGGCTTTTTCTCTCTGCACATATCTAATCAGGGGAGAGAACAACAGAGAACCGTCTCTCTGCCAATATGTTTCCATCCCAAATGCCTTTGCTCACCATATGGCTTTCTGAGCGTCACTCACAAGTCTTAGGCAAGACCTGCGGATAGTAATTAAGACTCATCCATCATAGGTCAGTGAATTCCCAGCTTCATGTAGCACCTGCCAGTAAAGCATTTAACTCCCACGAAGGACCTGGAAATCATAGGCCAAGTAAAGAGGTCAGGCAGTTTCCTCAGCTGAGCAGTGACCCCCCCCCCCTGTAATATAAGGCAAGACATTTTATGACCACGCTGTTTAAAAACACCTCCTCTAAGGAGATTGTGTGAGGCTTGCCAAGCGGGTGCCAATGTCTTTCCTTTGATTTAATTGGGTGACATTTAATGACCCTTTAACAAATGCCAGGTTCGTTGCTAAGCAATTTTTGTTTTAAATGTCATTTGGTCCTCACAGCACCTCTGAGAACTAGGATGTATCAATGTTACTGTTTCAGAGATGAAGGAGCTGAGCCTTGGAGATGCCCAGTGTCGTGAACCGCCATCATCTGGTGCTTAGAACCAGAGCTACTGCCTTTGGGCTCCTCTCAATATTTGTTGATTTCTTTATTTACTGATGACTATTCCTGCCCAGCTTTAACTACCAACTTGACATGGCCTAGAACTTTTCTGAGAAGGGAGTCTTCACTTAAGAGGAAATGGGGACTCTATTGAGTAAGGCTGGGGCAAGGCCAAGGGAAGGGAAATCCGTAGATACACACCTGGTCTTAGTGTTCTCATGTACTTTCAACTGCCATGAGAAAACACTTTGACCAAGAGCAAGTTAGGAGAGGAAAGGGTTTATTTCAGCTTACAGGTACTGTCCATCACTGAAGGAGGCCGAGACTGCCTGCCTAGGGAATGGTGCCACCCATGGTAGCGGGTCAGGCCTTTCTACATCACTTCTACTTCAGCTCATAATTAAGACTGTCTCCCACAGACTTGCACACGGGCAAGCATGATCTGACAGTTCCTAAACTGAGACCACCTCCTCCTTCTTGGAAGTGAGCGACAGGACTCAGAGTCTCTGGATCCTTGGTCTGCAGGGCTGTGTGGATGAGCCGTGCAGGGCTTTGGTTTTGTCTTCTCTAGCTAAACCCTACTCAGTCAGCATCTGGGTCAGATGACTGACTGGCTCAGTGATTCAGAATGTCCGATTCTCATGGGCCCACTCTAGCATATCTCTTTTCTGGACCTACCCAATATATGAAGAAGCCATCCTAAGACACTAGGAAACTGTTTAAAGTCGCAATCATCGTCCAACATTTATTGAGCTGACCCACCTATCAATGCTTATTTCAGATACTCATGTGATAGCCCTTTTCAGGTTATTTGGGCTCCAGCTCACATAACTGCTTCCTCAGTGAAGACACTGAGGTTCTCAATACTGCACTTCTTTTAACTTCCTCCATCTATCTCATTGACTAGAAAGTACTGAGTTTACCTGGTTGCTTGCTTCACTGTGGGACCTATCACGCAGGCATAGTAACACTCCAGGTGGCATTGGGGGTGACCCCTCTCTATTGGAATGTAAGCTTCATGCAAACTCAATGCGGAGTTGCTTCCAGTACCTACGTATACATATGCGAGAGGGTAGATTGGAGAGAGTGTTCTGCGCCAACACTAAAGAATGTTATGTATTTTATTCCTTTTTGTTATTGAGTTCTATATTATGCTTCTCTGAATTGGGTCTCGATGCTAGCAGAAGGGAAAACTGAGGATCAGAGAGGGAGGTAGCAGTGTGCAGCCATACTTCCTGATAAAGCCAGGATTCAAATCTTCTATCTGAATCTGAAGACTCTTCTTTCCCTTATTATCATGCCATGAATTTATATTCTTTTTTTTTTCTTGAATAAAGGCATCAAATTTCCTGTTGCCTTCCAAATGTGTTTTGAATAGAAAATGTTCCCTGCTGCCTAATTTCATGCTTAGCATGGGATGAAGGTTTAGGGCATTACTCTGTGTGCTGACTGGCATAGAGAAATTGTTTCCTGTATGTTTTTGGTGCAACACTGACCTTGTGTCTTTCCTCCAGTGGATAAGCCCATATTGCTTAGAATTTTATATTATTCTCCCCATCCTTAGGGAGCAAAAGCATGCTGGTATCTTAAATATAAAAACGATGTATCCAGGTAAACTAATTACAGGTGATACCTCCAAAGCCACAGAGAGCAAGACCTCAGATTTAATTAAGCCAAGGCTGTAACCATCTGGGGACAGCTGGTGATGAGGTAAAACATGCTGTCCTCAGTCACACCGGGGTGAGGGCAGGCAGAAGCCTGTGGTGACTAACCAAGGCAGACAGTAGACATCTGGTGCTCATCTCAGAAGGTCACTGGATCTGGTCCCACAGTCCAAGGAGCTGGCAGACGTGACACTGGGCCAGCAGGGGCCTCTGCACAGGTTCTCATGGTGTTCTCTGGAATGCATAATGATGGGAGAGTTTGTTTTTTTTTTTTTTTTTTTGCCTTTCCAGCTGCTATGAAGAATCTATTTTGTCACAGAAGAGAGGCAACTTGTCTTTCAAGTTCTACCCTCTCATAGCCTTTGGTTGGTTACTTTTCTCATTTCTGTGACCAAATATAGCCAAGAAGCAACTTAAGGGAGGAAGTACCAATTATGGATGGTGGTTTGAAATTTTGCAGTCCCTTGTGGCAAGGAAGACATGGTGTTAGGATAGGTGCACAGGAGTGACAATGAAGAGTTAGAACGGGTGCACAGGAGTGACAATGAAAAGTGAGGCTTCCTACTCTTGTCTGTAGAGACAAGAAAGCAGAAAAGGAAGCATGCTGGTGCTCAACTTGTATGAACCTTAACAAATGGGTGGTGGTTCATGTGGTCATTGTAAGTCATCTCAGTTTCAGTTAATCCTATCTGCAGACGGTTATATGGGCACACCATACACAAATGTGCACACACAAACACACACAAATGCATACACATTTACACACATAGACTCAAGCACAGGCACACACATAGACATAGACACACTCAAACACATACAAGCACACATTTACACACACAAACACAAGCACAGACACACATACACACATACACAGACAAATACACAAGCACATACATAAACACAGGCAGCACATATGTGGTCATTGTAAGTCATCTCAGTTTCAGTTAATCCTATCTGCAGACGGTTATATGGGCACACCATACACAATGTGCACACACAAACACACACAAATGCATACACATTTACACACATAGACTCAAGCACAGGCACACACATAGACATAGGCACACTCAAACACATACATATGCACATAAACATAAACACAGGCAGCACATACACATAGGCACACAGAAACACAGACATAAGCACATACTTTCTACTAATGCACTAAAGTGTTTAACACTCTACAATCAAGTTAACAATTCAGCCATCATACTGTTCCAATAAACTTGTACTTCCTACAAACCTCTGATTTCATTTAATAATTGTGTTTTCTAAGGTGGGTGAAGCTGTGTTATAGCTATCCATGAAAATCATAGTCATTATTGAAATCATTGTAAAAAAGGCAGTCAGCATTTTTGGTAAGCATTATTTTTTTGTGAACAAACTGCATATCTCCTAAAATCTGCATACCAAAAATCAAGAAGATAAAAACATTTCTAAATCAGTTTTTAAAAAAATATTGTAGTTGGGGAAGGTAAGAAAAACACACATGATTCTTTGGCATAAATATAGGCCTATCAAGGAGTTAGTGAGCTGGGGGCAATCCCAGTCATATTTCAGCCGAAACTTTGCCAAGAGACAAGATGCAGAGACAATGCAGACCACATGTTCCTCCCATGGAACTGACTAACCTGGCAAATTAATCATGACACCATTTCCTGTCAATCTCAAAGACCATTTAACATTACTTCAACACAGCTTCCCACGCAGCCATTCCAACCAGTCAGATTGTGTTGTTATTGTTATTGCTGCTAAGACTTATGGATACTGCCAGGAAAATTATTTGAGTGGTAGAAATGACATTATTCTAATGTGGAAATGAATGTAATCTAAGTTTATAGGCAACGGTTAGCCACCAATGAATATGCTCTGCTCGGTGTTAGGGTTTGACAAGCTTAGAAGAGGAGCCTGTTCTTGAGAAGATGGAGTAAATAATACTTGTTTTAAAATATTATGTGAATAGAGGGAGAGTTAGCTTGGTTAGCACAAAGTTTTATTTATAAGTATGGGGACATGAATTCATTCTCTAGAACTCACATATAAAGCCCAGGACACATAACTTATCACAGTGCAGAGAATAGGAGATTGTAGAATGCTCATCTCTAGATTAGACACATTTATCACCTCCTAAACTTTGCCCCAAGGCTCAGGAATTTACAAAGGGGGTAGAAAGGCTGTAAGAGGCAGTGGGTGACTTCTGCCAAACAGTGTTTCCTGAATACAACATGCAGTTTCACACATGAACTCACAGTGACTGGGAGAACATGCAAAAGCCCTGAACAAGATCAAGCCAGAAAATTCCAAAATGAAGCTGGTAAGAGGTCAGAAAGTCTCACCAATAGCTGAGGAACTATTAACAAGTGATGCCCACTGGAAGAGGAAGGGTCAGTTTTCTCCAGGCACGTGATACAGAAAAAGCTATCCATGGCTCCAACACATGACCCTACATCCATGCACATATTAGCCACACTAATTGGGCTCTATGGGTTTAACAAAAAGGAGTAGCTAAGAAAACATGAAATTGGGAGGTAAGAGTCACAATAGATATGAGGGAGGAATTAGAAGGATAAGAAATGGGAGGGGCTTGATCAAAATGTATACGTGGCCTGGTGCAATAGTAGTGTGAACATTAAGGGAGTAACCAACCACTTTCTGATTGGATTTAAAGTCTACTTCACAAGCTAAAACATATACCTGGTATCATTGTTAGGCCAAGAACCTGTAACTGACTCATAGACCTTATGGGAGAATCTTTTGCTAGTATTCTGCAAAATGAACATAGTATTAAATCAACTTCTAATGACTTCTTGCTATATCCATAGATGAGTACATCTCCCAGTGAAGAGTCAACTTTATTTAAGTCAAGTTTCTGATATGTCAACCATGCTTAATGGATGGCCAAGCATCCAAGCATATTCCAAACCCAAAGCAATAATGTCTCAGTTCTTGGTAAGCAGTACCCTTTGCTTGATGGCTATAAGCTCTGGTGAAATGAGTAGCTATAAATGGAGGTCTATGGAGTGTGTGTGTACACACACGGACATATGTTCCCAAAGGTGTTCACACCAGTGCAAGTGCATGTAGAAACCATGATGTTGGGATGTCTTCCTCAATCACCTTATGTTTTTGAGACAAGATCTCTCACTAAATCTAGAACTCACCACTTCAGATGGCTGACCAGACAGCCCCCCAGATCCATGTTTATGCACCACAAACACTGATGTGGGATTCTGCTCTGTATGTTGTTAATACCATTGGTTAATAAAGAAGTTGTTTTGGGCCTGTGATAGGGTAGAGTAGAGCTAGGCAGGGAAAACCAAACTGAATGCTGGGAGGAAAGAGGCAGAGTCAAGAGAAGCCACGTAGCCCCCAAGGAGACAGACGCCAGAAGTTTAAGCCACAGCCTCATGATAATACACAGATTACTAGAATTGGGTTAAATTAAGATGTAAGGGTTAGCCAAAAAGAAGTTAGAGCCATGATTTAATTAATACAGTTTCTGTGTGGTTATTTTGGGGTTAAGTAACCTGGAACTAACAAATATCCTCATACAACAAAGCACCATAGTTACAGACATGTGCCCCCATGCTTGGTCTTTAATGTAGATACTGGAGACTCAAACTTGGATCCTCAGGCTTGTATGGTAAGCACTTTATCCACTGAACCATGTTCCCATGCCTGGTTTGTGGACATTTCAGGGTGAAGCTTCTTTAAGGGCATCTCATTAGCTTCTCAGTGCTTCTAGCTCCCAAAGAAATACAACATTCTGATGCTATTATCTTGGTTGGTAGGACAAACTTGTAACATCACCAAATTTTTTTATTAACATTTCTCAACAAGAATGTTCTTCAATGACTCATTGAGCCAAATGTCAGAGGGACATTTGTGAAGCCACCTTCTGCTTATGATGTCCTATGCCCCTCACTTATGCTGTGAGTGGCCTTGTAGAAGTCCATCATCTTTTGATCAATCAAGGCTGGCTGCCACCAAGGTATTCCACACTCAGGGTAGCCAACATGTGATTTGATAGCTTAGATTCTGAAGTCACCAAATGTCTTTCCTAACTTCCTGGATCATTCTCTCTGGAACAACCCAGGCTCCACACTGTGAAGATATTCAGTTGGGCCTGTAAAGACTTCTGTTTGGAAAGGTTTCTCCACAACCAGTACCTATCATGAGAACGTGGCACTTTGGAAGCAGATATGTTCACAATGAAGCCTACAATTGCATATCACGTGAGTTTACATAGCTGACTGTGGCCTTATGAGACAGTGAACGCAAAACTGTTTATCTGAGTCATACCCCAATTCCTGACTCTCGAGATTTCTGAGGAGAAATAATAGTTCAAAGCCTAAACTTTGGGAGTGGGCAGTAGACAAAGCATGACTTCTATTTGGGGTTAAACCCTCTTTGCTCTTGGTGATGCCCATCTCCTTGCTGTGATCCATGTCTCTGGCTGTGACTGACTTCTCTCCTACCCACTTTTTGAGAAACATGGGGCTTTAAGAAGTGTTTGGGGGTAGGGAAGATGGCTCAGTCATCTGTAAGAGCTTACCGGGCAAGCGTGAGGACTTGGGCTTGATCCCTGACACCTGTGCCTTAAGAAGAGCTTTGTGTAGCAGTAGATGCTTCTGGCTCCAGCACTGAGCGAGAAGAGGGTACAAGATGATCCCTGGAACTTGCTAGTCTGCTAATTCAGCTAAATCAATGAGCTTTGGGTTCAGGGGGAGACACTGTCTCAGAATATAAGGTGGAGAGCAACTGAAGAATATTTCCCATATTCATTTCTCTGATTTAACTCTCTCTGCTCTCAAAGTTTAAATCCACAGCAATTGAGTAATTGAGGCAGTAAAGTATTGACCCAGGATCCACAGACTAGAAATGAAATGAAAAACAGAGCATTGTATTTAGCAGGGATGGTCAGAACTAAGAAGCAGAAGACCAGGGAATTTTCCTTGAGACTATGTCTTCCAATAATCTCTGAAGCTGCACCCACAGAATCTCCCCAACACGACTACCCAAACATGAGCTGAACAAGAACAATAAATATGGCAAATGGATATGCGAAATGCCCCTCAGGCCTCATTCCTGTGCGAGGAACTATAGTCAACTAAGGAATACTGAGTGGGAGAAATAGTCTTCCCCAGGGAAGGGCACGTAGATTGCTTATCCAATGCCAAATGATCAGCCCTCAAGAATTCTGCATTTTAACCCCTGTGGAATTGCATTGGTGTGGTGCCCTCAGGCAAGGCCTGTGTCCCAGGTTGTTAACCACGCTCCTCTGCCTCCTTCTCAGTGGATTTTCACAGCCAGAACATCAGCACCTTACCTCAGCTCTGCTCATATGTTGCTTCTTTCCACTCATGGCCTTGGGGAAACAGTGTGTTTACCTATTGCCAGCGCACAGCTGAACAGATGGTAAATGTCCTGCCTCCTGCCAACAAGAGTTAGGAGGAATAACTAGAATTCATTTGCTTGATGCAAACTCTAGCCAGGGATTTAACTGAGAGCTGGCCAAGGTAAGCTGTTAGCCAATGATTGATTTCACAGCTTCCAGGAAAGGCCCATGTCTGCCTGGTGGTCCTTGCAGTTACCTCAGAGTACAAGAAGATACTTAATGAGGATTATTGCTGCATCTGTCGCTAGCCCAGTGCCCAGCATCTCTCCTTTGATTCCCATCCCTGCCTTTACTCATCCTTGTCTGCCGTAGGTATTTCAAGAGCTCTTTTCAGGGTACTTTTTTATTTGTGCTGCTTGTTTTAGGTTTTGCTGTTTGTTTATCAAAAGAAATGTAAAAAGAGACGTATGCATGAAATTTTGAGGGATACAGAACTATGTTCTTTCCAAAGACCAGCTGGCCCATGAATTAATAACGGTCTGGACATTTAAGGATAATCAAGGAAATGATGAGGATCGTAGATGCTCAGGTCTCCTCCTCAGAGATCTTGATTCCTTAACTCTGGGGGCAGATTATTATCTATTTTAAAATTATTATCATGTGTGTGTGATATGGTACCGTCCATGTGCCACAGACATGTAGAGGTCAGAGGACAATTTCATGAAGTCAGTTCTCTCCTTACAACTCTGTATGGCTTGTAGGGATTGAATTCAAATAATTAGGCTAGCACACCAAGTGTTTTTACCCACTGAACCATCTTGTCACCTCTGTTATCTGGCTCTAAAAGCTTAAATGAATATATTATAGGCCTACTAAGAAACCATTCTATTACAGTATATGTTCACAAATACTTTTTTATGTAGTTCAAGCTGGCCTGGGTCTCACTGAGTAGCAGAGGATGACCTTGATTTTCAGAGCTTTCCGACTCTACTTCTTGAGTGCTGGGATTATACCATCATAGCCTGTTTATGTGGTGCTGGACATCGAATGTGAGGCAACCATTCTCCTGAGACATACCTTCAGTCCATGTAATCCATTCTTAAATACAGTACTCAGGCACACCACTCAAACTCCAAAGTATCTCAGGGTATTCTTGCAAACTGAGTTATGCTAGCTTGTTCTTTCATGTGCTTGGATTAATATAAGTTGCTTCCATGAGTGAGAGCTAGACAAGGACTTATAAATTCTTCCTCTGGGTCATTATAATAAACCCTAGACACCAAGGAAGCAATTAACATGCTAAAAAAATGCAGGTCAACATACAATCATGAGCCATGTATTCTTTCAAGGCAAAGTACACTGAACTCAGACAAGCCCTGGTCGTAGGAACCTTTAACTCTGGTTGAAGCCAAGAGGCACACATCTTCCACATCAGCATGTGAAATTCTGAATCCAAAGCCCAGAGACTGTTCTGAAGGGGTCTTGTGTCTAGGCTTGTGCTAGGCTGCCATTTCTGCCTGCAGGACATTACAAGACTTTGATTTAGGTTAAAGACATGGGGAGTTAAACCTCATGCGAGCATTTGGTGAATCTTTTGGACAGTGTCCGTAAGGTGCATGTTTTCAAATAAGTTATCATTAATATAACATTACAACTCTTCTCATGACATAAATAAGAATTCACAGCATGTGTTTCTAAAGCATATGTTCTATACTGAAGTGTTTTAAGGGACCACAGCAAATGAAGGCTGCATGGGGATAATAAATTCAATCTTTGGTGATAAAATTATTGGAAAACATTTAAAGAGAATATGCTATTTCTACTTGAAATATTGAAAGTGAAGAAAATTAGAAATGACCTTGTCAGCAAAATCTTAGCCACACTGGCAGTGGGCTTCAAAAGTTAGACAAATCCAACCTTTGGATGCATTGTCTTTAAGTGAAAGGTTCTGAAAACATTTTTTGTTTTGTTTGATTTTTTGGCCTGATCTTTACAGACTTAGAAAATAAAAGAAATTGGACTAGATCATCTGTGGTTGCTTATTTAATCACTTGCAATCATTAATGTTGTCAACTCAACCAGATCTAGAGTCACCTAGGAGACAGAAGCCTTTGAAAGGGTTTTTCCAGGAGCATCTATATTTAAGGTGGGCTCTCCCACCTTAAAAATGAACAGCATGGCCCTATGGACTGGGGTCCCAGAGAAGGTAGAATGGAGAAATCAAGCCACACACATACTCATCTCTCTGTCCCTGTCCCTGTCTCTGTCTCTCTCTCTCTGTCTCCCTCTCTGGCTCTCTCTCTCTGTCTCTCTCTGTCTCTCTCTGTCTCTCTCTCTCTCTCTCTCTCTCTCTCTCTCTCTCTCTCTGTTTTTTTTCACAAGCAATCCAGTGAAACCAGTTGCCTCATGCCCATGCCTTCCCTACCATGAAGGACTGTACCCTTTCCTGTGAGCTGTAATAAGGCCTTCCCCCCGCCCATCTCTTTGGCCGGATGCTTTATTGCAGCAATGAGAACATAACTAACACAGAACTTTAGGGTTCGGGTTTGGCATCCCCGTTGCTTAGAAGTGGTTGTGTGTACACAGATGCACACACAGAGGAATCTACTCATTATCGTAAAAGACCAATTTCCAAATTAATTGAAAGATGCTCTCTAAAGCTTAGAGGGTGCCTTGACTGGCTCTTAAGATAGAATCCATTGGCTACAACTGTGAGCTTCAATTCAGAATCATTTGATTAAGATAACTAATTGAAAATCAAGTAAAAATTCTTTTCATATAAACACAATCACTGCGTTAGGGAACAGAATTTCCTCATACAAAAACAGGCTCTACTCCACATAGGTTTATGAGTTTAATATCCTCCCAACAGTGGAACCTGGTGTTTTCTGGTCCTGACCCGAGCCATCACTCATCCTGGAAATCCAGGGGACCCCTGGTTACAGTTTTTTGTCATGCAGGTGAACCTGATGAGTGTGTGGACTCTACATGGGGTAGTGTTACCCAGGTAATGATAAAGAAGAGAGGTTTGAGTATCTGACTAATCATAGACTTACATCCTGCCTCTGATGGACTGACTGTGACACGCATGCATGTGTGTGTGTGTGTGTGTGTGTGTGTGTGTGGACACAAATGCATGAGGGTGTGCTCTCTTACATTAATATCATGGGTTTTCCTCAACTGCTCTCCAATTTACCTTTTGCGGCAGAGTCTTTGACTGAACCTGGAAGGCCCCACTTCAGCTGCCTGGCCAACACAGCCCCTGAGCCCTGCCTGTTCCCACACTCAAAGCACTGGGGTTACAAATACCCTTTGATTCAGGACCTCTTACTCATACAGCACTTTACCTACTAACCCATCTTCCCAGGACTAACAGTGACCTTTGACCAACTGCTTAGCACTCTTTGCTTAGGTTTCCTTTCCTAAACTATTGATCTTTTGTGATAGACAAGGTAACATAACAGGAAGTACTTACATAAAGTGAGTAGTCAGGTGAAACTTGTGTTGGCTTAGCCTCTGGACTATGATGATATGAGCCATCTTTCCGTGACCACGTGGCAAGAGAATCCTGCTCACCAGCCCTCCTCCTCTTCTTTGTAACTGATGCATTGAAAGACAATTCACATACTATACAACTCAGCTCTTTCAAGTGTAAAATTCAGCAGTCATCAGTATATTCACAGACGTGCACAGATGTTGCCAACCTCTATGGAGAATGTGTTCTTCACATCAGAAGAAAACTGGCTGCTCAGCTCCCCCTTTCTTCTGATTCCTGTGGACAGTGCATTGTTGCTTCCATAGCTGTTGACTGAATCAGAGTTGTTGGCTGAATCTCTTCCTAGAGTAAAATCAGTGTTTCTGATAGCTGTGGACAATGTGTCCCTTAGAAATTACCCTTAGCTTTGGCCTCTGGTTTTGGTTTTTTTTTGTTTGTTTGTTTGGGTTTTTTTTTTTTTTTTTTTTTTTTTTTTTTTTTTTAGGACAGCATAGGTGGCCTCCTCCCCAGTGGTCTGGTTACTGGTTGCAGAGATAAAAAAAAAAATCTCCATGTGGAAAATTTTCTATATCCTGCTGGAGTGTTGATTAACTTTGTTTATTAAGATGTTCTTAGACTGTAGAAGTTCCCATCCAAAGGCCCTGTGACTGTCAACACAAGCTGTAAAGCCTGTGGGAGACAATGTTTGAGCACAGAGAAGAGAAGAAACAACATTTAAGATGAACATATAGGGTGGGAAAATCATATTAGATCTGGAATTTTACTTTGGACACTTAAACCTATTTGTATGATATCAGTAATAATAGTGGCATCATGCATTATGTTATATTCTTTTTTAAAAAATTTTTATTTATTATGTAATGTATACAATATTCTGTCTACATATATGCCTGCAGACCAGAAGAGGGCACTAGACCTCATTACAGATGGTTGTGAGCCACGATGTGGTTGCTGGGAATTGAACTCAGGACCTTTGGAAGAGTAGGCAATGCTCTTAACCACTGAGCCATCTCTCGAGCCCTATGTTATGTTCTTATATGTGGGTGTGCATGCTCATGCAGGCACATGTATGCCTCTACATACCTGTGTCGGACTGAGGACAATGTCAAGTGTCACTACTTATTTTCCACATTGGTTGAAACAGGGTCTCTTTATTCATTGCTGTGTATGCCAGTCTACCTGAGAGTGAACTTTCAGGGATTCTCCTGTCTCTGGGCCCCATCACAATGTAGGGGAGCTGTATGAAGAACTATGTGGTCTGGTATCTGACCTCATGTGGGTTCTAGGGGTTTAACTCAGTTCCTCTCTATTGCATGACCAGTGCTTTATGGGCTGAGTCATCCTCCCTAGCCCAGGATGCTGCATTCTCTGCAGATGGCATTTCTTTTAGTCCTTCATCAATCTGAGTTTAACAGTTGTTGGTAATTTAAAAACAAGGAAGACAAAATAAAGGAAGAGTAAGGAAATTACTCATGTGTATTGCTAGTCAGTGGCAGAACCAGAATTTAAAAACTTGGATCAAATTGATTCAGGACTTATATTCTTACGCTCTGGTTATTTTTTCTTCTTTTTTGTACTCTGACCGCACACACATGCACATACATATACGCGCGAGCGCGCGCGCACACACACACACACACACACACACACACACACACACACACTCACAAATACCTATCTTTGTGTTACAGTTTCTCAGTCTATCCTGAGAAGATGTGATTCCCACAGCGGCTCCTTTGTTAGGAAGTAGTGAAAATTGATAACTGTTAAGTGTTTATGTGAGCAGAAGCCATTGTCCCTTAATCCTATCTCCTGAAACATTATTCTTACCTGTGCTGTGTTTAATAAAAGGTTCCCTTGTTATCTAGGCCAAGGTCAATTTATGAATGAACTGTTTGTCGGGATGAGAGCCTTTCAGAACTCCTTAGAACTGCCATGCATCATGGCCAAGGGATATTTTCCTAGCCAATGAATTTGGTTCAAATATTTCCTTATTCCTGTAGTACACCTGCCTGCTGACTCAGGACATTTTGATTAAAAATGACTGAACCACAGCTTCGAATCCCAACTCAGAATTGTGGAAATTCATAGCTCATAAGAGTCAACAGTCGCATATGGTGTAGCTTTGGTGTAAGCAGGTTCACGTTGACTACTGTGTTAGTAGTCGTTCTGTGTGTTATTCTTTGTCTGTCTTTCTTGGATTTTTTTTTCTCACACAAGGTTTTTTTTAAAGGGTGAAAATCATGTCTCTTGCCTCAATCTGAGAAAGAATGTATCTTGCTCACTGAAGACAGCTCACAAGCTGTTACTTATTTGGCCAAGTTAAGTTAATCTCAGGTTGAGTAGATGTAATAAGACATACATAGATCTAATCTACATGGGAAGTAGAAAAAGACAAGATCTCCTGAGTAAACTGGAAACATGGGGACCATGGGAGAGGGCTGAAGGGGAGGTGAGAGGAAGGGAGAGGAGCAGAGAAAAATGTAGAGCTCAATAAAATCAATTAAAAAAAAAGAGGACACCATGTTCTGATCAGCATGGGACCCTGCTGGATCCAAGTCCTATAACACATACATGGAGCTGGTGTGGATGGAGTCTGTAGACTATGTTAAGAGAAGGATGATTTTACAAAGAAGAAAGAGAGAGTTATTGTAACAAGATGGTACTGGAGCCCCAGTGTCCAGGAGGGAGCCCTCTCCTCACGCTGCTATGAATTAAACAGACAAAAACACTAACAGGGAAAAATGTGTTTGTAGGTGTACATACAGGAGTGCTCAGATGAGGGGGTTCATCAACGGAGGCAGGTTCAAGTACCTAACTGCTCTAGTTTGCTTTTCCGATGCTATAATAAAAGCCATAACCAAAAAGAACTTGGGGAGCAAAGGGTATATTTGGCTTATTCTTCCAGGCCATGGCCCATCAATGAAAAAAGTCAGGGCAAAAACTGAAGAAAAAAAAAAATCACAGAGCAAGGCTGCTACCCGACCCACTTTCTGGACCTAGCTCAGGATGACCTGTGTAGGGAAGATACTGTCCTCATTGGTTTGCACTTTCAAGGTATTTTTTTTCACAAACATAACCAACTGAGACTTTTTCACAGGTGACTCTTGATTGTGTTATGTTGATGTACAAACTAACTAGGACAATAATTCGCTAGCAAAAAGTGCAGGAAGAAATGGGAGACTGCATCTTGGCACTAATGCTGAGCAGATGGGATAAAGACATGGGTGATTGGTCCATCCTGCCATGGCCAAATAACTCCCCTAGCTACAGGAGTGGTATAGTTTTATTCTTTTTTGTTGTTGTTTGTATTGCACTATACAATTTTCTCTGCTCCCCTCTCTCCTTCTACCCTCTCCTGTGACCCCCCACACTCCCAATTTACTCAGGAGATCTTGTCTTTTCCTCCTTCCTATTATGATCCAAACATGTTTCTCTTAGGGTCCTCTAGTGGCTTTTAGACATAGTTTTATTCTTGATTTCCTTCTTTAAGTAGAAGCCATAATGAAGAGAGCATTTACCCCTAACTATTTGCCAAAATGTTCTGATGAGATGGGGGAAGCTCCCACATGATTCAGTCTTGAACATCTTCAGCATAAAATAACCTCCTTCTCACTTCTTAGGAGACCCTGAGTAGATCACCACAGTAAGCAGGGATAAAACTTTTACTTGATTGACTCTTCTCTAAGACGGAGAGTGCCACCTTTTCAAATATTCTTAGAATGACGAGGTCTGGAGTCCTCTTCCCATCCTGGTGATCTTTAAATGCTTCCTCCAGAAGACCATAGCCAAGAAATTGAATTCCCTCAAGAACAATAAGAAGAAGCTGCACAGAATATCTCTAGAATGCGGATGTAGGTGTGAAAATTTTGCAGAAAGAATGGAGACAAATTGGAGGGATGACTGGCTCCTTCAGCAATTAGAAGAAATTATTGGGTCTGAACACATTGGGAGACAGAGTTAACTTAAGGTACAGCTTTTTGTTAATCCATGTTATTCACTGGAGTTAAAGACAGCCAGAAATAGATAAACCTATAATTTTTAAAATGAACTATCTTTTGGTTTCTATGTGTCAGACAATCTCTGAAATTTACATTTTAGTTCATTTCATCCTCATGAGAACCCTGGAAGTCAGGTAGTATTACCATTCCCATTTTCTGTGAAAGGAAACTGAGTTGAAGCAAGCGAAATAATTTGTCAAACACATCTGAATTTTAAAGTGGTAGAGTCAGAAATAGAATGGGGCAGACTATGATTTTCGAGACATTGCATTAGAAAAAAATATCTACACTGACAAATGGAAAACAAAGTTCAGGAAATCTACAAAGTACTCCAAAAAGAGGAGTTGAAAAATAAGAGAACTGGGAAAGACCCATTTTGAATGATGCTCATCTCAAGCATGAAGGTGAAGGAAAGTCAAAGTTTTAGGTATAGCAGTACATACCCATGAATCCAGTGCCCAAGGGGTAGAGGAAGGCAGCTTATCACAAGTTCAGCATCAATCTGCACGACAGGAGGACTTACGTGTAAAACAGAAGAAATGTCACATGATACAGAACAAAAATATCCCCACTCCTAAATCAGGGATTTATAGGTTGAAAAATCTTCTGGAACCACAGACGTCACTGATATGAGGCTTCAAAACAATAACAACAACAACGAAACAAAAACAAAACCAAAGAACCCCAAACCAAAAAAATCCTGAGGCAGGTTAGGAGGAGAGAGAAAAAGGGGGAGGTAGCAACCAACATGAGATAAACTTGCAACAGTATTTTTAAAAATCACTTTTTAAAAAAGAGTCAGAGCAAATCAGTTTCAAACTAAATTTCTATACCAAGCTAAATTATTACTGAATCATAAACGCATGTTCACACAGTTGAAAAGGGACTTACCACAGCATCCCTCCTTGGGTAGCTGTGCAGGATTCAATCCCCGAGATGTAGGAGAAAATAGAAAATGAGGACATTGGATTTAGGAAACAATATGACAAGAATTTTCCTGCCAGGCATGGTGCTGCATGGCTTTAACTGTAGCACTTAGAGGCTGAAAAAGGATTGCCTGGTGTTGACAGTCTGAGCAACATACATGGTCTGAGGACAACCAAGACTATATATCAAGAATCCATTGCAAAAAAAAATAAAAGGGCAAAAAGTAAATACATGGGTTGGAAGAGGGGAGCATGAGAGAAAAATAAGGTAGTCACTACCTATAAGTAAAATTTCAGTTGATACATTTTCAGCAGATTGCAAACTATCCTAGCTTGTATTCTTTGTTGCTATAAAAAACTGTAACCAAAAAGCAACTTGTGGAGTAAAGGTTTTATTTCAGCTCATAGCCTATAGTCCATTGCTGAGGAAAGTTGGCTCAGGTACTCAAGACAGGAACGAGGAGGCAGGAACGAAAACAGAGACTAAGGAGGGATATTGCTTTCTGACTTGTTCCCCATAGCTTTTTCCACTTCTGCCCAGAGGTGGCATCACCTTCAAGCAGCTGGGACCTCTCACATCAATCGTCAAAGAAGAAAATGGCCCACAGTCTTGTCAACAGGTCAATCTAGTAAAGGCACTTTCTCAGTTGAGGTTCCTTTTCTCAAATGACCCTAGATATGTCAAGTTGACAAAAAAACTAACCAGCACAAAGACCAGAATTACTCATATTAAGTTCCGTGTAATTAAGAAAGGCCATAATAGGAGAAGTTCTGTAAAGACAGATGAGAAACCAGTGTTAGAGGGACTCTAAACCTCACTCTCCATAGTAGAAAAATCATAGTGTTTTTCCTAATTTGGTAAGTGCAAAAAGAGCAGAATCAGTCTTTTCCAGGGGAGAGGAAATCAAAAGAAGGAGAGACTCTTTCTGATATCAGGAGGTCAAGAGAGTATTACCTTCTAAAGATTTATTTGTAAGTTTTCCAGTACTGCTTTCTATTTTAATCTATTTCCTTGCATTATTTTGATTAAAAACTGCAAATCAACTTAGTGGGTAGTGTCATTGAGATCACAGACTGTCCTTCTATAATGCACAGGGGCAAAGTCTCTATATTGTTGAAATAGTTATTTAAGACCTTTGGTAATATTTCTAGAAACAATATAGAATTGAATGAAACAGAAATGTATTAAGCACTGATTTTCCTATAACTCAAGCAGAAATGAGATCTGGAATATTGTATTAGATGAGTCAAAAGTGGCTCCAGACAACATTACATAATTGCTTGTAAGATGTTTCAAAGAGACCTAATTCACTTATTGAAATATCTGAATATATAAATGCTTATAAGTTAAGATTGTACATTCTACTCAATTTTAAATATTTTTAAAGGTTTGTTGTTAAGTTTGCTCATTTGTGTGTGTCCCTCTCTGTGTGGGTACATATACCATGTGAGTGCAGTGCCCATGGCAGCCAAAAGAGGGCATCAAATTCTCTCTTCTCAATCATTAACATGTGGATGTGAGCCAACCACATGGGTGCTGGGAACTGAACACAAGTTCTTTGTAAAAGTAGCAAACACTTCTAATTTCTGATCCATTCCTCCAGGCATCTCATCCATCACTACCAGATTTCAAATACATGTGCATAATAATTTGTAAAACTCCTGTATCTATTGGGGTAATCTACTTAAGCTCAATTTTCTTATATATAAAATAGTTATAATGTTGATATCTCAAGTTTACTGGATAGATTAAATGTGCTAATGAGGGAAGTCCATAGGAAATTTGAAGTAGGACATAGTAAGGGGTGTCCATGTTCCCAGTTCTTAAGAGGTTGAGACAGAACTATCTTGAGTTCAAGAACAGCATGGACTACGTAAGGAGACCCTAAGTCAAAATAAAAACCAAAATGGTATCTGGTACACAGTAACCATTCATTAGATCTTATTAAGGTAAATGGCTTTCATAATATCAAAAATAGAGATGGGTGTTTTAAGGCAGAAGGGAAGAGCTTTTGAATCTATGAGGGACTCTGGGTGGATGCATATAATTGATATTTTGTAACTTTACTTTGTTTCCTCCTCTGAACTGCCTCCTTCATCCTGCTGAAACAGGATGAAACACAATCTAGCCTTTCTGGACAAAAAATAAATAACTTCACTCTGTTTACTCCTTCCTGTAAATGAGAGGGGAGGGAGAGAGGGAGAGAGGGAAGAAAGGAAGGAAGAAAGGAAAGAAGAAAAATCAAAGAGAGGCATCCCAACCTCATCAACTGTGAGCAGTCTACCAGGAGCCCATAGCAACTGGGTTCCTTCTGGACCTGCTGGGGGAGGTGCCTGAGTGATCAGCTTTGTCAGCTATGTAAGCCTCTGGCATCTTGGGGACATAGCTGAGAAATTATTCAGGTCCCTCCTCTCAGGATTTCCTCTTCCACTATAGGCTTTGTTCGCTGGTCAACATAGAAGGAATATAATTGGTCTTTTGTTCCTGGAGACAGGGTTTCTCTAAGTAATGGTCATGGCTGTCCTGGAACTCTTTACACACCAGGGTGGTCCTAGAACTCACAGAGACGCACCTGCCTCTGTCTCCAAAGTGCTGGGATTAAGGGCATAGGCTACCACCACTCAGCTAGAAGGTGCATTTTTCCTCATTTGTTATCATCTACCATGACTGCCAGGGAATGATGTGACCTACCAGAGCCCACCCTCGCGATTTGAGCAGGGAAGAAACAAGAGACATAAATTCTATAGTCCGGCAACTATGGTGGCAATCTTGGGACAGCTTGGGGGAAAGAGGCCAAAGGGGTCATCCCAGGAATCTGGGATGAAATCAGAATGATGGAGCTTAGGAGACCTAGGGGGAAGGGAGAAAGGGAGGAAGGGGGTCATTTGCTGTTGAGAAGGCTGACTGGAAAAGAATGCATTTACAGGTTTTTTTTTTATTGGGATGCTAAATGGTCACCCTCCATCCAGTGCACGCTGTGTCCCAGGTGTCTGCCAAAAAAGTGTGCTGTGTCAGCTAATGTCATCCCTACGGGAGAGCCCGTTGAGTTGGCTCGAAAATCAGGCGTGAGAGATGAGAGAATGAAACACGCTGTATCGGTGTGCTGGTGTGCAGACTCAGTTACAGAAAAGGACTCGGTGCTGTCCTTCTGACCTTGAAAATCTTCATTTGCATGCTTGCCTTTAGTTCCCCTCCAATCGTGCTAAAATAACAACAACAATAATGATGTGTCTTGAGTTCCTCTTACCTGCTAGACCTAGTATCCAGGACTTCCTTTCTCTCAGGTATGTTTAATAGCATAACAAATATTTTTAATCATAAAAAAGAATATAATTGAATTGAAATAAACACAATCTCAAAACAAATTATCAGTATTTCTACATTTCTACATTCTCACTTGCAAAATAATTATCATTATCCTTATAGTAGGCAGTCTTCAGTTTCGTTTCCCTCCAAACATTTGAGTCACCCCCATCCCAGCTTCGGCTCTCTTAAATGTCTCTCTTTGCACCAGTTAGCTCATAAAGTGTGTATGCATGCCTGTGTATCGGTGTGTATACATACATAGGCATATACACAATCTTAAGTAATATTTGTCAAGTCTTACTGTCTACCAGAACAAAGACTACACTGACCTTGGATGCAATGACTGTACTTGCTATTATTATTCCAATTAATTGACAAAAAGTCTAAGATGGTCACTCCCCGAGAGTCCCATGGTTCAACTTTGACAAATTTGGTTTGAAACCTAGATCATGCAAGTTCAAAGTTTTGACTCTAAAGATTGGCATTATCCTCCCCCTTTTGCTTGTTTTGTTTTAGTTTCAGGATGACCTTCGATCTGGGTAACAGAAAGTCAGTTTCTACATCAATGGGTGGAGTAAGAGTCCTCCATGGATGCCCATGACCTCATCCTTGCAGTCCGTGAAGGTGCTGTTTCATATGACAGTGTGGAGCCAAACTGTTATGGATTACTAAAGCAGGGGATTGTATTGCAGGAGTCCTCCCTATGGAGGAAAGAGGGTGGAATCGGGGAAGTGCTGGCTACGCTTGTGTTTACGTGGGTATCTAATCAAGTGCTAATAGAAGAGTTGTTGAGAAAGTGCTGTGCTTTGAAAGTGTGGCTGATTCTGTAATCAGTTATTTTTAAATAAAGAGATTGATTTCCATGGTCTCTGGGGTCTCTGCAGCCAGTTGAAAGCGCTGAAAATCAGACTTGATGTTTCTCTGAGGATGAAAACAGTCCAGCTGTACAGTGCACCCTCAGCTCCTGCCTGAGTCTATCCAGCCTGGTGCCCTGTTCTGAATGTTCTAGGCTTCTAGGTCCCACATGGCTGTAAACTAAGATCCATACATCTAAATACACTGCACGTACATGTGTGCATGTATAAGAACAACTGTTGCATTTATGTACAGATGCGTGCATATGTTTGTGTGTACGAGGATGCTCATCTAAGGATTTGAAGATAGAAGGAGCCCAGGTGTCACCCAGAAGTTAGGCAATTCTTTATCGAGGCCGCCTAGAAGAAACTCAGGTCTTGATTCTAGCCTAGTGGTGCTCTTTTAGACTCCTGGTCTCACAAATCATGAGATAATACACTGGTGTAGTTTTAAGCTACTGAGTTTGTGTCTAGCTCTTAAAGCAGCAATAGAAATCCAATATATCACATTGTACCTTCCAGAGGCACATGGAGAGCCAGAAACTTTGGGGTATGTGATATGGCTTGGCACATAATGAAGGGCAACTCCAGTTTGAACTTGGATCCAGTTCTGGAAGCTTCTTAAGTCTGTGTTCACTTTCTCTGCAGATATTCTCATAATGTTTTTGATTGTATGTTATTTTTTTTAAGTTGGCCAAGGATATTTCTACCTTACTAGCTAATAGTGAATGAAGGAGAGACTAAAGAGATGGCTTGAACATTAAAGCACATACGCTCTAGCAGAGGGCCTGAGTTCAGTGTCCAGTACCCACATTGGATAGTAGGTGGCTCACAGCTGCTTGTACCTGTAACTCCATGTTCATGAGATTAAATACCCCTTTTCTGAACTCTGTGGGCAGGGCACTTAGGTGCACAAACACAGAGGCAGAGAAATTTATGTAATTACAAATAAGAAATTTGAAACTAATAATAGGAAGAAAAATTAAGGAAAACAAAACTACTTGATTTTCTAGTCAATCTAGTCAACGCTTTCTTTGCTGGTGGATAAACTGCCTGCCAGAGTGCCTTGTTGGGGTGCAGTGGTGATTCATTTCACAGCCAACTGCCATGGGGGGGGGTCTCTCCACAACAACACCAGCATCTGAGCAACTCCACTTTGATCAGTTACAGAGCCACTTTTATCCACACGCTGCTCTGATCATGAGAAGGACATTTCCCATTCCCACGTCAGCAAGAGTTTTGCTAGCTGTTTCTCTCACCTCACCCCGGTCAGACCTTCTGGAGGTGGCAATTGTTTCTGACTTGTGAAAGGCTCCACTTATAACCCACTTTTAAAATCAATTCAAATCACAACAGCTTTCTCTCTCCATAGTTCACATAATTTAGACAACTGATAAATAACAGTCTAGAAGCTGCAGTTATTGAAGTAAAGTATATGTGCAATTTTAAATACTAACTGAAAGTTATTGCAAGTTTTGTTTTATAGGGACCCTGTATTTGAATCCATGTCTTTTGTGTTAAATAAATCAACTGATTGTTCTAAGTAGGTAATTTTATAATGATATAAAATTTATAGCATTCATTAGTTACCAACTAGCTATCCTATCTGACACAGCTATCTTTTTCTAATTAAAAAGATCATATTTTTATGTATTCATTGAAAATTTCATGCATGTTTATAGCATCTTTTAATTGTTTTCACCCTGGTTCCCTCTCTCCCTACAACTCCTCATGGGACCCACTGTCCCATATGCCCCCTGACTCCATGTTCTTTGCAAAACTCATCATCATCATCATCATCATCATCATCATCATCATCATCAGCAGCAGCAGCAGCAGCAGCAGCAGCAGCAGCCCATTGTGTCTAAGCAGAGCTGACCAGGTGCAAATGGGATAGGGCCATCCACATAGACAGCCTACCAGTGGGCCACATCCCAAAGGAAAGTGACTCTCCATTGACAGCCATCAGGTGCCAACTGTTCCTCAGCTAGAGAAGGAGCCACCCGAGCCCGTCCCAATCTGTGCTGGAGAATTTATTGACTGACTTGGTCATGAGCAAACCCCCACAGTCTCTGTAAGCTCATGGGTGTGTTAGCCTAGAAGGACGGCATGCATGTCTCCATGCAAAGGTGTTGAAATGGCCTGGGAATGGACATGTTGGGATGCTCCCTTCAGTTCTCCTCCTAGATGCTCTTGTGTTTTGGTGAAGGTCTTTTCTTCTTGCCTTAAATTATGAGGTAGGGATGGGCGGCTGCATGTATTTATGAGCTATGATGCTGTGATTCATGAGCACAATGTACAATAATTAAATCAAGGTAATTATCACACCCATCACCTCCAAGCTCCATTTTTATCTTGAGAACATTTGAAATTTACTGCTCGCAATATTGAAATGTATGGTACATGGTGAATTACAATATTTACCCTGCCTGGCAGTACATCCTTAAAATGGAAAACATCGTTTCTTACTAATGAGGCTGTATATTTTTTTGACAATAATCTTCCTGTTATCCCAACCATGAAACTCTGAACCCACCAGCATGGTTAATACTAATATCCACTTGGTAGGACCTAGAATAATCCTGGAAACAAGCCGCTGACTGCATCTGTAGAGGGTTATTCAGATCAGGTTAATTGTGATGGGAAGATCACCTGAATGTGAGCGGAATTGTTCTAAGGGTTGGGCCTCCAACTGTGAAAAAGGAGGAAGTGCACTGAGCAGCACCATGCATCTTTCACTCCTGTCTGAGGATGCCATGTGATTAGCTGCGTCATGCTCCCTCCTGTGTGATTTCTCTGCTATGATAGACTGTACCCTCAAATTGTGAGCCAAAACAAACCCTTCATCTTTACATTGTCTTTTCCAAGTGTTGTTATAGCAACAAGAACAGTAATGAATACACTACCTATCTACTATTTCTGGGTTTGGTTCCTAGAGTTCCCATGCGTCAGACATGTGCTGCTTATCCTTCTGTGCCAGGATAATTCTCCTATTATAAAGCCATTCAATTTGATCCACGTTGTCACAAAAGACAGAAACTATTAAAAGGCTGCATAGTATCCCACTGAATAGATATTCCCCATTGCCTTCACTCTCCTGATGGTGGACCCTGGGGTTGATTACAGACTGTAGCTATTGTAAACTGGGTTAACAGTCAAGTCCTTGGAGAGCTAGCTTTATTATTCTTTGTTCAGTCTCCATGTGATGAGAAAGTGCAGGGTTTACCTAAGTCCTGGCTGGAGTAGTATAGGAGCCTGGACCACCTCAGCTAGCAGTTTTGAAGTTGTACTAGATGTAGAATTTTGAGGAAACTGCAACAGAGGAGTTCCAAGAGACTAGATCAGCTGGGCTACTTGTCTCTATTGGAATTTGGTCCTTATTTTCTGAAAGCACACAAACTTTTAAAGGTAACATATATATCTGTATTAGTACAAATATGTAATGTATGGTGTGTACAAGTCAGCTAAAGATGATTTTTTTTATGTTTGAGCAGGTAAAAGGGGTCTGTCCACTTTATAAGTCCATTCGGACTGCATAGCCAAACTGTAGTACAAACCTCTGTCCATCCATACAAAAGGATGGCATGGAATAAGTCCTGATGACTCTGTAGACAACACGATTCATCATGTCTTGTCTAGTCTCAGAGCGGTTCCCATGGTAGAGGCATCCGCATGCACATCATCTGTGCTGTAGTCTATCTTGTTTTTCTTTTCATGTCAATAGCCAAGATTTCCAAGAGGTCTTTCCCAATCAAATCTGATCTTTGTTTATTTTGAAGAGAAACATATCTTTTTGTTTCCTGTGGAAAAAGAGGTATAACCTCCCCCCCAACACAACACATTTCCTCACTTCCATTCTGAAGTCAACACATCTCTAAAGTATATAGGCTGGTTTAATCCAACAGTCCGTCCCATAATCCAATGTCTTTGAGCAGCTGCCATTTGCTCATTAGCATTCAAAAATTCAAAATCAACAAAGCACCATCCAGGATCCAAATTCCCTGTGTATTTTCCATGTTTACATGGCTTTTTAAAAATATCACTTTAACTCTTTCTTTAAAAACTTTACTATTATGTTTTCCTCTGAATTTTTTGCTTTTTTTAATTGATTTTTCTTGAGGTTTACATTTTTCTCTGCTCCCCTCCCTGCCTCCTTCCTTCCCTTCAACCCTCTCCCAAGGTCCCCATGCTCCCAATTTACTCAAGAGATTTTGTCTTTTTCTAATTCCCATGCAGATTAGATTTATGTATGTCTCTCTTAGTGTCCTCTTTGACTAGAGTAATTTATTTATACCCATTTTCTTTTCTTTCTTCAGAATCTAAGCACATTTTTAAGCATATTATATCTTTTCAAAGGTTTTCTCAGTTTGGATCTGACCTTCTGTGTGTCTGAAGCCTCCTCTGACCATGTCAGCCAAATCTTAAACTGCTAGGCTACTGTAGTACAGCAACAGTTAGCACATGGCATTCTGGTGGTTGGCTCTGATCTCCTCCATTCTGCGAGAGCCTAGCCTCATGCTGGTGGGTACAGGCCTGGTAGCCAAATTTACCTACCTCAGCTCTGGGAATGTTATGTGTGTCTGCAGCAGGCATTTGTACCCAGTGCTGGCTGCTGAAGTGCTCAGGTGCACAACAGGGCCTATTAAAAGAGTCACTCTCCACTCTGAGCCTACTGAAGAGCCCACAGTCAACAGGAAGTCATGCCAAGAAGCTGCTTGTTCAGAGCTTTTGTTTTAAGCTTTCTCAGACTTATGTGGCTATACATGGCCAGGAATTGGGCACCATATGTAATTGGATTTTCTTTTGGGTCACCAGCTCACCAATAACAACAGAGACTTATTCTTAACTATGAGAGCATGGTCATAGCTTAGCTTGTCCACTAGCACTTGTAACTTAAATTAACCCATATTTTTATTAATCTATGTTTTATCACATGGCTTTAACCTCTCTTGCATTTTGCGTGACCCACTCACTGTTTCTCAGGGACATCTGCTTTCTCTTTCTCTGTCCAGAAATTCCACCTATGCCTCCTGCCTATCTTTTGACTACTCAGCTCCTTATTAAACCAATCACAGCAATGTATCTTCACACAGTCTACAAATGTTCCATAACAAAAGCTATTAAGAGGGACTTAATCCCTAAACTGAAGCTATCAGTCAGGACTGCAGGCATGAGCAACAGTATGGTACTTATATCACTTTCACGAAGGGCCTGGGTTTGACCTCAGACTACCCTCCCAGCACACACAGAGTAATTCTTCTTGGAGCATCAATCTGCTTTCTCTTCCCAGGCATTGCATCTTTCTTTTGTTTGTTTGGGTGTTGTATTTAAATTTTAATCAATAAACGCTGCTGGCAATTTCCAAAGTTGCAATCAACTTGTCTCTGATCATTAACCTCTAGTCTAATAGGACCTAAAGACAAGGAGGAAGACTCTAGAGGCCAATTTCTTTAACAGAAATCCCAGAAGGAGTATTCATAGCATGGATAGTCAGCTGCTTGTCTGCAGCACTCTTCCCCAGGGACATGATGCTTGCTGTCTGATGCCTTAGTATTGGAGCAACAAGGAATTAAGGCCCAAGCATTCTCTCTGTGGCACTTACAGAAGGCCCAGGTATAACTTGGAGAGAGGAGGCTTTGTGGGCACACGACAGCTGCTCTAACTCTCTGCCAGTCCTGAGTTGAGCAGCATCAGATACTTTTCCTGGTAGAGTACACTATATTGAGTTACCGAAGATGTGAACAGAGCAAGTGTTGACTCCTTCCCTGATCTGTTTGTTGTGGATTAAGAGTTGTCAAATTGTATATTGAGTCAAAACAGTCATTTCCTGTCTTTGTGACTACAGTTTTATTGACACACATGTTCTTCATTTCTACATTGCTCATGGTTGCTATTATAATTGCTCAGCAATATTGAAGAATTGAAACAGAGGGAGGACACCATGAATCTTAAAATAGTATAATCCTTAAAGGGAGAGTCACCATTGATGGTTCTTGGACCAGATCATTGTCTCAAAGATATGAATTCTTAGGGCTTCCCTTAGGTCCAGGTGGAGGCATGGTTGCTCTGATGCTAAGGGACTCATTGGCCTCATAAGATTTGACTTACAATGAGACATTTGAGAGGGCTGTTTCCCAATGCACCAAATCTGTGCTCTAGGTAATACAAGAACATTCCTCTATCTGGAGACCAGTAAGTTTCTTCCTGTGTCATTTGTTTTGCAGCATATTAGTAATATCATAGCCCCTACTTCCAGCTGTGAAGCATCTGGCTGGAAATCTTCCTCTCCTTTTAGCTGAAATGTCCCAATGTCCCTGCTGTGTGTTCTGAACTGAATTGGTCCCTACATACCCCCTGTAGCATCTCTGCCGCTGGCTTTTCAAAGCCTTCATCAGGCCAATCCATCATCCTGCCTACTCAGTAGAGTTACCCACAGAGAACCAACCTTATTGTCCTTGGGGAAATTCAGACTCTGGGTCTGACTGGGGAGACTCACAGGGATTTACACTGGTTGAATTTTATTAATTAATGTTCTAACTTGATCAAAGCATCAAGATAAGTGTGCAGAAGGCCCATGATGCTGCACAATTGCAGCTGGTAACTTGTTATTGTTCCATTTTATTGGAATAAGAAAGCACGAGACTTGGGACTGGGGAGATGGCTCAGTTAGAAAGAGTGTTGCTCTGCAAGTGTAAATATGCAAGTTCGAATCCTCAGAACCCACATAAAGGATCAGCCATGGATTCATGAGCTACAACTACAGTAATACGTACAGAGACAGAAGGATCCTGAAAGCTCACTGGCCAGTTGCTCCAGATTGAGCAGTGAGCTTCCAGTTCAGTGAGAGATACCATCCTCATGTAAGAAGACAGAGAGTGATGGAGCAAGCCCTCAGTTTCTTGCTCTGGCCTCTATCACTCACACCAGTGAATGTAGCTGCACACTCACATGTACATGTGTGAATGTATAGTGAATATATACTACAATACAGGGAGAGTTATGTACATCGAGTGTATAGGTAGTTTTGATTACATGTGTGTCTGTGTATGTGTATGATATGTACACATACACCATACACCACCACACCATACAAACACACCAGATATACACAAACACATTCATATAACTACCACATTGTACACACACATATACAAATATCAAAATATACCACACACATAGGCATAACACACAAGCATACATATATACACAGGCATACATACATACACAGACGTAAACACACACACACCCCAAGTGCCATTGAGGTTGAGTATGGTTGAGTTGATTGGAGTGACTGTAGACATTTGAATCTCCAAACCAATGGGCTACATCACTTCTGAAAGATGGAGCAATTTAGGAAACTGTGGAAACAGACCATCCAATCGTCAGTTTCAGAAGGGAGTGTCTGGCTTCCTGAATAACTTGGGAGGGAACGGAAGTTCTTCAAACACAGGCATGGAGGATCCTAGAGTTGGAAGGAGCACTCAGGAGAAGAGCAGAAGAGGAAGTGAAAGGAATCATAGATTCCCTAAAAGCTAAAGAAAGTAATGACAGAGTTTGGACTGGAATGTAGGCTGTGTGTGACCCTGAAAGCCACATTCTTTGCACTTCAGTCACTCCCAGAGTATGCTCTGGAGACAGTGCATAGATGGAGTGAATCTTAGACAAGAAAAAAAGGGAAGGGGTGATGCCAATTAATTGAAGAACTATGGTCTAAAAGAGAAGTATTTAAAACCTTCATATCTTGTTATATGAATTCTTTTTTTTATTTTATTTTTTTCTCAGCCTCCCATTTCCCTCCCCCTCCTCCCACCCTTCCCCCCTTCCTCCTACCCTTCTCCCCCTCCCCCC
>NC_022014.1:42237013-42261048 GCF_000317375.1 Microtus ochrogaster
TTTTGTCTATTTCCCATAGCCAAGAGGATAACTATGAGTTTTTCCTTTGGTTCCCCTTCTTACTTAGCTTCTTAAGGATCACCATTGTAGACTCCGTGACCCTTATTTATGGCTAGAAACCAATTATGAGTGAGTACATCCCATATTCATCTTTTTGGGTCTGGGTTACCTCCAACCTATCGAGAAAACCTACCCTGAACTGGAGAGATGGCTCAGTAGTCAGAACACTGACTGCTTGTTTTTCAGGGGACCTGAGTTCAGTTCCCAGCACTCTCATTGGGCAGCTCACAAGCACCTGTGACTCCAGCTCCAGGAGATCCATGGAACTCTGCTGGCCAGTGCAGGAAATGCGCTCCTTGAACACATAGACAGACCAACACACAGAGATATTTTTGAAAAATGAAGAGATCTTTTGAAGCCTGAACTGGTAACGTAAGAAAAGTGTGAGTAAATGAATCTCAATGTTCATTCTCCAGTGACAGCCCATCTCTTCCTTGGAGGGTAGCAATGACTGACTATACAGGACTATACACATGTTTTCAAAAAGGCCATCCAATTTCCTAGGACACATGCCAGTGAGCCCTGGGGGTGAAGCAGCTGAGAGATGATCTTGGAGTAAATTTACCTGCTCACTAAAACTGATGAGGTAAAACACTGTCAATCCTCAGTTCTTGGCTTATTGAAGGGAAGCATTCAGTCAGTTTCCACATCAGGTTAAGCAGAAGTTTGTATAACAAAGCAAGAGATTGGGGTGAGCTTCACCAAAGGGCCATGTAGAGCAATGAGTTCTGTGTTATGGGTTTATTCTGTCTTCTATTACATCTTATTTATTCATTGTTCCTTTATTCGTGTGTGGTGTGTGTGTGTGTGTGTGTGTGTGTGTGTGTGTGTGTGTGTAAAGGCTCATATATATTCCATAGTATATGTATGGAGGTTAGAAGACAGTTTATATGAGTGAGTTCTTTCTATCCACCATGCGGGCTCCAGGATTTGAATTCATGTCCTCAGCCTTGGCAGAAGCTTCCTTAACCTGTGAGCCATCTCTCTGGTGCTGGGTTACATATTTAGAAGCTTTTGTGAACATTTATGAAGTCAGGTATATTTGTGAACTAAGGAGATATGACTCTTGTTTCCTCCCACACCGGATCTGGATCTCTCTGAATTTCTTCCCATGATCCTCTACAACACACCCAATGCAGGGGGGGGAGGGTTGCGTGTTTCAAAACCACAGGGTAGGTGATAGCACAGTGGAGCCAGGTGTTCTGAGGATGAAGACCATTTCTTACCTTATGTATGGGAAAGAGACTTGGTATTTTAATTTCATATATGGCAAGAGTCTAGCTTCAACTAACTCCAAGGATGTTACACCACAGGGGTACTTGCTAACAATAAAAGAAACAGCTACCAAGATTCAGCTGTTGTTTCCTTGGTAACCTCCCATCTAACTCCTTTTTGAGATTACTCCATTTCTGATGACTGTCTTATGACTTTCTATGGGTTAATGTTGGTGGAGCCACTTGTTTGTTTCTCAGTCACCCAGACTTCCATAATAATCTCACAGAAACTATATTATTTAAATCACTGCTTGGCCTATTAGCTCTAGCTTCTTATTTGCTAACTCTTACATCTTAGTTTAACCTGTTTCCATTAATCTATGTATTGCCACGTGGCTGTGGCTTACTGGCAAGGTTTCAACACATCTGTAGCTTCTCTTTGACTCTGCCCTTCTTTCTCCCAGCATTCAGTTTAGTTTTCCCCTTCTAGCTCTGTTCTACCTCATCAGGACAAGTCAGTTTATTTATTAACCAGTGGTATTCACAGCATACATAGGGGAATCCCACATCAGGTTAAAAGCTTTGTTACCCCAGACTCACAACACTTTATACCTCTTAAAATTGAAGCTTTATTCAAAAGCTGGGGCAAAGGCTGAACAACAGCTTTTCAAGCTATACAAACAGGAAAGCTCCACTACCTAGCATTTTAAGCTAGCTAGGTGGAGAACATCCCAGGGATAGTGATGGCCTGTGGTTAAGAACACACTGTTTATTGGGTTAGAATGCTCTGGTACCAGGGTCAGTAAAGGCATGAGGCTAGAGATGCCTCAGGTTCATTACTTCTAGATACAACAGAGACTTATAAATATAATTATTATTTAATTATATTCTATTTATTAAGTGTGTGTGTGTGTGTGTGTGTGTGTGTGTGTGTGTGTGTGTGTGTACATGCGCACATGCATGTGGCTAAAGCTCAGAACAATTTGTAGGAATCAGTTCTCTCCATGTATCTGGTGAGTCCCAGGAACTGAAGTCTGGTCATCAACCCTGGTGGAAAGTCTCCACATCCATTGAGCCAGATCATTGGGTCTACAGCATTCTTTACACCGTGGGGTTTATTGAAAAGTATTTTATCATGGAAACTAAGAAGTAGGATTCTGTGAGTTGAGATGGTGGTTGAGAAAAAAAAAAGCTAAACAATTAAGTCAAAAGATTTGGACATTGATTCTAAAAGCAGTTGTTTGGTCAGTGATTTTCTCTGCCACCTTGGCCGAGTCCCATGCACTGTGTGAACTTTAATTTTATTCTGAAATACTGTTCTTGATAGTCTGTTGCCCTCGCTGTAATGAGCTCCAATTTCACAGCCCAGTAATTTCTTCTTACTATTTTTTAACTATGTGTATTTGGTCCTAAAGCAGCTGCTGTGTGGCAGGAATGCTGGCTGAGATGCATGCTGCCTGAGTCAAGGTAATCCAGTGTCAGCATGGGGGCTGAACAATGCTGTCTGCCCATAAGAAGCCATACTTGCACAGGACTGGTCTTGGAATGCGGTGGTTTGAATGAGAGTTTCCCCATTTGCTCATGTGTTTGAAAGCTTGGTCCCCAGTTGGTGAGATTGTTTAGGAAGGACTGGGGGTGTGATCTTACTGGAGGAGGTATGTTACTGGGAGTGGACCTTGAAGTTTGAAAAGCCCACACCATTTCCAGTTAGTTCTCTTTCTTTCTCTACCTCCAACTTGAAGCTTGAGATCCACATTCTTAGCTACTGCTCCAGGGACATGTCTGCATGCCTGCTGCCATACTCCCTGAAGTGATGAGCATGAACTGTAGCCCTCTGGAACCATGGGCCACAAAATTAAATGGTTCCTTATGTAAGTTGCCTTGGTCATGGTGTCTATTCTCAGGAATAGAGAGGCAGCTATGATACTGAGCTCCCCCTGCTCAGAGTTACTGTTATTGGAAGTGGTGGATAGCAAGGTCTGGGGTTCTGTGATACACTGCCATGTCCCTGGGCTCATTTCAGATTTTTGTTATCAAGCACACTTTCCACCCAAGGAAACAACGGCTTTTGGGGACCAGATTCCCAACAATGCGCATGGCATTTCCCTGAACTCCCATTTCCCATATCAACTGCAGACTGAATGTATCTCATGATTCACATGGGTGAAAGACAAGACAGCCCTTCTAGGACCTCTGAGAATTGTGAGGCAAGGGTTTAATGGACAATGAGAGAAGTTCAAAGTGTAGTGCCCTCGACAGAGAATATCCAAGTTTCTCTGTTGACATTAGTGCCTGGGCTAAGGGTGAGATTTGGTGCCCATGTTTTAATTTGGACTCGTTTGAGCTTGCATAGGCCTTGTGCATTCTGTTACACCCCCATGAGTTCATATGTTGTCTCTGGAAAGCGTTGTTTCTTTGTAGACATCCACTGCCTCTGACAGTCTTTCCAGGCCCTCTTCTGCAGTGTGTAAGAGCTGTGGATTGGGCAGGAAAGAGTGCTCTCCACCTCTTCATTATATGGCCAAGCTTGACAAGACCTATTCTGGTATTTACATTCTGGGACTCCAAGTGAGTTACTTAAGCTCAGTTAGCCCCAGTTTTCTCATATTCCAATGCAGACTTTAATAAGGTCATAACACAAACTAAATGAGGCAATGCATGAAAATATTTAGCAGTGTTCAGAATTAATAATGACTGAGATGGTGAGAAAATGCTGAGCTTAAGGTTATTAGACGTCAGTGTTTCAGACTCATTGGCCAGCATTCTACTCATTTTGTAGTTGTTATTTTGAAAGGTCACCCTTCCCCTGATGGTGCTGTAGAAGTTCCCCTCATTTTCATGGGTGAAGAGGCAGCTCGTTTCTCAGTGGCATGCCTTGGGTTTTGGGTAGAGATGATGACAAATTCAATGCACAGCCAGTTTGATTTTTGCATGGATAGTCCAGGGCAAATGTTCGTGCCCAGGATGTGAAAGCTAAGTCACTGGAAGTTTCGAACCATATTTATACAGTATGGTGCAGATGGTGTGGATTTTTATTTGTTCTGGAAGGGAGGAAGTGATTGAAAGTTGCTCTCTGACCTGTACATGTGCCTGGTGCCACTATCCCCACACATGATTTTTCCTTTTCTTGTAAGGGGATTATGATGTATGACAAAAATGAACCAATAGTTGTCATACAGCACAAGTGTTCTGGCAGATGACTAAGCTACAATGCTGTAATGGTATCCATTTGTTCATTCATTCATCCACCTACCCATTTCATAAGCATTTGAGTGTTTTTGTATACCTAATTTGTCTGTATCTATCAAAATTAAGATTTAAGCCTAGTGTACTTTACTCTGAATAGGAGAAAGAAGACTAAAAATAAACACATAGAAAGTAACCAAGACTTCCTGGATCAATATGTAGAGGTGAACAAAGAATCATGACAAGGATTTATTTTATAGAAGAGGTGGTCAGAAAAATCATTTAAAGAGATGGATAATCTTGATGTAGAGGGGAAATATAGTGCAGGTCTATGGAATGACAGATTCAAGTCAAGAGTTGTCTTGTCTTGCTTCAGGATTGGTTGGAAGACTTGTCTGGGTGGTACACAATCTGGACCACTTGAGGGGTGATGCTTCCATCTACTATGTGGGATGGACTGTAGGAAGAGCATTTTATCAAAGAAGAGGAACCAGGAGTCTGGCTTCAGAGACATGAAATTTAAGATGCTTGTTAGATATCTGAGACATAACTAAGCACAATCAGAGGTTTGATTTTTGGAATGTGGATATTAGGTCAAGCTAATATCCAAACAGTGACTGGGAGATATCTTCTACTAGATATCTAGGAGATGAGAAAGAACCAGCCAACAACAACTGTGAAAACACACAAACAAGAGATTCAGAAGCTCAGAGAAGGAAAAAACAAGGTTTCAGGAACAAGAAGTAGTCAATGGAGATGATCATCAAACAGCTCATAGACCATCACTCTGGGAGTAGGGAGAAAATCCAGACAGTATTTGAGGCCAGATTCAATGTGCTCAATCTGGGAAGGTACCAGTGGGATGCTCTTGTGTTCACATAGAGGTGATGGGGAGGTGGTCCGAGAGGGGGGGGGGGACCATGGGTACAGGGAGATGCTGAATGTGCATCTGATGAGCCAGGATCAGCTGTCACCATTAATAGTGCAATAGTGCAGAAATGACTTCAGGAAGAGTGCTGGAGGTGGGGATGATGTAATCACTGCTCTGCTTTTCTCTCTGTTCTGTAACAGACACCCTGACCAAAAGAGACTTAGGGAAGGGAATAGTTTATTTGGGTGATCCTTCCAGGTTGCAGTTCACCATTGAGTCAAGGCATGAATTCCAGCAGTTAGTCACAGCTTACCTACTGCCAACATCAGAGGGAAATAGAAATACTCATGCTTATTGCTTGCTTTCTGGTCATTTCTTTTATTTTGATACAGACTGGGGCTCCCTGACTAGGGAATGGTGCCACCCACAGTGGGTCTGTATTAAACACAACCCCTCACATTGATATGCACAAGCCAGTCTGGTTTAGCTAATTCCTCAATAGACACTCTATTTCAGAGTAATTCTTGACTGTGGCAAGGTGACAGTTAAAAAACCAAGCACATAGCACAGTGATCAGGGATTCAGCACTGTGTTAGCCACTCAGGAGTGCAAGGGAAATGCAGGAGGAACGCACTTACAGATGAGAAGACTTTCGGATGGTGAAATCCCAGCAAACAGGCTCAAGCTAAGTAGCCAACAAAGGTGAGGGTCCACAGATGTGTCTGAGGTGTTTCATCTACACTTGGCATTTCTGGAGTTTGAACAGGTGCAGGGAAATTACTATCCATGAGGGAGAAACTGGAAGCGGGCCTAGTGTCCTGGAGACACTATCACACAAGGAAAGTATTGGGAAGTTGGACTTCAGAACACTGAGTCCTAAGCTGGGTATACCCTAGACATGTGGTGTAAGTTCTGACAGACTGGTCCGGGAGGTTTTGTTACAATGAAATATGGAGAAGGAAGTCCCCAGGTCTCTTCAGTGTCCTGGTACATGGAGAATGTTTGGAGGTGTTCCGCCTTGATGTTATTGCAACCTCTGTGCCATGCTGCTGTCCCCACCCCACTGCAATGGTTCCTTGCTCATTCATTGCCTTTCCAACACATTTCCAAGTGTTCGTCAGAAAATGAGAGGAGGCCCATCTTCTAAGATGATATTTGTATGAGGTATCCCTTCCACTTCTTGGCGAGATATACCTACTCCCCCTCTCCTTCCTCCTCCGGTCATTCATTCTCTCATTTAAATTTGGGAGCAATCAACTCTAATTTCAAGAACACCCACAGGAAAAAATAACAAGTTCATGTTTGTTACTCAATTGCACCAGATTTTTGTTGTTGTTTTTGAGAAAACAGACAGTTTTTAAGATTGTTTTAATAAGCATCTACCAGTAGCCTCTCTTGCTATCTATAGTTACACCTCTCCTTCTGACAAATCCTGGGTCATTATTTCCTTAGCTTGTCTCAAGGCTTTGCCTCCTGCCAGCAGACCATGTAGCTTTAGCAAGGGGAAGAGAGGTCATCATGAATCCACGGTGACCTTGAGTCACTGAGCTCACCAACCTGTCTGACCTCATCACCATGGTGTAGTCTTATTTTACCTATTTCTGCCTGGTCCAACTTATAAGCTCTCTCCATAGTTGAGCACTGAATGGGAACCTGAAACAGTGAAGGCATGTATAGCCCTTTTATTGGCCATTGATTGTCTTACTCTTTCAATGGGTGAGTATAACCAAACACAGATCAACTGATAAAAATGACAATAGCATTCACTAGCGTTTAGTACCTGGTGCTGTCTTAAGTACTTTCAATGCATTTTGTCAGTTAAATCTCCAATGAAAAATATATAGTTAGAACTGCGTTTATTACTGTTGACTGATAAAAAGACTGAGACTTGAGAAAACCAGATGATTATCTCCTGTCCTGGTAGCTGTACCAAATCACAGTCCATGTCTGTCTGTCTTTTTCCTTACTGTTCATCTGCTTACTTTCCTGCCTTCCTTCATTTGTATATTAATTTTTATCTTCATATAAAAGTGATAGATGTGAATACAGAGCTAATATAATTTCTAAAAGTCGATTGTGAAATTCACATATGGACATACATGCATGCATGCATGAATACCGGGCCTTTCTTATTCTATGGTCTTGGAGTTTCCAGTTCTGTGGTAGGGGCACTGATGGCAAGCTCTCTGGGTCACAGCTGTGGTTCTGCCCACATCCTCCAGAGACCTGAATGCAGATCTTAAGGAATCATCACCCTCACCTGTCCCTCACCCTCTGCATTCTTTCTGCTCTGTTCAGTGCCCAGGAGGGTGAGGTGCAGATTGCCAGCGAGCACATGCTTTCCTGCCAGTCCCAGCCCCGAAACCCATGCCAATGAACCCAGCTTCTGTGGCTAGTAAGAGAAAATCTGAACACACACAAAATGGCAGGGTCATTGCCAACCCCAAATTCTTTGCCCATTTTTTTCTATCATATTATTTTCACTTTTTCCTGACTTTTATTCAATTATTAGGGAGAAAATGCTTTTTACCATTGATTGGCAATACTTCTTCCTTTGAACTTTTGTTCCATCCATTATTTTAAAGCTGTAGGGAGGTAGTGGAGATGTGGGAGGAACTGCAGGAAAGGGGAAGGAAGGTTATCAAAATACATCATATGAAATTTCCAAATAATTAATACAAATAATGTGTTAAAACTGTGGCATTGTAAAGATAGAAATTCTGGAAAGTGTTTAAATCATTTACTTATTTTAATTTTTGGATGATTTATTTTGTATTACGCATACGAATGTTTTGTCTATGGTACCATGCATGCCTGGTGACCATCAGGGCCAGAAAAGGGCATCAGATTTCCTGGGGCTAGAGTCACAGACAACTGTGAGCTGCCATGTGTGTGCTGGGAACTGAACCCCAGCTCTCTGCAAGAGCAATAGTGCTTTTCACCACTGAGTCATCTCTCCAGCTCCCCCAGATTTAGAATCACGTAGGTATGAATGCTATACTTTGATTTTTATTTCAAAAGCTTCTCTCAGTCTCTGGTTTCAAAGCGTAATCCAAGATTTCTTTCTATTATCTTTTCCTCCCCCGCACTGTGACCTCCATTTGGCTATTGTATTCCTTCATGTGTGCAGTCCTGTAGATCTTTCTGGGCTGTTTTCTCGGTACAGGAAAGGCACTAATCACTTAACTGGGCACACAGCCATTGTGCCTTCTACAAACTGTGGGATAGAAGGGGAACAAGGGCATTGTAAACCGCAGGCTGCTCACAGTGCCTTTGCAGGATGCACAGGTGATTTGGAAGTGCTGTCAGGTTTGAGGATTATCAGTAAAGCAAACAAGGACAACCTTATCCACCTGTCCGGGGAACAGTTGGGCTCATCCCCTTTGTTCTTGTCAGGTCATAAACCAATATCATCAGAACTTGGTAGGGCCGTACAGACCATCTCTCAGCCCGCTGACTCACGGGGTCTGAATTCAGCTGAGAACTCACTCCATCTTCAGTTCTTCCGTTCAGTCTTCATTACATAAGTCAGAGTCCGTGGGCAGACAGGCCCTAACTCATGATTGAAAGGTGTGAAATTAATTTAATCCACATGAAAACACTTGTGAAGTAGTCATTAAATCAAGGTGGTTTCTACCCAATGTTTTAAACATTGCTCATGAATATTTTCATCTTTCTATTTTTTTCATACACATTCATTTATTGATTTAACAAATTTGCTGGGGATTGTTTTCTAGTGTATGCCATGCAAGCGCAAACATTAAGTCTGTATTGAGATGATTTTTTTTAATTTAACTGGATACATAAGCTATGTGAGAATGAGATACTAATAGGAAACGCACAAGTTGAACATAGTACAGGAAAGACAATCTAGGGACTGTCATGAGACACCTTGCTGTTAAGAGAGCAAAATGCAGAAAGGTCAGCATGACATATGAACCACTGAAGCATGGGCGTCGGGGAGGTGGCTGCTCCTGGTTTGGGCTCAGGGTGCGGTAAAGGGCATCTGATACCAAGATGTCACAGACACACATAGTGGCAGAGATATTTCTGTGTCCGTGTTTCCTTCATCCATCCTTTGACACAGCTTGTCCTTCTCTTTTATTGAGGATATATGCTGAAGACTTTTATCATCTCAAGCAATGGGAATTACTTGATGAAAATTTATCGATAAACATCAAACGAACAGGGACAGACCATGAACTGTCATTGAGAGGCATAGTGGGAATTTTCCAAATGGCGTAAATGTAGCCTCTAAATGCACAACTTAAAGTGGCTTATTGATTAGGTATTCTTCTCATGGCTGGGACAAAGCACATGACAAAAGCATCTAAAGAGGGGTTTGTTTGGGCTCACGTGGGATGAAGAGAACACACTTGCAGGGCACTGGAGTTTGGATCCCAGGATAGATGTTGGACAGTTTACTCCAGTTCCAGGGGATGGGAAGCCTTCTTCTGGCCTTCTCAGACACCTGCTCTTGCACACACAAACTGCACACAGACATACAGGCACACGCATGATTACATTTCAGACTTCGAATTTGGGCTCACAGTCTAAGAGTGCTATGCTCACTGTGGGAAAATCATGGTGAATGGAGCAGGAGGCAGCCGGTCACACAGTCATGAGACAAGAGTCATGGATGCTGGTGTTCAGTTAGATTTCTCTTTTTCATTCGGACTGGGACCCCAGCCCCTGGGATGGTGCTGACCATATTTAGATGTCTCCTCACCTCAGCTAATTTAATCTAGAGACTCCTTCACAGACCTGCAAAAAGGCTTATTGCCTAGGTGAGTCTAGATCCTACCATGTTGATTGGCTGTCGTATCCATTTTGATAGAACATAGAAGATACCCCAAATAGCTTCTAGGGGACCTGCTGCAGCCTTTAAGGTTCTGCCTTGACCAAGGTCATCATGGAAAGTCACGTGTTGTCGCTTTGCACATGTGAGGAGTTTGGTTTGTCTTCAGCTGACTATCCCCAGTGCCATTACAGATTCACTTTCCTCCTCTCTAGTTCCCATGTCCTTCCTGGTTGTCTCTAATGGTGAATGCCTTTGTTTAAGCATCTAGTGCTAACAATAGACTTGTGCCTTCTTGAGTCTTCTTTTTAAAGCACATCCAAAGGTTTTGCTATCCTTGCAGTGTAGGGACTGGACCGGGAGTTGAGAGAACTGGGGTTTATGAGTGTCTTATGAATGGCAGTGAACTGGGTATGGGAGCTGGGGGAAATGTTGCCTATCTCTCATTCCTGAGGTCTGCAGTTGGAAAGGAGGGAAGATGGGTTATGTTGGGGTGAAGAGTCAAAGTCATCAAGACCACAGTGGCTGGGGCCCATAGAGCTGTCATCCTTTCCTCCTGCGTTCGAACCTGTCTGCACCACTTAATCATTTGTATAGCCAGCACTTCCAAAGAAAGCACACCGTAGCTTTCTTTTAAGACTGCATCACTAAAGGAGTATGATCATATTTGTGGTTTGGTGTGTATTGACTATTCTCATGTTCGTGGAGCTACTAGAGAATTACTTTCTTCTCCAATCTAAATAAATCCTAAGATTAGTTATTATTATTTCCACATTACACTTGAGAAAACTGTCCTAATGTCTTTTTACAGACAGTCTTACTATCATCCAGTTGGCTCTAATCTTGACTTATAGCTAGGAATGAACACTAATTGTATATGCTAGTAGGTTCCGTTGTTACATTTCTATACATGCATCTGTCTTGCTTTGATTATATTCACCCATCTTGAACCATGCTCAAGAGCCGGCAGCCCCGACCTGTGTGTTCTGATGTCCCTTTAGTCACTGTGCAATCAGTATCGAGTGCACAGATCTGTGAAGATTGGGTTGAAACTCACTGTCACTGGCAGCCTTACTGAAAACTCACCGTGAGAAATGTTTTTCTTTCAATCTACATTCCTGCTCTCCTGGGAACACTTTTCCCCTTTTCTCAACTATCCATGGCCAACTCCTAAGCATGGTTCTACTCACCAAACATCTAAACCTGACATTGCATGTCCATTAAATATTTCTAAAGGAATCAATGATGTCACTGGGAAACATGGACAGTAGCCGGTAAAACTTTCTGTTGCTATGGTGACACACTCTGACCCAATGCAATTTAGGGGAGGAAAGGGTATGTTTAACTCACAGCTCCAGCCCATCATTGATGGAAGTCAAGGCAGAAACTTGAAAGTAGGTTTGCTTGCTATTCTATATAGCGTTACCCTCAACCAAGGCACTCACCTTATGGCCAGTAATACAGCAGGAACCTCAGAAGATACAGCCTGCTCTCCGGCTCATAACCTGGCTTATATTCAGCTGGCTTTCTTATATAACCAAGGGAATGGTTCCACCCACAGTGGGTTGGGCCCTCCTGCTTCAATGAACAAATTAAAAATAAATCAAGACAGTTCCCCACAGGCTTATCGGATCCGGGCAATTTCTCTACTGAGGCTCTCCCCTCAAATGACTCTAGGCTTTGTCAACTTGATTGTTAATCCAACTAAGACAATCTCTACAATGTGAAATAACTATTACTTGTGGAAGGAGTACATCATCCTTTTACCTTGCAAACTACACCTGTGCAGTTGGTAAATTTCTACCCTTCCGTAAAATGCGATGTCTTTTCTGTTTTGCAACCTTCCTTTGCCAATATCACAGGAGAAATCTGCCTTCTTTGACATGCAGAAAGGAATTAATTATGAACAGAAACAGTGAGAATGGAGAACACGAAAGTGTGTGCACCTCACACGCAAGCCTTTGTCTCCAGACGGCTGTAATTACTAGTTCCTGCCCCTCTTATTCTTCCTACCCTGGGCTGTCAAACTTCTCACCTGCCTTTAGAAAGATTAACAATAGCTAATGTTCTTGCCTTTTAAATGAATATCCTCCAATTTAAGAGAACAACCCAGAACCACTCAGACCTGGCTTCCAGCCTGCTGCTCTGCTTTTGTCCCCTCTCCTGTGTTCAGCAGGAGCGCAGGAATTGACTTTCAAGCCCCACTGAGGACATTGTAGTGTTCTGCCCTGGCTTGACATATTCTCCTTCCTTTTCATAACCAAGGTTGTACTGTTTCCTGACCCTTCCGTGACATATGCCATCCCCGTAGATCCTTTCCTCTTCCGCTGCCTTCCAGGCAGGGTCTTGGCTTGTGGAATATATTCTATCATCTCTGAGGCTCCTGTCTTCCACCAAGCACCGTTGTGCTCAGAAATGCATGGTGATCAAGAGCAAAGAAGAGGGGCCACACCCTCTAAAAAGTCACACACACACACACACAAACACACACACACACACACACACACACACACACACACACACACACACACACACCTCCTCAGTATAAATCATAGCTGTGATTCGAAGGAGAAGCAACCAGCCCTAGGCATTCAAGATGCTCTGAGATGGCCGGGTATCCATCACCCCCACCTGTTTCTAGATATTTTTGTCATGTCAGAAAAGGTCCCTGTAGTCATCACTGATGACTCTCCATTTGTCTCTATTCCTCCCCAGTTCCCCCAGATCTTTGCGTTTATCTTTTCTGAACAATTTCATAAATGGCGGTTGGCATCTGGAGCTTTTCACTTAACATTTTTAAACTTCATGCATTTCATGGCAGGAATTTAAACTCGTTCCTTCATGCAGTACAGTAATATTTGACAGCATGAGTACCACATTTGTTTATTTGCTAATAATGGGCCTCTGAAAGATTTCTACTCATTAACATTTCTTAAAATTTGTAGATGGGGGGGGGCATGTGTCTTAGTATTGCTGTGACAAAAGACCATGATCAAAAAGTAAGTTGGGAAGAAAAGGGCTCATTTGACTTTCACTTCCTCATTGATGTTCATCATCAAAGGATGTCAAGACAGGAACTGAAGCAAGTCAGGAAGCTGGAGGTAGAAGGTGATGCAGAGGCCATGGAGGGGTGCTGCTTACTGGCTAGCTTCACATGGCTTGTTCAGTCTGCCTTCTTAAAGAACCCAGGACCACCATCCCAGGGATGGCCTCACCCACAATGGGCTGGGCCCGCCCCCTTGGTCACTAATTAAGAAAATGCTTTGCAGCTGGATCTGATGGAGGCATTTCTTCCTTCTCTGCTGACTCTAGCTTGTGTCAAACTGACATAAAACCAGCCCGTTCAGGGGAAATGAGCACATGAGTGTGGACGACTGTTGAGTCCAGAGGCATAAAATCCTCCTGAAGCTGGAAGAGCAGAGTTTAGCCATGGAAGATGTACAGTTGTCAATCTGGTCTGCGCAGGATTGTGACTCCGATGGGAAGATTCCCTGTTGGTGCTGACTGTGTGCCAGACACTATCATGGTGTCATGTTCTTGGCATCCATTCCCATAGCTTCTCAGCATCTCCCCTGCTCTGCATGCTTAAACAAGACACATTTAGAAAGTATCCTAGCTTGCTGCACTCTGAAGCTGAAAACCCAGCTGTAAACCAGCTCATCTGCATTGAATAACATCATTCCTTTGGTGGAGGATGGGGGGGGGGGGTTGGTTGGTTTTCTTGAGACAGGGTTTTACTGTAGCTTTGGAGCCTGTCCTGAAACTAGCTCTTGTAAACCAGGCTGGCCTCAAACTCACAGAAATCTGCCTGCTTCTGCCTCATGAGTGCTGGAAGTATGCCACCATCACCTGGCTTAATATCATTCATTTTTAATTGAAATTTGAATATATAATATATACACTACATATACATACTCTTAATTTTGTATTTATTGTTGTGATAAAATACCCCAACAATGGAAACCTAGGAGAAAAAGAGTTTGTTTGCCCACAATTCTAGGTTACAGTCCATCCTGTGTGACAGTTTGGATGGCAGGAACCGGAGCAACCGGCCATGCGCATCCACAGTTAAGAGGAGAGAAACAAATGAGTGTGTGCATGCTCATGGTCAACTCATTCGGCACTTTTCATTCACCCTGGGGCCCAGTGCCTTAAATAGCCCTGCCTGAACACAGCATGGGTCTTTCTACCCTAGGGAACCCAGTTAAGAACATGCCTCTCGCAGGTATATGACAGGCTGACTTAGCCAATCAAGACAGTTCCTCACTCGGGTTATTATCGTATGTGATTCCATGTTTTGTCAAGTTACCAATCAAAGTAACCATCACAATGATCCCCTTGTCATCTTGACACAAATACACCACTTTAAGTCATAGCATTATATAATGCAAATTTGAGAGTCCCCAAAGATTTTAAAAATCTAAACATGTAAAAATCGCAGTTTCTTAACTAAGAACATACTACTACTACTAATAATAATAATAGTAATAATTAATTACACATACTCTCAATATACCATGGTGCACAGTGAATATGTCCATGCCCAAGTGGAAGAACAGAAGCATAACAAATGAGCAATCACACATGAGACAAACTGAAATTCAGCGTGGAAACAGCAAATTCTATAGGGTTATGTCTGTCAACTGGAGCTCATGAGCATGTTGGCAGAGGCCCCAGAAGGGCTTATGTAGCACCCCTCCAACTCCACAACCCCGTGCACACAGATTCCCTCCTCAGATGGTTCACTTCCTGTCCACAGCTCTCCTCAACACATGTCCCACAGCCTGGGGTCCCCAGCATTCTGGGGTCACTACTGCAACGGAGGATTCGGCTTCACAGCTTCACGTAGTTGTCTCTCAGCACCTCTGCACAGGATTCGAACCCTGCCACACAGTGACTGATTTCAGTGCTCTCTAAGACCTTTCTACCATGCATCTTTAACTACAAAGCCGGTACTTTGGGGATAATGTTGCTGCTGCATTTTGCTGCAAGCTCTGTGTACAGCCTCCACTGAGTGGAGGTTTGCCCTGAGGATACTTTCCCCATTCTCCCAGTTCACCCAGGATGGTGCTGATCTGTTGACTGATTATAGCTGATTTGTCAGCAGCAGCCTGAATCGCATCCTGTTTTGAAATTTCCTTTGTCGAGCAAATTAGTCCATTATTTTTTAATTAAACTTCACCCAAGTTTTCAGGGCATAGGTAGAATGAAGCACATTCTTGGCCAAAATATCACATAAATGACCTCTAGATCAGTTGTTGATAAGGTCTTTGTTCCCCTCTGAATCACTGTGAGGCTGGGTTTTCAGTCTTTCTAGAGCATTACTGCCTTCCCAACTCCCATTAGAACATCCCAGGAAGCTCTGCTTCCACCAACTAATGGTTCTCCTAGCCCCACATTTCAAGCTCTTCCACAGTCCATCCAGAAAACAATCCCAAAGGTTTAAAAGGCACATGGTTAGGTTTAGCCCTGTAACAGTCCAATTTCTTGAAAGCGAATTCTGCCTTAGTTTTGTTTCTGTTTTCTCTCGTAACATATCCTGACAAAAGTAACTTAGGAGAGAAACGGTTTTGTTGTTTCCCAATTCCAGGTTTCAGCTGCTGTTATGGGAAGTTGAGTGGTGGGAACCAGAGGCCGCTATTCACATCGCATCTATGCTCGTGAGCAGAGCACAACGCATGGATGTGAGCCTTCCAGTGTTCAGGTGGCTTTCTCCTTTCCCTTCAGGCCAGGGCTCCGCTCAAGGGATTGACTGTGGGGCTCCTCATCTCAATTAGCCTAGTTAAGAAAATCCCTTGTCCTTGGCAAAACTATTGCTTGCATGATATGCATATATTTATATCTGAGCAACCCCCCGACTCCATTTTGAAAGCAGGAGCCATTATACTATCCTGTTAAAAATAAGTTTCTATTTACTGTAAGAGCTGAGTTGCTCTCTGTTTCCTGGAACCTGGCCTTCTCCAACCCATGACCTTGATTTGTTTTTCAGACTACTCACACCTCCCTGACCCTCCCTGAACTCTCCCTAGTCATGTGGTGACCTTATGATGTTTTTGGGGGGATTTTTTTTTCTGTATTTCTTTATTGCCCTATTGTCTGTCTTCTGTAAACCTGATTTGTAACCACTCATGATTTTACTCCCTAAAAGGGGCCCAAGGAATGAACTGGGGCTGCTCTCTTCAACCTTAACTGGGCCCAGGAGGCAGTGGCTGGCCAGCTCTTTAGTGTACCCCAATAAAAAAAATTCAAGCTTGAAAAAAAAAAAGAAAGGAAATCCCTCACAGGCATCCTCACAGGTCAACTTAATCTATTCAGTTTTTCTTGAGACTCCACACCTTGGTGACACCTGCATTGTCTCACATCGTTGGTCAAAATTAACCTACACACACACACACACACACACACACACACACACACACACACACACACTGGATGATCTTAATGTGCTTGTACGATCAAAAGAACATAGTCATAATCCAGTACTAATATGGGTATGAAAACCAAGAATAAGCAAGGGAGAAGAAAGACACCTTAAGCCTTTGTCGGAACATACACCTAAATTTGCCGGTCTCTAAATTGAGGATTCTACAAGATGAGATTGGGAGAGGTAAGTTTCCCCTAGAGAGGCCACTCCAATTGGTTGTCCAGTGCCAAACAATCAGCCCTGAAAATGTACACATGAGTAGCATTCAATAGGCATAAGATGCTATTTGTAGGAATATGTATGAATATACAAATAATTAGTGATAGAGAAGCCATGGATTTGAATGGGAAAGGGAGGAGAATATGAGAAAGAGAGAGAGAGAGAGAGAGAGAGAGAGAGAGAGAGAGAGAGAGAGAGAGAAAGAGAAAAGGAAAAGGAGAAACTTTGCAATTGAATTATAATCTCTAAACAAAACAAAATACTAACAAACAAAAAACCAAAGCCCTATTTCACACCATTCTATTTCCCCAAAGGGGCCTTGACCTTTCCCTTACCTTACACACACATTCGTATGGACAGGTGTAATATGGCTGATGCCCCAGACCTTGGCATATCCTGAAGGTAGAGGAAGGATGAGAGAGGGACATGGGAAACCCTGCAGTGTTTTTAATGCTCTCTAGAACACTGAGCAGCCCCTCCCCCAGGCTGAGTCTCAGCACCCAGCCCCAGCCTCATCCCTGCAGCATTGGCCAAATCCTTCTAATTTCCCTAGCCATTGGTTTGAGATGCACAGTTTTTTTTAGAGCCTACTGGTTCTCCCAGCTCTGGTCACAGGCTTAGCAAATCATCTACTGGTGTCTGGGAAATGGGTGATCATGGTGGTTTGAATATGGAGGTTCCCCCTAGGCTTACACGCTTGTTCACTTGGCTTCCAGGTGGCAACACTGTTTGGTAAAGTCATAGAGCATTGCTAGAGTGTGTCACTTGGGGCTGGCCTTGAGGGTTTTCAGACTGGCTCTATTTCCTACCGGCTGTCTGTTTCCTGTGGTTATAATGTGACACTTCAGGAATCTCTGGCATCTCCTCCCCACCAATGATGAATTTTCTATCCACTTGCACTAGAATTATAAAGCCTTCTTCCCTTAAGTTGCTTTTGTCCCAGAATTTGTAATAGCACCAGGACATATACTAATACAATGATTTAAAATGATTTTTTATCTTTTTAAATTGTGTATCTATATGTGTCTGTCTGTCCATGTGGGCACGTACAGATGAATGCCAAAGCCTGCAAGTGTGTAAGAGCTAGAGTTGCATAGGCTGTGAGGCCCCGGACCAGGGGACTGAAGACTGAACTCAGGTCCTCTCTAAAAATGCTACCTTCTCTTAACCATTGAGCCATTTCTCCAGGCCCCAGTGATTCTCTTTCAATCTCCATTTCAAACCACATTCTTTTGAAACGTTTGGGCGATCAGAACTTTTGGGCATGTGCCGGTTTCCTGCTTGTGGAGTGAAAGGGAAACAGTATAGACACAGACAAGCCTTACTGGCTCCATTCATCACCAAAACTTGTCTTAAAACTTTTCTTTCTAAATGGTTTTTCTCTACCATGAAGATGCGATTCCAGAAAGAGCCATGGGAAGGGCAGTCCAGCAACAAATGGAGAAGGAACTTATAACACCCAGAAGTTCATTAAGCATCTAATGATTCTTCTTCTGTTTTCTATGCAATACAGAATGGCTAACAGGAATGTCAATCTCAAAGCCATTGAGATGGAGAGGTAGCTCCAGGAAAGAGGCAGCTGGTGCATCAACTGGGATGGGGTAGGATAAGAGAAGATTCTGGTAGCCAGGAGAGCTGTGTTTTCTCACCCTGTGGGTCTGCAGCCAAGACAGAAGCTCTCTGAAGTTTTGACCATAAATTTAAGGAGCCTAGTGCAACACTGCTCAGTGAACTTTTCCTGGGGAGTTTAGCAAATGTCTGTTCACATAAGATAGGATAACAAGAAATATAGAATTCTATTCAAGTCCAATCTAACTTAGTGAGACAATGAGTTCAATTAAGAATATTTACAAGTAATTGAAGAGAGGCTATATGATATACTAATGAAGAAACTAACTCTCTCCCTCTCCTTGCCTCCCTCCCTCCCTCTCCCTCTCCTTGCCTCCCTCCCTCCCTCTCCCTCCCTTTCTCTCTCTCCAACCTTTCAATGACTGTACATTTGGGGGAAGGAGAGCCCCCCCACCAAGTCTCACCTCTCTAACCACTATTAACTTCCTTATCTTCAGTGCTCAGAAGCTGGTGGAGCCCTTTCTCCATCTATGATGTAAAGCTAATGACCCAGTCTTGTGCAGGTCAGCTGATAAGAGCTCAAGAGGACGTCCTCTAATCCGTGCTCAGAGGACAACTGTTTAGAACAATTGCCAGAAGTGCTTCTGTGGGATCCTGTGCGTTTGGCAATGTGCAGTTGGTACCTCCCTGGCACAAACACGAGGGAGAGAAACCATCAATATGTATTCTGCCCTGAGATCCTAACAGCCCTGTAGTCTGACACTATTATCTCATGTCCTACACAAAGATACCAAGGATCAGAAGTGCCCAGCCACACGTAGATAGGCTGGTGAATTAGTTAAAAAGTAACTTAATAAAAATTTTAGAAGCCTCAATAAGTTCTGCACTAGAAGTTTTTTTTTTTTAGAACAAGTATCAAGCAAAACAATATTAAGGGTCATATCCCACAGAACAGCAACCTTAAATGACATTGTCAGAGAACAAAATGAATGTACTTGATTAGGGTGGCAAGGGACACTGGGAATGAGCAAGTACACAAGAGGAGTAAGAGAAGCAGAATGGCTGTCTTCTGGGGCACTCCTTTTTGCTGGATTTCCTGCATTTTATCTCCTTTGGTCTCTTCTTTGAAGCTATATTGATATTTACTGTTTTCAAACAAAGAAGTGAGTTTTAAAGTAGCAATTGGGGGCTGGCTAGAGAGATGGCTCAATGACTACGAGTCACTTGCTGTGTAGTCACTAGGGACAGAATTTGGATTCCAACATCCATATAACATGATATGTGCTTAGTAACTTCAGCTCCAAAGAGGGTTGTGGGGAGACAGGAGGGTGGCTGGGTTTTGACTGACTCTTGCCTAGCCAAGAATAAAAGTGAGGTCTAGGTTTAAAGAGAGATACCCTGTCTCAAAGGAACAGGCAGAGGGGTAGAAGACCAAACCCAGTGCCCTCCTCTAGGGTACATGTACCTGCATATACCATGTTGGGGAAGACACTCATGCATAGTGCATACACACAGATGCATGTACATATACATGTACTCACATACATACATAAACACAGAGATAAATAAGTAAATATTTAAATAGCACCACATTGACCAGTTGAAACAGTAGCAGTTGACAGCAGGAACTGTGCTAACCCTAGCCGGGAGGAATCTATGAGAAGTGCTGGCTTTGTCCCTCAACTCTAATGCAAACAAACAAACAAACAAACAAACAAACAAACCCAATGCTTCTATTTCCTGGTAAAAATATGGAAGGGCTCATGTAAGGGATGGTATGGAGAAAGAAAGAGATAGAGAGTTAAATGTAAGTACAGTGCAAGATACAGTTGAGAAAACTCATCGTTATGCAAAACATCACTTTGAATAATAAATACACTAGTGGTTTTAAAAGTAAAGAACGAAAGGGATTTTGGCAGAAGAAATGGGATGGAACTCCAGGTGAGCAGGGTCACTACTGGCTGAAGAAAGGCTATGAGCTAAAACATCAGCGTGTAATAATTTCAAGAGACTATATGGAAGCCACAGGTCACATAAGGAAAGAATACGAGTCAAAGGCTACAGGACCATTTGGACCTTTATATTCAGCTTTTTTGACTGACAGATGAAGGACTGAACATTTCCCATGGGCATTGACAGGTGGCTGGACACCTGTGACGGACTCCATGGCCTTCTGGGATCTGTCTGGAGATGACTCCTACTCCAGGATGGAGCTGCTGTCTGTTCTCTAGGCCCAGCGGTCTCTGTGTAAGAAATCTATGTTCTGACTGCATTTCCCAATGTGCATCGGTGCCTGAGCTCTTACTTCTAACTCCTGGAAGCTCGCAGAGTGTTTCAGCCTCTGCTCCCAGATTCACTCATAGCCAAGCTCCCCGGTGAATCCCCGATTCTTGGCTCTGCCTCATTATCCACTCTCCACCACACTGCACCAGCGGCTGCGCTGCATACTGAGGATTCCCATTTAATGCAGTGCAGCCCTGTCTGCTGATTTCCCTTTGCATTGTAGCAGAGACAGACAAGTCAGCCAGCAACTGCCATCTAATGTGCTGGGTGCAGTTAGAGATGTCTGAACACAGCATGGGCACGGGGAACAGGAAACTCAGTCACACCCAGGTGTGTGATATGGCTGGCATGTTTGTTTAAAACACAGAAGCAGACTGGGTGTGGTGGCACACACATGCCTTTAATCCCAGTGCTTGGGAGGCAGAAGAAGGCAGATCTCTGCATGTTTGAAGACAGCCTGGTCTACAAAGTGAGTTCCAGGAAAGCCAGTGCTAGACAGAGAATCTCTGTCTCAAAAACCAAAGGGGGGGGGGACAAATCTACCAACTAAAACACAGAAGCAAAAGAATGGAAGGGACATGTTCAGAACACTTGGATTGGGTCTTCAGCACACAAAGAATAGAAAGGAGAAGTCATTCCAAGGAAGAAAATTAAATATATTTTTAGACACGAGACTCATATTAGATTTTAGCAAGGGGCTGGAGACCCAGTCCTAGGCTTACATCCCCCCCTCCTCCACTAGGCAAATGCTGTCTCGCTGAGCTCCAGCTCCTCACTCCCACACTGCTATCCTATGCCTGCAACTCACGCTCTAGCCCCTGCCTAGCCTTTGTTCACCTATGTAATTGTTAAGGTTAAGAATATGAGCCCTCGTTTGTTTACGTTGCTTTGCTAAAACATCATGACGAGACAACCTAGGGAAGCAAAAGTTTATTTTAGCTCTCAGTTACAGGTTATAATCCATTGTTGCAGGAAGTTTCAGCAGCAGCAGCTTTGAGACAGCTCGTCACGTGAGCCTATCAGTCAAGAGAAATGAGATGTAAGTACATACATGCTCACTTGTTTGAGTTCAGCTCGTTCTCTCCACGTTCATGCAAGACATGCTGCCAAGGGAATGATGCAGCCCACAGTGGACTGGGTCTTCTCCTATCAATTAACTTAATTGGGACAAATTCCCTCAGGCCAAACCAATAAAGGCAACCTCTCATGGTGACTTTCTTCCCAGGTGATGCTAGGTTGTGTTTGCTTGGCAGTTCAAAAGCTAAACATCACAGTATGTAAGGGTGGATGATGGGTTGACGTGAGGCTTAAGTGGATGTGGCTTGGCCCGCCTGAGTTTTGTGGGTGCTGAAATTGGATCATGGTAATAAAAGACAGGACATAGTGACGTGCTATGTAGATACGAAGAGTCGGGGATGCAGATCTGGGAGCGAGGCTCTTGGAGCACCGGGCAGACGCAATCATGAAAGGAAGAAGTCAGGCTCTAGCAGGGAGAACTTAAGGGGTATCTTAGAAAACAGGCAGAGATCTAGGGCTTGGATCCTAAAGCCGTGGGAAATCAGATGGACTGTAGCCAAGAAAGAGGTGTGCTTAGTTGTATATATTTCTTTGAACCATCTCATTTTGTAATAGTTAAGAAAAGTGGTTGATGTAGCAAACCCTGAAGACAGGAGCATAATTATCAAGTTTTTCCAAGAATTCTAATGGGAGTTTCAGGTCACCCAACTCTGATCCTGGGGAAGGAAAGCAGGTGAAAGAACTCCTAAGACTTACTGAGCTGTTGGGTATTATCTGCAGCAGAATTATCTCAAGGAGTTATCTGGGAACGGGCTTGTATTTAATGCCCTTCCCTACCTAGAGTCGCAGAATCTAGCCCAGGAAGCTGTGTCTGACCCTCCCCCATGTGAAACATAAAATGCCCAGTGTCTGTTGTTGCAACATAGATGAAAAGCAGAGCAGGCAGAGTCTGGGACTCCCAACCTAAGAACCAGAACTGAGGAAGCGATTTGCTGGTCTTCAGACTTGATGTGGGCAGCACCTTTCATGGAAGTCTTAAGATGGTAGTCCCCAGGCTGTACTGCCCGGGTTCCTGGTATCTCATGGCTAGGGGATGTATGGCACATTCTATCCCAACACATTTATCTTGGGCAATTTCACACCAACAGATCATTTGAAGACAAATCCTGCTGAGCGCATCGACTTGCTCCCCTTCTCACCTTGTCTGTTTCCTTTGTTTCTGGCCTCTCATATTCCCTGGCTGACAATGCAAAGAGTCGAGATGATGAAGGAAGGGTCTGGACGCTGAACACTTTGAAGGCAGAATCTGGCCTTCTTTTCCATTAGCCACTGCATGATATTCTACACACTGCAGGATTCAAACTTATTTGTTATACATGAGTCCATGAGGAAAATGCAATGTTATAAAATTCCAACTAGGAGTCCCGTGTGTGAGAAATTATTGGATTCAATTATTGATGAGTAGCATTGGGAAGATCTCTACAAAACGTTATTAGTGCAGAGTTTTGTTTCTAAGCAGCTGTGTCCCGGCCCCTACTCCAGCACCACGCCATGCAAAATGATCATTAGCGAAACCCATAGGTTGTATTGCCCTGGCTGTGACTTAGCTTCATAGTATCTTTTCAGCATATTCAAAACTATCACCACAATCTATAATTGTTTATATATAGTATCCATGTGGCATGGCATACTATACTAATTTAAATTCATATAAGGATGTGGCAAGGCTTACGAAACAGACATTATGGTCACTTGTCTATTATCAAACCCTTGACTTCCTCTTGCTCCTCCATGGAAATGGATGGGAATTTAGCTTTCACTTGGTCCCTTTCTTTGATTTTGATCCATGCCCACCACCTCCACCCTCCATAATCACAGGCAGAGTTGTCTTGATGGGTGTAGTAATAGGAGCCGTGGGGCTGCATCCCTAGCACCCCAGCCGCCTGCTAGCTTATGCCCCGAAATAACAACACACAGATTGTATTAATTTAAACACTGCTTGGCTCTTTAGCTCTAGCCCTTACTGGCTAATTCTGATATCCTGATCAACCCATCTCTAATAATCTGTGAGCACCAGTCTTAGTGAGCACCGGTCTTACCTGGAAGATTCTAGCCTACGTCCATCCTGGGTCGGAGCTTCATTGCATGTGCCTCAGAGAGCAGAGCTATCCCCGTGTCCACCCAGGAGCAGGGAGCATGGCGTCTCTGCCTGAGGCATCTTACCTCACTTCCTCTTCCTCCCAACATTCTGCTCTGTTTACTCCACCCACCTATGTTCCAAGCTATGAGCCCAAGCAGTTTGTTTATTACTCAACCAATGAAATCAACAGATTGATATATGACACTCCCACATCACTTCCCCTTTTTCTGTTTAAACAAAAAAAAGAAGGCTTT
>NC_022014.1:42263733-42268507 GCF_000317375.1 Microtus ochrogaster
CTTACCTCACTTCCTCTTCCTCCCAGCATTCTGCTCTGTTTACTCCACCCACCTATGTTCTAAGCTATGAGCCCAAGCAGTTTGTTTATTACTCAACCAATGAAATCAACAGATTGATATATGACACTCCCACAGATGGGGTAAAAGAGAAAGCATTTATTGGTGTGATATATCCTTTCCGGTTCCTCTCCCCCACTACGTCTGGAAAGCTACAGAGATCTGTTGTTCAATTAACTAAAGGTCACATAGCTGTCAGCTTTTTCCCACTGCCCCCCCCCACTGTCAGCTCAGTGAGTATGCTAGAAACAGAGGCCTCTGGCTCAGCTTGGGCTCTCTGGCTCAGGCGAGGACGGCTGGAACGGGTCCCAAGTGAGTGATGTGTGGCCAGGTCCTGGCAGACATTGATCTCTTGTGACTCACCGCTTGCTCAGACAGGGATATGGGGCTGACAGAGAACCAAAGATGGATGGATATACTGGGCGGCCGGAGAATTCCAGTTTTATCAGAAAAGAAGCAAATGCCCAAGCTTAGTCTTGAGGGAAAGGAACCCCAACCAAGACAACATGTGCGCTGGATGCCACGTCCATCTCTGTGGTCTTGCGAGAGCTGAGTCAACTGCTGGAAACCTGGGTGTTTGAAGTTAACCCTCTTACAACATCAAAGGAGTTCATTAGGAATGCATGCATGTGGCCATGCCTTCATTTACCATCATCAGCTCTCTCTCTCTCCGTGGTCTGCAGAGGGAATAAGCTGCCTTTGGCATCACTCACAATTCATTCATTTAACCAAGAAGCCACTACCAATTTATTCTTAAAAAAAAAAAAAGGAACATAGATTGGGAACTACAGATGTTAAAGCCACAAACTCTCTGGGGTACCTCACCCTGCATCCCTGCATATTCCCAGGGCTATGCACACCCATACACAAGGAGGAATGGCTGTATGTCTACAGAGCTCCACTTGCAAAAACAGTCTGTGGGACCCATTTGACTCTGGTCTGATGACCCCTAGACAACACCACCCTGGACCATACAGAGACTAATTAACAAAACCTGAATCTGTGGCTTTCTAGCCTTTGAGATCTGAAGTGAAGACAGGTGTTTACTTGGTAATGTGGTTGAGGAAAGGAACATGGGCTACAAGGAGGACCGAACTGTAGCCCCATGTTGGCCTCTGGAAGATGACGGGTAAGTAAAGATCACTTCCTATCTCTTTGCTCCTGCATAGCAACCTAGGCTTCCTTTCCCAGGAAGCAGAGGCTAGGAAAAATGTGTGTATTCATTCACTGGTGGTAGTCCCTGTTACAGGGTGGTGAGCAGAGCAGAAATATAGGGAATACCATCAGACAAAACAATCGTTGAGATACAAATTAGAAGACCTGAAACCCTGTCTAGAAAACCAAAAAAAAAAAAAAAAAACAAACAAATTAGAAGACCTAAAGGTTTTGCTGGCATCTCCCTGTTCCATGTTTTTCTGGGGAAATGATGAGTCCAATTCTCAGGAAAACAACTTGTCTCCATGCATGGCAATTGGCAAGGCTCTTCCACAGGTCAAGGGGCTTAGAAAGATGATTGACTAAACATTGACTAAGAACGAAGCTCACTTTCACAGGCTCAACAAGGGGCTGGATAATCAACACCCCTTTGCAGTCAATGGCTAATTTATTTGAAAATAGCCATAGTAACTGTCAAAGCAATCCTGCTCTCTAAAGAAGCTTCTCACTGCCTATCACTTGAGTGGTTGCTTGGCAACCACCCAGCCAAGCTGTCCATCATGCAGAGATCACCTTCTCTATTGGATGCACTCTGCTTCCAGGAATATGTACGTATGTATGGCTGAAAAGCAAGTTGCCCCTCAGTCTGAAAACAGTATCATTCAGCACTGTGTTGCCTTCTCTGGGGAACACAGAATTACGGGCAAACTGTTTACCAAGTGAAGGTGACACAAATTGTAGCTTGCAGTGCTCCAAAGAAAGTTGCACATGCTTCTTCCTGAATCTAATTCATTTTGACAGGTAGTCAGGAAAACCCATAGGACAGAGAAGAAGCTTCATGGATAGAGTTAGAGACCCAGACCCAAAAGATGGCTCAGTGTTTAAAAACCTTGCTCTACAAACATGGGGGCCAGAGTTCGATCCTAGCACCAACATACAAAAGCCAGGTGACCTTGAAAACATGTGTAATCACAGCTCCAACAAAGCAAAGCTAGGAGGATCCTTGGGCTTTGCTGGTTTTCGTCTATCCAGGGTCCAAGCCCAGGTTTAGAGACACAGAGAGACTCTGCCTCAAAGGGTAAAGTATAAGAAGGATGCCTGATGTCCTCTTCTAGTGTGCACACGTGTGCATAGATAGATGTGAGCAGCACACATACATAAATAAATATAGTTGTTTTTAAAAGAGCTTGAGTCTCACTTTTATGACATGATGGTGAACAGAGAGATGCCTCAGTGGTATGTAAGACTTGGTGATTCTGTGGAGGACCCAGGTTCAATTCCCTGAACTTACATGGCAGCCCACAATCACCCTTAAACTTAGTTGTAGGAAACGAAATACTCTCTTCTTGCCTCTGTAGACACAAGCATGCACAACAGACCTTCAGGATATATACATAAAACAGTGCATGCAAATATGCTCTAAATATGTTAAACATTAAAAAGATATGAAGACAAGATATGTGGTATGGAAAAGAGAAAGCATATGTATATATGTATGCATATATACATATATGTATGTATGAAGCTATATAGAGGTTCAAATGGGAAATATTTATGGAAAGGCATGTGAGTTCAGTTATACTTTATGACTTTGCCTTGGGGCGATGTGACCTAACTTCCCAGGAGCTCCAAGACCCAGCACTCTTTTCTTCTTTTCTTTTCTTCTTCTTCCTCTTCCTCTTCCTCTTCCTCTTCCTCTTCCTCTTCCTCTTCCTCTTCCTCTTCCTCTTCTTCTTCTTCTTCTTCTTCTTCTTTTCTCCTTCCTCCCTTCTTCTTCTTCCTCTTCCTCTTCCTCTTCCTCTTCCTCTTCTTCTTCTTCTTCTTCTTCTTCTTCTTCTTTTCTCTTTAAATAAGGTGGTTAGCAATCCAGAATTTTTGTTTGGGTTCTTTCTTCTTCTCCTTTAGTTTTTCTCTGCAGGCATATAATTTTTGTGAGCCTATTTTCTTTTACTTCACCAATGGTAATTATTGATACTTTTATTAACATTGTAAGTTGTGACTCGTTAGAACATGTTCAATTTTCATGGTTTTTTTTATTACTTTGCTTTCTGAGATTCATAGATTTGTGGGTTGATGAATGAATGCCGTTTCTCTAGAGAGTGCTGACTTAGGGATTCATTAAGCAGTTATTTGGTTATACTCACTTTACATCTTTCCTCCCTTTGTCCCTCCATGCATCTCAACCCCACCCCCTTGGCTCTTTCTTAGATGCATGGCCTCTGACCTTTTTCATTGTTGCTACATACATACATACATACATACATACATACATACATACATACATACATACATGTTCATTCTCTTCTAAACACAAATGGTTCAGTCCGTATGATGTTACTTGTGTGCTTATGATTTCAGGGCTCAATGAGATCCCCCCATAAACTGTTTCTTCAGTAGCAGCTCAGATCTAAGTCTCTCCCATGCAGGAGTGGATTCAGAATAAGTGTGCACAGCATCTGCCACACACTGCTTTCTCAGATTTCTCCCTCACTTGTTGTCCTAAACACTGCTCTGATTCTTCAGATGAGATAATCAACTGCAGGACTTCTGTCAGGGGTCTACCTGCCTTGTGTAGCAGCAGTTATGGCCTCCTTTTGGACCAAGAGCCACAAAGTCAAGGAGTCACGTAATGTTTCCCTCCTCAGCTTAAGTCATCTCTAGAATCTTCTTGTCTGAAGTTGTTGTTCCCTGCCTCTGGGGAGTTGACTTCTGTGGTCTCACTAAGCCCTTCACACTGTTGCCTCTGAAGAGTTGGTCTGATAAGAGTTAATCTATAGCCTTCACAAACTGAAGTGGGTTTGTCGTCTGCCTTTAATGACCCTTTAGGAATATAGAAGTATATGACACACTGTTAGCGCGTTTCTCTTTATAGTTTCCTACTGAGTTTAATATCCATTGCTTATGCCCAGGGTTTTCTTGTGATGTTTACATTTCTGTGCCATAACAGTGTTACTTTTGAAAAGCATATGTTAAATTATGTTGTTTGTTGAAATTAATGTTCTAAACCAGGTGGTAGTGGTGCATGCCTTTAATCCCAGCACTTGGAAGGCAGAGCCAGACGGATCTCTATGAGTTCAAGGCCAGCCTGGTCTACAAGAACTAGTTCCAAAGCTACAGAAAAACCCTGTATCAAAAAAAAAAAATTAATGTTCTAGAACTATGTAATAAGTTTTTGTGATTCAAAACTGGAAAATCATATGTATAAATTTTTTTCTTTCATTTTAGCTGTCACAGCTTGGACAAAAATAACACAGAAGAACCGTAGTGGAGCCGTCAGTTTGGGTAGATGTAAAAGGAGCCAGATGTGTCCTCCTCCATCGCACCCCTAACAATGCAACCTGTCAGAATCATTCATTTTTAATAAATTCTATACTTCATAGACTGTATACTGATTAATATAATAAACCATTTCAGAAATAACTCGGCTTATTCTTGTTACAGATGAAAGCGTACATTGGAAACAAGGAGAGCCCTATGGAAGACGCTACAGTAGGTTAGGGTTAGGGGAATCAATTGGAGTTGGTGCACGCTGACCTATGGAAGACGCTACAGTAGGTTAGGG
>NC_022014.1:42268607-42274375 GCF_000317375.1 Microtus ochrogaster
CTCTTCCTCTTCCTCTTCCTCTTCTTCTTCTTCTTCTTCTTCTTCTTCTTCTTCTTCTTCTTCTTCTTCTTCTTCTCCTTCTCCTTCCTTCTCCTTCTTCTCTTCCACCTACTCCTCCTCCTCTTCTTTCTTTTTCTTCTTCTTATCCTCCTTCTTCTTTGGTTTTGTGGACCACCACTGACCAGCAAGCTCTTTCATCTAAATCAAAGCATAATTATGTGTCCCCACACCCAGGAAGGAGCAGCAATTAGACTCGGAAAATAAACAAACTCATAAAAATCATACAACTCAGTAAGTCTAGGAACATCAAAAGGTTACAAAATTCATCGCCAGCTCCACCTGCATGTATAAAATCAGAAAGCAACTATGGAATACTCGTTGACAGAGAAGTCTGCATACTTTACAGACTTCAGTGTTCACAAGCCATCATCAGCAAAGAGGTTGCTTTGGTGGTGTAGCTGTCTTTGAGTCATCCATGTTCCTGGGAGTCACCTCAGTCAGCTAATTCTGTGAGCTAGACTTGGGTGGAGCAGTTTCTTTCCTTTGCAGCTGATGCCTGATCTATGTGAGGATGTCCATGTCTTCCCAGGGGAGGTAACACAATAGGTCACATTGAGAAGAGCCCCTGGGTATACCATACAGCCTTTCGGCTTCTGTTCCTGCTGCGGAAAAGAATGAGAAAAACAAGTGATGCAAGAAGAAAGATCAGGGCCAGAGGGAAGAAGAAGAGGAGGAAAATGAGAACGCCTTGCTGGCAGGAGGCAGCTGGCGCTCTATGCCTTGAGATTACGAGCTCCAGGTTGTTTATCTTCTCAGTCTTTAGGTCTGAGGTGTCCTGTGAAACAGTTCAAGGGTAACTCAAATAGTACAATCACATTGGGAAGCAAAGAGAGTCAAAACAAAACCAAACCAGATGGGCGTTTTAGGGTTGGTGGACTGGCTTCCTAGACAGTACTCCAGATCACCTGACCATTTGGAGGAAGGGCCATGGCACCTTAGATGGAACCAGAGGAAGACAGGTGAGAGGAGAGGTTGCCATGGTTACATCCAGGGTGAGGGATCATGAGATCACGCGTAGGTGTTGGCTGCTGAGAATGAGGAGGGAAAGAATAATGGGAGAAGGGGGTTGTAGCTCACATAGACAGATGTGCGGTCTTAGTATAGGTGCTGCTTGGGGGAACAAAACTATCTCAAATTTGGTTTCTCATAAACATCGAAAATTTCTTGAGAAGTTCAAGATGACAACTGATTTGGAGTCTGGTGTGAACACTTTCTTTATGCCCTCATGTGGTGGGCAGGGGACAATTTGCTTGGGTCACTTTTATAAGGGTCCCATCCCTCATTATCCCTGCTCTAGAGTGGATAAAGACCGGATGTTACAGCCTTGGTCTCCATGGTGGTGCCACAGGGGTCAAAAGGGTGGAGTCTTATGAAGTAACACCTCATGAGAGGTCCTTAAGTCACTGGGGGAGTACCCTTGGAGGGCATTATGAGATGCCAGTGTCTTCCTGTCTTTTGTTATTTGCTTTCTGGCTCATAGTACAAGCAGTTTTGGTGTGTCCCATACTCCCATCATGCCATGCTATCCTTGCCAAATGCCAAAGCCATGGACACCTGGTCTTGGACAGGAGCCTAAACGAGCCTGTTTTCTATGTGAGATTATTGTCTTGGGTGTTTTGTTGCATTAGCTGAAGCTGACTAAACCCATCTCTTTATACATCCCACATCTTAATACCATAGCATTGGGGGTGGGATTTCAACATGCAGGTTATGGGCATGGGAGCACTTAGAGCCCTGTGCAGTTACAGTTTGTCTTTCTCTGAGTGCTGAGAGATAGCTATGAGTGTTCCTGGCAGAAAGGCGCGCACTCTCTGTCTGTTCTTTATGTGACACATCCTCCATTGACATTTCTCTGAGCTGATTTGATGTTTTAATAGCTTTGCTATTGTGTGTTTTCCCAGCCCACCACTTCCCTTTGGCCCCTTGAGCTGCTCAGGCTTCACACTTGTCAGGTAAATTCGCACACAAGCCTGGGTGAAGGCTGTAATCTATAAACCTGTCAGATAGAAAATCAGTACATAGCTATATTTTTATGTGTGGGTCTTCTCTTTCTTGTAAATTCTAAGCAAAAAGAAGAGCAAGGCTTGAAAAGAAGTCATGATCTAGGTAATAAATAATCCAAAGGAAAACGGGATCCTTTTGACTGAAGAATGAGTCCCTCGTATCTTCTTCTTAGTGTTCCCCTTTGAAAGAAATCTTTCTCCCCTTGGTGATGCTTTTGTTTCTGTTTCCATTTTAATCAAAATTTAAACAAATGTACTACTTATTCTATTAATTAAACACTATGTGCTTTTTATTAAAATAATGTTTTCCAAATAGTTCTGTAAATGCTCTGTTTTGCATGAATGCTCCACTTTGTGTTTGTGTGTTGTGTGTGCGTGTTTGTGTGTGCACATACATCTTTAAATTCAGAAGCCCAAACCTGACATATGTTGTTCTTCTCAACCACAAACTACCTTTTCTCTAAAGACAGGGTCTCTCTTTAACCCCAGAGCTCTGTCCTGGATTATCCTCTTCTGCCCTTCTCCCAGAACTAGGATGATAGATATGTGCTGCTCTACCTAGCTCTATATAAGGGTGTTGGGGTCAAACTCAGGTCTTCATTCTTGCATGGTAACCAATGATCTACTTCCCCAGCCTTGAGTGGGTGCTTTGAGTGGTATTAGCACTGAATCTCCCCTTAATGCTAACATTTTCATCTAATAGGTGCATTGTGTGATAAATGTAAAACTCTGTTTGCAATTAACTGGCTTCACACCCTGGCTCTGCACATGCCTGGCTATCCAGATGGAACCATGGTGCCTTTCATTCCTGCCTCTTAGCAGATATTTGGGTTGTTTCCAAATCTTCAGTATTCTTGTGTCAGGGAAGAGAGTGTCTTTTTATGCTCACTTTTATGACCATCCCTTGCAATTTCCTCAAGATAAGGAATTAAAGTGGCTAGGATGAACAATATCATTTTAATGATATAAGCTATCTGTTTCTCATGACTGCAGTAACATTTTTATTTCTAGTAGTATACCGGAGTGTGTCCTGGTTAGCATTAATTGGCAGCTTGACACAGTCTAGAGTCCCTGAAAAGGAAAAGCCTCCATTGAAGAATTGCCTGTGGAGACTGTCTTGATTACTAATGGATGCAAGAGGACCCAACCCACTGTGGTACGCGTTATTCCCTAAACAAGTGTTTCTGCACTATAGATGAAAGCTAGCTGAGCAGGAGCAGCCCGAGAGTGAACCAGAAAGCAGCAACATAGATTTCCTTGACCGTGGTTGATTTCCCTGGTCAGAAGTTGTGTTGCATGGGATAGCAAGCAGGCCTGCAATGTTTCCTGCCTTGATTTCCTATCCTGACTTCTAGCAGTGATGAACTGTAGATAACGTTTCCCTTCCCTAAGCTTCTCTGGGTCAGAGTGCATTCTCACTGGATGGAAAGGATATTAGAGCAGAATGTAGGCTCTACCCCTTACCCCTGAGCCATGCATACAATGAGCATTCTTTACAATATTTGCCACCTGAGAGGGAGAAACCTGTCTCTTCCATTTCTATAGAATGTGCCAGCTGTTTCCTTTCATGTTGATATTTATATCCATACCATTTCTCATTGATATGTAAAGATCTTTGAAAACATTTGTCTTCTCTATTAGGTTATAAATTACTCAGTATATTTTCATTGATAACATTCATCTCTTTCATATGCTCTAATATTTTCCTCTTATCTGATTTCATTTTCACCCTCCAAGCACTTAAAAGAACCATAAAAGCTTTATAAATATGTGCTTTTCATCTCCAATGCAGCAAACACATACTGATATACAACTCTATTAATATTTTATTATTGCCAGCAAAAGCCTCTCCTTGGCTTGCTAATAAATCATATCTTGAACAAACAGGTGCAGCCAAGGTTTAGTGCTTTCTGTTCTAGTGTGGTGGTCACTTCTCACATTTCCACTGACCATTTGGGTGGCAGCTGATCTGAATTGAGATATGTCACCAGTATTAACTAGATGTTTATTTTATAGAGTTAGAAGGAATAATTCATGGCCTGGAGATGGTTCGGTCAGTGGGTTCTTGCTTTGCAAGCACGATGACCTCAATTCAGTCTCTAGAACCAACATTAAAGATGCCTAGGCATTGTGGTGTGTGCTTGTAATCCCAGAGCTGGTGATAGGCAGATCTCTGAAGCTCACAAGACAGCCAACTTTGCCCTTTTGGTGAATTTCAAACCAGTAAGAAATCCTGTTCCATACTCAAGATCCTTAGAAAGACCATCCGAGGTTGTCCTCCGACCTCCACACCAATACAGAGAGTGCACTGCACCCACAAATGCAGGTGCGAAGACAAACAAAGGCAAAAATCTACCGCAAGTAATTCTGATATCGATAGCATTTCAAAATGCTATATCATGGGGGTCAGTGGACTACATAAGCAGTTCCAATTAACTTCTATTTCTTTGAAATGGGGTTACTAGAAAATGTAAAATTACCCACGTGGCTTGGGAATGTGACACCCATGACATTTCTATCGGACAGGACTTTCCAAGAAAATCTTTTATTATAACCATGGAGACATAGAAAGGCCAGCCTGGCACACCTTTTTGGATCATCTTTGGGTTAGAATTTCTTCATTCTTTTGTAGAGAGAAAGAGCAGAGCTGCCCAGAGTCCATTGTCCCTGTGTCTGTTGTTTGCCTTTTATCTGCTGGAGCCTTGATAAAAGGAACCAGCTTCAACCAGAATAGTTTATAGCCCCTTTGGAAGGAAACTTAAATGAGGAAAGAACAGAAAATTTGAAACGGTTCCGACTTCAAACAACTGCTCCTGTCACCACCAAGCCACTGGCGCTTTGTGATCTGCCAGTGGGCTGAGTCAGACTGGGAGTCATCGGTTTCTTCCAAGCTTGAGGCTCTGCAAAACTTCAAGGTAGGCAGAGAATTGATGCAGAGGGCTCGGCTGAAGCTCCAAGGAGGGAGCATTCCTCTATGGGTCAGAAAATAGAAAGGGCTGCTCATAGTGGGGTTGGATTATCATCTCCTGTAATAGCCTGTCTTTGGTAGGAACATAGGGTTTTCCCAGGAAAAGGCAGCCAGAGCCTCTCTGCCGACTTCTTCCAGTTATTGGTAAGAGATTTGGGACAAGGAAAGGAAAGTCCCCAGGCCCTGGCAGGAAATTACTTCCCGAATAAAATCTCCAGTTCGTGTCTTTTTATTGGTGCAAAACTCATCGTGATTCTGCTCTTTCTTCCCTGTGCAATCCTGGTGCTCTTTAGCACTCGTCCCTCTGCAGGTTTCAATTCTGAGTCATCCTGCTTGAACCTGAGCAAAGCCAGCTTTCTATTAGATATTTCCAGCTGAAGTTTTGTTTCTTATCTGACTAAGCCTAACTCTTCTCTCCTTAATGTTTTCCATTTGCTACTGTTATTTCTCCCATCCTGGCTTCTTTCCTGGTCCACTTGATAGTAGAAGACAGAAAGCTTGACCTCATCCACATCTGAGCAAGCAGTTCCCAAAGCTCCCTCGATGGTGGAAACAGACAAATCCTGACAGCTCACAAACTCTGTTTTCCCCAAAAGTACAGAATCTGCAGCTATCAGATAGGAGAAAAGACATTGTTCTCTAGAAAGACAGCATTTCGACATTTAGATAAACCTATCTTTTTAGGTAAGATCTCTCTCTCTCTCTCTCTCTCTCTCTCTCTCTCTCTCTCTCTCTCT
>NC_022014.1:42274475-42305997 GCF_000317375.1 Microtus ochrogaster
CTCTCTCTCTCTCTCTCTCTCTCTCTCTCTCTCTCTCTCTCTCTCTCTGTGTGTGTGTGTGTGTGTGTGTGTGTATCAGCTCAATGAGAGACAGCTGTAGTGTAGGATCTCCACCCCCCCCCCAGGGATGTGTTAGATTTTTCCCTTTTCTATCCACAAACCTATTGGAGTTATACAAGTCTTGAAGTCATGGGAGTTCTTTGTGTGGACCCTGCATGCTCCAGTTAAGAAGACACATGTATATACATGAAGGTCCTCATGCCAAGCTTCCCACAGTGGAGTCTGAAAAGGCCTGGGATGAGGCCGGACTCGCTGAACATAGTGGACAATGGGGACTACTGAGAACTCAAGAACAATGGCAATGGGTCTCTGATCCTACTGCACATAATGGCTTTGTGGGAGCCTAGGCAGCTTGGATGCTCACCTTACTAGAAATGGATGGAGGTGGGGGTTCCTTGGACTTCCCACAGGGCAGGGAACCCTGATTGCTCTTCGGGCTGAGGAGGGAGGGCGACTTGATTGGGGGAGGGGGAGGGAAATGGGAGGCGGTGGCGGGGAAGAGATGGAGATCTTTAATAAATAAATAAATAAAAAATAATTTAACCCCCCCAAAAAAAAGAATCCTGAGGGAAGAGCGTGAATAAGGGACTCTGTCCAGTCTCAGATGTCACCTCTGCTGGGGGCTTTGGCTAAACTTGAGTGTTCGGGTGGAGATGATAAATGGATGCCTGGCACAGAAGGAGAGCACAAAAGATGCAGACAGGAAGACTGATTAATTTGTGGCCAACTCCCTTTATAACTGCTAATGTTGGTCCAATAAAGAGCTGTGAATTGTAGTCAGAGAGTAGAGAGCACTGGCAGGTTCATCTGGCTTAGCCCTTGGTCTTTGAGAAGGAATTTGCTTGCTTGCCATGGTTTTTAAGTCTGACAAAATTTTGTCTTGGTTTAGATAAGAAACATTTTGGCTAATAGCAACAGAAGACTCCTCAGGCTCTGGAGTAGGGAAACAAAGCCCCTCCCCAACCCGCTTTCTCTCAGTAACAAGTTATTTCTTAAAACAAGTCTGTTTCCTTCTCCAGAGTTCTGGAGTTTGCAGGCTCAGCGATTCCATTTCTTAAAAGTGTTCATAATGGTCCTCTTGTCTGTGTTTTTTCCTTCTTCCTGCTACTTGAATATTCTTCCCATTCTCCACCTCAAAGGAAACCATCCCCCTTCCAGAGAAAAATTTCACTGCCTGTGAAGCCTTCCCTTAGTCATGGTCTTTGAGAAAGTGGAATCTGATAGTTGACAGCATTTCAATGAGCCCTCGGGAAGAATGAAAGATGCAGAAGAAGACTGTTAGCTTATTCTTTGAAATTTCATATGCCTCATGTATAAAAAGCTACAGAGATCTTGGATTTGAGGGTTGGAAGGCTGTGGCGGGACCTCAAGTGAGCCCTCCTCTCGATCAGTCCTTTTTTTCCTTTCCGGGCTTCTTTCCCCATTTGCCAAATTAAGGACTTACTTTCTCTCTTGTGATTCCTTATGTTAGTAGATAGTGCATATCAAACCTTTAAAATGAAGCAGGGGATGTGCTGATCTGTGGGACTAGGAACTGCCATGCTCGTTTTACAGATCGAGAAACTGGGGTTTAAGTGCTGGTTCCAAAGTTACTCACACAGTAGAAAGTAATCCTGGGCATAGAACTAAGGCAGCTGGTCTCCAGAACGGAACTCTGGGCAGCTGGCCCTTCTTTGTAAATCCTTTGCCGTGTTGCATACAGAGACTATCAAAAGTCACCCTATAGATAACAGAGGATACAGAAGTTAGAGATGCTGTCTATAGTTGTCCAACTTGAGGTTCTATGATATAAATTAGGAAGGTTTAGGTATATTTATACATACAGAAAGCACACTTACTTCTTTGACTGAGTGGGTGTAGTGAGATAAGTATCAGGGACAAGCATATGGGTTTGGGGACAAGGCTGGCTTGTGAAGAAGGGTGCAGTTGCATGGGTGCTGAGATTGCCTTGAGACAATCACCTTGAGGAGGTAAATACCTTGCAAATTTAATGGCTTTCTGAAACAGGGTCTCATTATGTATCCTGTACTGGCTTTGAACTCACTCTGTAGCCAAAATCAGGATCAAACTCACAGTGATTCTCCTGCCTCAGCCTTCTGAGTGCTGAGGCTAGAGAGTGACATCATGTCTGTCTCAGTATTAAATGATTATCTAATGCCTTTAATGTGTCAGTCCACTAATATTTTTATTTATTAAAGAGATAATGTGTAGCTTTTGACAGAGAATCTAGTATACTAGAGAAATACAAATAAATATTTCTACTGTTATTTCCATCATGAGAAAGATACGATGCTTTAGTTGCTGGTGATCTTACGGGGGTGGGAAAGACCAATGATTGGTCACTAAGATGTAATGTTATTATTATAAAGGTGTGTGATTTTTGGCTAATATAGTCTGTGGATAAACAGATGCCACAGCAGGGCTATGTGACTGGTTAGACTTTCCAGAGAGAGTCATGCTGAGAGAAAGCCTTAAAAATAACACGGGGACAGTATTACTCAGCGAAGAAAGGGCCTAGGGCATTTTGACAGAAAGCCAGAGCAGGAAGAAGATGTTAGAGACAATAATGTCTTACTGGGAAATATGTGGGAGAGGTTTCTAGAGGGATGGAGCAGAGAAGGCAAGGACCAGATTCTGCTGCATCTTCAGGCTATGTGTAGCATCTTAAGATCCCAAGCATCAACCAGCTGACAGGATCCTCAGGTGACCACTTAAGGACTTCTGATTCCTCCCAATTTTTGATATTTTAAAGCATTCTGGCTGAAGGCCTGAGTCTTTACAAGAATGGAACATAGCTACTTGACCAAAGTAAGGTTCCAATGGTAACAGTCTTCACCCTGAATCCTATCCTTTCTCAGCTGGGAGGTGATGGCTTTAGCTTGGATCAAAGAAAACCATGTTACCCAGGAACAGCATGGCAGATGTGAGGTGAAGATGACAGCACTGGCCCCCAAATGTTGATCCCACTGGTTCCGATGCTTTAAAAAGACCAGACGTAAGAGTCACAAACTCTACCGCTCGCCTTGTCAGGGAGCTATGGTGGAAAGAAGGAAGAATGGACTGTGGAGCCAGCCTGACCCTGTGGGTCGCATGGGAATCCTGACCCAGCTTGCTTTCTTTCCCACATTCCATTTCTGGAAGCTACCTCACTTTCCAATCGAAGCTGTGCCACTTCCTCTAGGGCTTCTAGAGAGAATGGAATCCTGTGTGTTTGCCAGTAGTGGATGGAGAAGGAGGGAGATTCTCAGCAAATGTTTTCTCCTTTCCTGTGTTGTGTCGTGAGTATTTGTGGAGTACCTTCTGTGTCCCAACACTAGTGTGAACACTATCCAGGAATGAAACAACCAGGTCTCCCTAAAGCTTGTGTTCAGCAGGAAACAGAAAATCACAAGCGGACAAGTCGACAAGGTAAATCCTGGTCATAGCTAAAAGTGTCTCTGAGATTCAGCTTCTGGGAGGAAGTGATCCTGACTTTACAGGCAGTTGGCCGCCAAGAAGTGGCACCAGTATCAGGGCTGAAGCAATAATGTAAGGAGGTCTGGGGAGAAATGCTGGGTAATGCTCAGGTCATTACATTCAGTACTTCATAGCCACTGTGGTTACCAGCACATGATCAATCTGGTCAACATCCCAGCACAGGGTAGTGGGGGACGGATGCATGAGGCCCCAAACCTCACTGAAAATTAGTAATAACTGAACCTACAAGAAGAAGGGGAGCCATTGTATTTGAAGATGCAGCCACTAGTTGCTCATGCTCTCGGGGCTGGCCCATTCCCATACCATATAGACTGTAGTAATTGGACTCAATGGGTTATTAAAACAAAAAGAAAGCATGAGGATATGAAGTTGGGAGAAGGAGGCTCTATTGGAGGGCTCTAGGGAGAACTGGGTGGGAATGAGAGTGGATATGATCATATTACATCAGAAATATAATGTATATGCATTTCTTCATTTTTCAAGTAATAAGCTGAAATGTAAATTAAAAGAAAAAAGAAAAAGGAATGGAGGCTAGGCTTGGTCTGCTGGTGTGCCTGTGGTCCCAATTAACTAACTAAACAGAAGCAGGAGGAATGCTTTAGCCCTGGAGCTTGTGGACAGCTAGGGCATCCTGTAAGACGTTCTCTATTAAAGTATAGACATCTAGGATGCAGTTTGGTCAGCAAAGGATACAATACACAAAGCGTGATGGAGCAGAAACAACCTTGGAGTATCAAAGAAGCAGAATGAAGGGCAGCTCCCTGCAGTCTCTTCTGGAGGGTTGAGTGATGAGCGACAAGCCTGGCTTAGTGATCAGTGGCTTACTGCAAACAACAGCCCAAATGGCAGACAAGATTCAGCTGTCAGAGTGACAACACTCAGCCAGTCAGCTGTACCCCTCCCAATCAGTCATCTTCCAGTACGTGCTCCTCTCCTCCTGAGTTACCCTGCTAAGGTTGCCCTGGGACATCTGGACCATGTAAATAACTTGGTTGTTTATTTGAACCCAGCAGTACTAGAAAGTGATAATTCACATCTTCTAACTTCCTTTGATTTCACAGTCCATAGCATGTTGCTTTTGAAGTTTTGCTCTGTACAATGTATTAGCTTATGGGCTAAGGGTGAAGATAGATAAATCCACATAGCAGGCATATTGTCACAGAGAGCGAGCCTCTTCCGGGGACACAGAACATGGCCTAAATGTAAGTCTCAGGAAGGCCTTGTGTTTCTAGACTTCAGAGGTGAGCTCCTTTACCTGTTATTTCTTCCTACAAATTTATGCTAATGTTAATATTTCCAGATTCCTATTTATCCTTGGTTTTATAGTAAAGGGCTAGAGATATGGCTAAGTGGGTAAGAGTGCTTTCTGTGAAAGCATATGTACCTGATATCTGATCTCCAACACCTATAAGGCATGAGCATTCACATGTCCCGGTAACCCCAGCACTGCCAGATGCAGGGGAGAGAGAAAGATCACTGGGACTCACTAGCTTCCAGCCCAGCTCCAAATGCAGTGAGTGTAGAAGTTTGAATGAGAAATGTGCCCCATAAGCTCCAGTATTTGGGCTGTTAGTGGGTCCCCAGTTGGTAGCAATATTTAGGGAGGCTTAGGAGGTTCAGCCTTCTTTGAGAAAGAATGCCACTGGTGTTGGGAGCCTGTAACTTGGCCCTATGACTAGTTTGCTCTGTCCACATTGTGTTAAAGGTGGGATTTTTGTTCCCTGCTCCCACTCCACGCCTGCTGTCTTTAGTCATGGTGTTTTAGCATAGCAACAGAAAAGCAGCCAGCATGGTGACGGATGCTTTCTCAAGAGGAAAAGGCAGAGGAATAGGACCAAGTACCAGTCCTCGTCTGTCCTCTGCCCAAGTGTTGAGAGCCTGCAGACATGTGTACATACATCCAACACCCACACATAAAATATTTCTTTACGTACCCTTGGCTGGTCTTGGTCTCCTGATTCTTTTTCCTCAGCCTGTTGAATGTACCTTCATACACCCAATATTTATTATTTTTGCCTTAAGGTACTTTATTCTCTTCTTTTAGTTTAGTCTGTATCAGGCATCCCAGGCTCACCTTGAATTCCTGGGCCTCTTGTCTTGAGCCACAATACCACACTAGAATAGAATCGTTTCTAGGAGATGACATTTCTCCATTCCTACCACTATAGTTCCAGTGCAGTGGATCATGCCTATAACCTCAGCACTAGGGAGGCTGATGCAGGAGGCTCAGGAGTTCAAGGACTAGATTACCTGTGTAGGTCTTGCACATCATCCTTCTCTTCCAGTTTATTTGATATTGAGGTAATCAGAATCTTGACATCTGACCTTGTTTCAAGATGCCCTTGGGTTGGGACCATCAATCCACTCTCTGGTTGAGCCTCTAGTGTCCTCAGCTGGGAATATGTAGGAGATTTATGTTCTGAGATCAAGCAGTGACAATGTTTCCATAGATATAATTCTCAATTTGTGCGATGATAAAAATAGTGAAAGCTCATTATCCAAAATTTGGGGAATCAAGTGTAAATAACAGAATACAAATGACCTATCACTTCGGAGCACAGGAAAATGTGCTTATTATATTTATCTTTCTTCTGCTATTCCCTTCCTTGTGCTTAAGATACTGTGCTATCTTGCAAATTGTTAATAATGGTGGAGTACCTAAGTGTTTTAGCATATGAGCAAAACCATACCATGTTCAAATTGATAATCAATAATTTTTATGATTGAGTTGTTATCATCAGAATCACTGTCTGAGTAAAGCCGTGACTTGGTTCTAAGCTAGCTGAGATTTCCCACAACTGTGTGACCTTGGCCATGTTCTATAATGTCACAGTAACTGACCTGTTTTTGTTGTTTCTTTCTTTTCCTTCTAGAATGGATGAGAGATTTACTGCTGAACATAGTTTGTGGGCTAGGAGGTTCAGCATAGCAGAAGCAACCTGTATATTCAGGACCTACCACTTGTCCAAGAGGCAATGCCTGAGAATGCACTATATACAATATATACAATAATCCAGATGTCTGGATCATATAATATTTCTATTTTTAATTTTTAAAAGTTTGCATGTAAATTCACGCATGCATACATGTATGCATGTGCGATCTGTGTGCATAGGTGTGCACGTTTATGAATGTAGGTGTAGGCAAGTCATGGCACGCATGTAAAACTTAGAAGGCAGTATTCGTCAGTCCTCACCTTTCCCGTTGTTTGAAACAAGGTTCCTGTGTTGTTCGCCACTGTGTACACAAGGTTTGCTAACCCATGAACTCCCAGGGATTTCTTTTTTCCATACTCCATCTCTTCAAAGGTGAACTGGGATTCCAGATTGAGTTACACAACCCAGGTTTACATGGGTTCTTGGCATTGAAACTCGGGTCATCCTGATTGCTGGCAAGCATTTTACTCACCCAGCCATCTCAGCAGTACCTCGCCTCGCCTTTATTTTAAATGTTTGAAAACGTTCCATACTAATTCCATCGTGGTTATGCTCATTTTCATCCTCACAGGCACTGCATAGAGGTCCTTGCCTTCTCACATCCTTGCCAGCAATAAATCACGCATTCTAAGGGGAAGAGAACTGGTCTGATGAAAACAGCAGCATTTTAAGCTAGACTCTTTGGATTCTATGGATTCCGGTGACAGTGATCTGAGTTCCTTGTGTCTTGATACCTTTGCATGTCTTTTGAGGGTGGCTGCCATGCTCACATCTCGAGAATTTTTGAAAATGTGCTCAAATAATGCCAATGTCTCCAAAGAGCTGAGGGTGGCACTTGAGACACAGTGAGCTTCAGCCAATGGAAATCATCATCATTGTCATCATCATCATCATCATCATCATTGTCATCATCATCATTATCATCATCATCACCATCACCATCATCATGTGTGCCTCAAACTGTGTCATTCTTGAAACCACCACAGGTGAGCATTGACAGCACTCTACCAGGTTAGTCTTCTGTCTCCAGTGAGGTTAGCATAAGGCTAAAGAGGAAGCCTGCTGAGGAAAGGATGCTGGGAACGGCCATGCCATTCAGTTTACACTTGACACAACCTTAAAATCCATCATATCTCAGAGCCTGGACCATCATGGAGGAGAAATATGAGTCTTCCATCTGCAGATGCTGCACAAGACTGCTCTGCAGTTGGGCGCAGAACGTGGAAGTGCTCTAGGCCTCAAGCTCTTGTCAAGGGATTCCAGTATTGAAGGTGATGGTTACCTTTGCATCCAAGATGAGACGCAGCAGTGTGTTGGGCCAGATGGCCCTTGGGATGAGTGCGTTTCCAGTTTAATAAGTACATGGCTTTGGCATGTTAATTAGAGGCATGATGTTTCCTTTCCATGGATACCTCATAAGCTCTCCCCCAAAAGTTCATAGCCTAGTGTTCCTAGCTTCCTGACAGAGTTTCAGTCTCCGTTGTTTAAGATGCACACAGCTAACAGATTGACCACACGATACACTGCATACAGACAGCACAGACCATGATGCCCGTGGTTCTGCCATGTTCTGAGGCTGTGTCCCTGCCTGCCTTCTTTCTCACTTTGCCTGTTAGCCAGATCTTTTACTCCTTATTTCATTAAGTGGTTTCCCCAGAGACTAAATATTTTTAAAGACTTTTAAAAATTACAACTAAATGATATTAGGGAGGATGCTTTTAAATGATTTTTTCTTTCAGTGCTCATTAAACACCAACTTTTAATGAAGTCAATTGCCTGATTCTTTCCAAATGCCCAACAATGAGCGGCAATATCTGTATTATTTTCAGATCATTATTTTGTTAACTGGGGCTTACTTCATAACCAGTAATTAAGATACCAAGGAAGGTTCCTTCATTAATCAATTGACATCGAGCTAATAGCATCTCACCAGGAGTAAATAAAGTATGTGGAAGAATTCTGTGGAGAGATATGAAAATTGCTGAGGGCTTTCTAAAGATAGCCATATGTAAGCCTTTGGGGGGGGCATTCTTGTGTTTTAGCCTCTGTGGCCACTGGAAGACCCCACATGTTACCCTTATAAAATTCTTATTATAGAACCTGTATCCAGCATCTCAAGAGATGTGCATAGTAGGATAAAGTCAAGCTGTGTCTTGACATAATAGACTCACAGTACAAAATGCCCATAGGAGACAGCCCCCATTCAAAGCACTGAAAGCCTGTAGAGGAGGATGGAGAAAAACCTGCCTTTTGCCATCATCTGTTCCCAGCTCCAAACAGCTAGACTTTTCATACCACATCTCCCCCTGAAGACTGTAGATTGCTAAATGAAATACACTTACAACCTCTCATGAGTGTGCTGGATAGATGGCGCAACCGTAAAGAGCACTTGCTAGTGCAGCTGAGAATTAGAGTTCAGTTCGCAGCACCCATGTCAGATGGCTCACAACTGCTTGTAGCTCCGGCTCCACATGATAGTGTACCTTCTTCTGACCTCCTTAGACAATATATGCATGTGGCACACGTACGCATGTGCGCGCGCACACACACACACACACACACACACACACACACACACACACACACACAGGGCTAAAAATATTTAAAAAGTCACGTAAAGTTTCTTCATTAATCTATTACAATCCTTAAGGGCACCATACAGTTAGTTACCACCTCACTTTGCAGAGGAAGGACTGGGTTGTCACTTATGAGTGGAGCTTTTGCCTTGGGTGTTTTGAACCTCTGGATATGATGGGATGTACAGAAGTATAACAAATAAAAAAGAGAAAGAACAGGCAGTAGATGGGAGAAAATACACAGGATTTTAGCACATAGCAAGGTTTTCTTTCACATGACTCTCTCAGATAAAAGAGAGACTGTATTTGATACCCATGTGATAAGAAAATGGAAAATCAAGACCATTTTTAGAGCAAAATGTCCAATAAAAGCTCCTTAAACAGGATTCCAGGAGAAATCAAACCAGAACCAGTCATTCATTTCCCCTTCTCCAACAGGTCTGGTATGGTATGTGTGTGAGTTTCTGATATTGCTTCTAAAATTGGGTGTAATTGGCAAATGGGTCTTCACCCAGGGCTGCCTAAGAGGGAAGGAACTGGGGTGGATGCTCTGATATATGAACAATCACACTTAACAGAAAGAGAAAACAACTTTTGCTGAGCATGATTCAAATTATCTATTCACAGACATAATTCCTAAACTCTTTTCATAATGCAAATTAGAAAAGCAAGTATTTTAAAATATTGCAAAATTACTGTGCTCAAAATGCACGAGTGAATTCATAAAAAACCTGAAGCAATATGAGGTTGTTATCTGACCAAATTATATCATTTGTCTGTCTGGCCAGACAGTCAATGAAGCACACCAATGAAGACACTGTAAACACACACTGGTGGTACCCAACAATGTTAGTTCTTTGCATGAATCTTGGAGATACTGCTCTGAACATTTTTTTTTTTGCAAAGACAAATGCCTCCAAATCTGTTTTGTAGATATGTTGCATTGAGACTTATAAATAATATCTATATTAGGGTCATGCATACATATGTGTATATAACCCTTTTGCTATTCAACAAACCAAATCCATGTTTGTTGTATGGTGGCCTCTATAATCTGTTCTATCTCTTTTAAACTTTTAAACAGTAGTAAAAGTTTTCTAAACTAAGTTGATTTCTTAAGTATTGAGTGGTCCTTATGATGCCAAATCATGGACTCTAATTGCATAGCACAACTGTGTCATGAAAACATTGTCAAATTTCATTTGCTTCAAGGGGATTCAAACAAGTACCGTACAAAAACATGTCAGGACAAAGTATCTACTTTCATAAGTCTGAGAAAAATACTATAATTGTACTCGTGAATATATATACCATATTAGAAGAGGGTAGGCTATCTGTCACATATAGGTCACCCCTTCTTTTTATAATGCCTGTGAGCTAGACAGCACCTTCACACCACAAGCCCCCTAGGCTTGAAGATCATTGTGGAAACCAGGCCTCAAAGTCAAGAGTCAGAGGTTGAGGAAGACCAGGCAAAGCACGTATAACAGGACTGCTGCACTTGGCACTCTCACCGAAGTTATAGCTGCCTGAGCAAGAGCTGCACAAGATCGAACCAGTCAATACTCCAGCACAGAGAAGGCACAGCCTTGCAAGACTCCTTCCCAAACTGGGGAGCTGCTTGATTTCTGGAGGACAGAAATATAACAGGCTTTCTTTTGGGCCACCAGCCAGCTCCAAGTCATGACGCAGACACTTATTATTAATTTTGAATGCTCAGCTTAACTTAGACTTGTTTCTCAATAGCCCTTATAACTTAATTTAACCTGTTTCTCTTCATCTACATTTTCCCTCAGGGATTTTTACCTTTTTTTCATTATGTATGTCCTACTCTGTGTATGGCTGGCTGGCTAGCTGGCCCTAGGTATCTCCTGCTCTTTCTCCCTCATTCTCTTCCCTTTCCCTTTTCTTCTTGAGCCTAGATTCCTCCTCCTACTTATCCTCTCTGCCTGCCAGCCCCACCTATCCTTCCACTGCCCAACTATTGACCTTTCAGCTTTTAATTAGACCAATCAGGTGCCTTAGGCAGGCAAGGGGAAAATGCAACACATCTTCGCATAGTTAAACAAATGCAGCATCAACAAATACAACACATCTTTGCATATTTAATTAGTTACAGTAATATTCTGCAGCATAAACAAATGTAACACATATTTACATAGTTAAGTAGTATTCCACAACATGGAGAAGCGGGTTTCTATTTATTTATTTATTTTGTCCACAACACAGCAATATTGCATGTCAACTTTCAGACCATGGATATGGAGGGAAGGGCTTTTGGCAAGAGTAATTTCTGCTGCAGGCAGGAAATGCTAGAAGTGTTGAGGTTGGAGAGAGGGCTCCAAAGAGAGCATCTTTGGAGATGCAGTCTGTGCGCTGGCAGGGTGGAGTGCCTGTGTAGCTGTGGCAAATGTAGTCTGTGCCTGGCTCTGTCAGCACCCTGGGGCCAAGAAGCTGAGCTTCCCAGGAAGTGGAAAAATGAACCTAAGACTCTTGTGAAGAGAAGCAAGACATTTTAAACTGTGTGCATGCATACATCTCCACGAGCATTAAAACCAAGAGAATTCCTGCATTTAGACATTCTTACCTCAACTCAAGCCGTTATATTTTGAAGACATTGCAGCATCCTGCATGCAACCTCGGAACTAAAACATCTTGGATGGGAAATGTCTCTACAGGAAGCGCTAGTGTGCAGGGTCTAGCTCCTATTTTTCTACCTACAAGAGAAAAAGCTGGGAGAAGGAAGATTCTTGTCTGTTAGATTGTTACAACATGGATGCTGTGTACCCCATTAAAAATCTTACAGAAATTATTTCTAGCACTCTGAACACTAAGTGGAGGGCGGCCTAGGATCTTTCTTCCCCAGAGAGGTTACTGTGCTTGTCCAAGTTCAGTGTGAAAAGAGGATAAAATTGCAAAACAACAAAGGTCTACTTTATAAAATGTTCCTATATTCTTACCTAGTAAGGACTTATTCTCAGATTATCATTCTTGAGCCATTTGGCTGAAAGACGTAACAGTGACTCAGGGAGATAGAGAAGGTGGGGAGCCCTAGATGGTGGCTGTTTAGGGACCAGACTGCTGCTCGCCCTTTAAACATATCAGGCATGAGTGGACTCTTCTTCCATTCAGAGTCTGAGCATAGCGATTTGTATACTTCAAGCACCCAAGCTCTGCCTCTCAGTCGAGAGGAATTTCTATTCTTCCTTCGTAAGTTTGGTCGGCAGTGTCTCAGCAGTCCCATGGAATCCAAACACCACAGCTCTGTTTCCTCCAGATCATTGCATAATTGCCAGTTAATGAGCTTTGTGAGAAGAACGAGCAGGAGCAAAACCAGAGCGACTCAATTTGTCTGCTCCGGGTCGGCGGGCGCCTGGGGTGTGTTTTCTTAGAGAAATTGGCTGTCTGCGCTCGCTTTCATTTGTATTTGTGTTGCCGTTATTATTCAAATCACCTCCTGCTTCTCCAGCGAAGATAAAAATGTTTCATGTTTTTTTAAATGCCTGTGATATCTCTGGGGAATCGCAGTGCACAGCCCTACTCACTTCCTTTTTTATTTATTTGAAGATAGAAGGGACAGGACTGTTGACTGGCGTGGGTAAGACAGTTCATTTCCCTGAAAGCTCTAGAATCTGAGGACCCTTCTGAGCACTGTATTTGAGGATAGAAGGATCTGGATCTCACCCTACGACGCACCTTCTGCCGTTGGTGATGGACATAGTCTGGGGTGGAATGATCCAGAAACTCTGCAATACATCCCATCCCTATGTCTACAGCTGTGTTGCTACATTTTTTTTTTTAAAAAAAAAGTGCAGGCAATCCCAAATATCAAGGAATCTTTCAAAATGCATAAATTTCCTAGCTTCTGCCTCTCTTCCTCAAGTTCCACCAGACTTTTCCAGCATGAGACTCTAGAACTATTTTATTTTTTAACATTATTTATTTAATTAACTATTTTGCCCCAGCCAGGATCAATGTCCCCTCCCTCCCTCCTCTCCTCACAGGCCCCCAGACCCAATCTCCCTGCGATCCACTCCTCCTCCTCTTTCTTCAAGAAAGGGCAGGCCTCCCATGTATACAACCCAGCCATGACATATCAAGTGGCAGGAAGACTTGGTACCTCCTCTAAGGCTGGGTGAAGCAACCCAGTAGGAGGAATGGGTGTCCCAGAGGCAGATGACAGAGTCAGAAACAGCCCCTGCTCCCATTGTTAGGAGCCCCACAAGAAGACAAAGCTACTCAACTGTAACGTATGTGCGGAGAGCCTAGGTCAGTCCCATGCACACTTCCTGGTTGTTGCTTCAGTCTCTGTGAGCCCCTATGAACCCAAGTTAGTTGATTCTGTGGGTTCTCTTATGGTGTCCTTGGCCCCTCTGACTCCCATTATCCTTCTTCTCCCTCTTCCATGGGATTTCCCGAGCTCCACCTAATGTTTGGCTGTGGGTCTCTGCATCTGTTCCCATCAATTGCTGAGTGAAGCCTCTCTGATGACAATTGGGCTAGGCAACAATCTTTATAGTAAAATATCATGAGGAATTGTTGGGAGCAGTGAGACCCGAGATCCTGAAACAACTTGTTTTTCCCTGATCTGAGTGCCTACAGCTGCTCTGAGCAGGAGACCTTCAGGAGTTCCTGATAACAGGAGAGTGGTTTCTGGTGGGTTTGGCTGGGGCGTGGCTATCGCTATATAATCTGCCCCTGAACAAAATAAAGGGGGCATTCTTGGGGCTTTTTGGTACGAGTGTTTAAAGGTTTGTGTATCAGTCTGTCTCTGCGTGTGTATTCTCAACCTCCAGCCCCTTGCCGGAAGCTGGCGAACTGGGTTCAAGCGCACCGAGCACAGACACGGGGGCGCATTGTGCGGCAAGGAATCGTTTCACTAACTTTTTTTGGAAGTCTTGTTTGGTTCTATCCTAGGACTCTAGGATGCCCAGCTTCTGGATCCTGGCCCTCCAATCAGTATCAGGGGTGGGTTGTCTCTCATGGTATGGGTCTCAAACTGGACCAATCTTTGGTTGACCACCCCCAAAATTTCTGTGCCACCTTTATCCCAACACATCTTGTAGTTAGGACAAACTATAGATCAAAGGTTACGTGTTTGATTTGTTTCCCAATCTCTCCACTGCAATATTTGCCTGGTTACAGGAGATCACCAGGTCAGCCTCTGTTTCTCCCGTTGCTAGGGTTCTTAGCTAGGGGTCATCCTCATAGGTTCCTAGGAGTTTCCATTGCAATAAGTCTGTAGCTCATTCCAGATATGCCTCTGATTTCAGTTGTCTTTAGTAGAACTCTCTCCCTCTGTCCTCCCTTCCCCAACTGCTCCCTTCTCTTCCCAAGGCCACGCCCCACCGCCCCACCAAAACCTCTCCCCCATCCACCTGTCATATCTATTTTATTTCTCCTCCACAGTGAGATTTATGTGCCCCAGCTTGAACTCTCCTTGTTACCGGCTTCTTTGGGCCTGTAGATTGTAGCATGGTTATCCTTGACTTTACAGTTAATATCCACCCATAAGTGAGTGTGTATCCTGTTTGTCTTTCTGGGTCTGGGTTACCTCACTCAGGTTGATCTTTTCTAGTTTCATCCATTTGCTGACAAATTTCACGGTGTCATTTTTAACAGATGTATAATACTCCATTGTGTGAATGTACCACATTTTCTTTATCCATTCTTTAGTTGATTGACATCTAGGTTGTTTCTATATTTTTGGCTATTACAAATAAAGTTTCTATGAACACACTTGAGCAAGTGTCCTTGTGATATGATGAAGCATCCTTTGGGTATACGCCCAGGAGTGGTATTGCTAGATCTCTAGGTAGGTGGGTTCCTAGTTTTCTGAGAAACTGCTATATTGGTTTTCAAAGTGGCTGTACAAGTGTGTGCTTCCAGCAGCAGTGGAGGAGTGTTCCCCTTGCTCTACATCCTTGTTTATTTTTAATGTGTAGTATGCATGCATATATGTGGCTACATGTGTGCCACAGTGAGCATGTGGAGGTCAGAGGACAACATGCAGGAGTCAGGTTCTCTCCTACAGTGTGGTTCTGGGGGATCCAACTCAGATTGTTAAGCTTAGCTGAAAGTACCTTCACCAACAGAAACATCTTGCTGGCCCTGGAACTGGGTTTATATGGAAGCAAGCAGGAAGTGTTTAATATTCAGATATGGAAATTTGGGAAATGCTAAATTGTCTCTTACTCATTTGATGCATGGAGACTCTCCCTCCTCAGCAACTCTTCTATCAGGGTCATTGTGGAAGCAATGTGGCTTGGATTTGAATGACAACTCTGACTACCCACTGTATACCCACAGACAGAATGCCTGGCATCTCTGAATTTGATAACTGAAGGGACTCTGGCCAGCTCAGTTCTGGCAAGCAGGACTCTGGCAGCCCTTGCCCTTCTCCTCATCCCCTTTGCTTGCTAAGAAAACCATTGGATCACAGTCTTAAAGCTAGCTACCAAGGTCTATTCCCTTATTTGGGCACTTCCTCCTCCAGAGGCTGTCTATCAAAGTCCAGCTAACAAAGTAGTGATTGAAGTCCAGCAATCAAAAGCCCCCTTTGACTCACCTAATTAGCATGCCCAATCAAAATGAAACAGCTCATCCTAACATGGGGTTTCTCCCCTTTTCCCTCATAAACTACCATTGGCCACCTCTGTCTCCTCCCTACCGCAGGCAGTCCTCTGTCCTACTCTGGGACTAATGCCCCTTTCCTTTCTCCCTTGTCCCCTTCCTCTTCTTCCTCATCCTCTGTCTTCTGACTTTGTCTCTTATTGCCTGTTCTCTATCCCTCTGCGACAAATAAATCTCCTTTGTGATGAGAACTTGGTCTTGGGGGTCCTGAGCCAGTATTTTTCCTTTCGATAACCCTGTCAAAAGAACTGATAGATATTTAGGTAAATGCCTGAAGCCAGACATCAATGCTCCTGCATTATTTATTATTCTTATTGCTGTGACAAAAGTGCCCTACAAAAGCCACCTAAGGAAGCAAGGTGTGGTGGCTTGAATGGGAATGATCCCCATGACTCATGTATTTAAATACTTGTTTGCCAATTGGTGGAACTGTTTGTGAAGGATTAGGAGGTGTGGCCTTGTTAGAGGAGGTGTGTCACTGGGGGTGGGCTTGGAGTTTTCAAAAGACTCCCATCATGTTGAGTTAGCTCTCTTTGCTTCCTGCCTTTGCCTCAAGATATTAACTTCCAACCACTGCTCCAGCACCATGCTTGTCTGCTTGTTGCCTTTGTTCCCTGTCATGATGGTCATGGGCGCAAACCCGAAACTATGAGCCTCAGTTTCCTTTTATCATCTGCCTCGGTTGTGGTATTTTAGGACAGCAATAGAAAAATAACTAACAAAGAAGTGCTTTAGTTTTCATCCTTTGAAGGTGTACTCTCGCTATCAAGTTGACATCTAGATTAACCTTCACATCTTCTTAGCCTTGAGGAAATACGCAACTCCCTGGAGAGTGTAATAATAATGATCCTGATTCAGGTCTGGATTGAAGCCAGCCCTCTTCATGTCTAACCAGTCAGATACCAGCTGATTCCGAGGCCACTGCCCAGAGGCTACACTTCCAGGGCCCAGACATTCTTCACCAGTCCATTTGCAAGTATATATGTGTTCAAATTTTTCCTCTAGTCCTGTAAAGATGAAGCTGTCTCTGAAGGTAGATTATGAAATGTCTGTCACAAAATGATGATTGTATAACACTGTGAGCTTTCCTTTCTCCCTCAGCTCTCAAAAACATATCGCCCTCTCTTCCCCTCACCCCTGACCCTGGAAACAGCTGTGGCACCACATTGTTCTAGAAGGCCACTTACCCTGAGAAGTTTCTGGGTTGGGCTGTGTTTACTTCTCTCTGGAAGACATGATTTGGGCACTGAGGATGGATAGAGATTGGATATGTGTAGCTGAGAAACATGCATCTGGAGCAGCTCTTACCAGCTCAACACATGAGCCTGACACCAGAGCTGGAAATAGCTGTACCCTATACCTTCTGCCAGAGTTACCACTTCAGTTACATGTTGTTCCTGAAAGTGAGCAGAGATGGGGACTTGAGTAGGAAAAGCAAACAGATATAAAGTACTTTTATATTGCCATTTTTTTTTTACCTCTACTGAGGCATTGAACCTAGGGACACACATATGTTAAGCAAATGCTCTGCCACTAAGCCATCTCCCTCCTAGTCTGATTTTTTACTTTGATGCGGGGTCTCACTAGGTTTCCCAAACTGGTCTTGAAGTTATAGTCCAGGCCAGTCTTAGACTTGTAATCCTCCTAGTTTTGCCTGTTGAATAACTGGAATTGCAAACCTATGCTATCAGGTCCAGCTATATTAGACTTCTTTCCTTTTTAAAAATGTCTTTTACTTAATCTAAACTTGTAGAATATATATATATATATGTAAAATATATAGTTATGCATATATATGGCAAATATTTAAAGGAGAGAATTCTGTATCATGCATTTAATATTTGCAGATTTTCCTGCAATTTTATTGTTGATGAGTGTCTGTGTATATGTATTTAAGAAAATAGTTAATAGTGGAATGAAGCATATAAAATTGCCACTCCTGGTCAAAAATAGTTGAATACAGGTCTTATGCCGGTAGCCACAGTTGCACAAGACTCAAACTAGATCAAGCCAGTTAAAAATTCTACCATGGATTTGGAGGTGGCTTCTTGTGCCCTCCCACAATTGAGGAGATGCTGACTGTGGTTTCTGGGAGGAAGAGGAATTCTACACCCCCAGTGAACAACCCACACATCATACATGTATAGGCATATGGGAAGCACTAATTAGACTCAGTAGATAACACAAGCAAAGCAAGAGAAAACATGAAGTTGGGAAGATGTGCTGGAGAGGCTGGGGTAGTTTGAGTGTAAAGTAGGGTTTGATATGATCGATATACATCACAAATATGTATGACATTTTCAAAGAATAAAAAATTGAAAGCTACCAGTTTCTCATAACCAGCTCATAACGGCTTTGCACATAAACATCTACTGTGAATTCATCCTGCTCAATATTCAATACCCTGTTTAAAATGGGAATATTAACATGCTTGTGTGTGCTCGCTCAATCCCCCGATGCTGCTTGCTTAGTTATATGATTCTTTCATTACTTGAGGCAAGGTTCAGTACGGTACATATTCTTTCAATTACCACTCACATAGATTCATAATATCCTTGGGCGAACCTTCCACAATGAGATTCCCAAGAACAAGGTGCCTGATGACAGAGGAGGCCTAGCAGGTGCATGTGAGCGTGTGCCTTCTGCATCAATGTCGGCTCACGGTACCCGTGTCTTTTATCTCCTTCCAGTGAGACAGATGAAAAATGTTATTGCATTACTTGCTTTAAACGATTGAGGTGCTTATTCTTGTTCTATTAGCATTTTTATTTTATCATCCATAAATTGCTACTGTGTGATCTTTTTCTGTTTGCTTTACTGGTTTTCCTTCTGTAGAGTTACAAAATCTTCCTTAAATTTTTGTTTATGATCCTGCCTTCTCCTGTCACCAACACCGGACATCCCACTTTTTCAGTCACCTGTTGGTGTTCTGCCAAGTGCTTTTCAAATTTTATTTTTATTTTAAGTATGTGTCTGTGTGTAGCTGTGTGTGGGTAGGTCCACTGCTCATGACTGCAGGTACTCACAGAAGCCAGAAGAGGTCATCAGATCCCCTGGGGATGGAATTACAAGTGTTTGTAAACTGACGTAGGTGCTGGGAATCTAACTAAACTCCTCTGCAAAAGCAGATTTTGCTCTTAACTATTGAACTATCGCTACAGCTCCAAAGGTGTGTTTTTATCCTATGGGTTTTATGTATTTTAACTTAACTTTTGGGAACTTCATGAGCGCCGCACTTACATTATTCTCACCTTTCCCTCCAGCTCCTCTCTGTGCCCCATCTCCCTGCCTGATTCATGACCTGTTCTTTAATTGTTACTGATACATATGTATACATCTGTAGCATACAAATGTGTGAGGGCATACAAGTACATATGCCCTATGGTTCCATTTGGCATTATTTGGATATGTACGTGTCTAGGACTGGCCACTTGGGTTTGTTTGGACATCCTATGTAGAAGCTGGTCCCTGGAGGAAAATGATTCTTCCTCAGTCTGTAGCTGTTGAACACCGGTAGCTCTTCATCTGTACTAGGTGAGGTTTACCTTGATGATGTTGGCACGCCAGTTAGCTGACATTGTGCTGCTCTTGTTCAGGGAATCATCTTGCTGAGGGATGGTGGGTATGTCTGCCCTGACATGTCTCAGGGACACTACCTAGCAGCAGACATCTGTTCTTTTAGCTATAGTTTCTGCATCTAATGTCTAGAAATCCCTTTTACCCTGAAATCATGTAAACAAGTTTCTCCAGCTCATTTACAGTTCCTTCTTAGTGTTAACTATTCAATCAACTCACAGTTATTTTAAGATCTTTGCTGAGACAGAGATGCAACTTGCCTTCGTTCAGCCAGCTATCCCAATACAATTTACTGAAAATCCATCCTTTATGATTTTAAAATGTCACATTTATCTGCACCAATTTCTGTTATATTCTTGGCTCTGCTTCTCAAACGCCATCCCTGCTTGAGCACTCTGCTTCCATTAGCAGATTTTTTTTTTCTGAGGTAAGGTCTCACATAGCCCGGGGGCTGGCCTCAAACTCACTATATTAGAGACAAGGATGACTTTGAACTTCTGCTCTTCCCGCCTTCCTCTGCATCCTGAGTGCTGGGATGACAGGCATAGGCTACAATGACCAGTTAGTTGGTGTAGTGCTGGGGCCTTTGTGCACACCCAGCGGGGACTCTACAAACTGAACCACACCCCAGCCGCCATTAGTGCAATTTCATAACTGAACACTCAAATGCATTTTGACACTTGGCAGTGTGTCGCCCGTGCGGGGTCCCCTTGGGAGTTTCTTCAGGTTTGCTTTCCCTTCTGATTTTAACCTTGTGCTCAGCTTCACAGAAGCCAATCAAGCTGGGAGAAAACAAAAACTCCAACTTCAACACTTTGCAGCTTTTTTTGCCTCCATAATCATGTCGCTAATTAAATATTCCTATATCTCCGACACATTCCCAGGTAAACCTAGGTCAAACATGCCCTGTGTTTTGTTATTAGGAACAGGGCTTTCAAATATTTCTTTTATTTCCAGTTGTCTGTGTGTCTGTGTGTGTGCACATGTGTACGGAGGCCCCTGGAGGTCAGATTTGGGTGATAGCTCACCGGAACTAGAGCTACAAGTGGCCGTGAGCTGCTGGATGTGGGTGCCAGCAAGGGAGACAGGTCCTTCAGAAACACAAGAGGCTTTCACGGCTTCGCTATTTCTCCAGACCCTAGAAATAACGTTTTCACATCGCATGTTTCTAATTTAATTTTGTAAAATCCCGGGTCAATTATTGGTTCTTCAGAAGCAGTCAGCTTGCCAAACTCTGCTAAGATCTCATAAACATCCCATTTTCCCTTAGAATTTTGAAGCAAACAACCTTCTTCTCATTATATTTTCAGTTAATGATGTTTGATCCTGTCCTTCCCGATATTGTTTGTGTTTTATCCCTTGTGTCTTACATGGCTTTTGTCCTATTTAATGCTCAGAATATCCAGAACCTTCTAATGATAACAGTTTAATTGTGTACACATATGCACATGTGTGTGGATGTTTGTGTGTGTGCACAGATGCATGTGTGTGTGTGCCAGGACTTATTCTCTGGTGTTCTTCCTCGGTTGCCATCTTCTTTGGGGCTCACTGATCCAGCTAGACCAGGTGTCCAGAGAGTGCCAGAGTTCCTTCTGCGTCTGCCTCTTCAACAACGGGATTATAAACTTGAGCCGTTCATCACAGTCTGCTTTTTACATGGGTTCTGGGCATCAAACCTGGGTCCTCATACTTCCAGAGTGAGTACTTTAAACACTGAGCTGGCTCCCAGGCCCCAGATAACGTCATTTCACACTTTCGGGTTTACTTAGCAGAGCATATTTTTGCTCTGAGTATAGCGCTGGCAGTAGATTTCAGGTAGATTTTTATTTCCAGGATTGGGGTGATGGCATTTTTCACAGATTAGCGAGGCTTTTAACTGTAATGTGTCTTTAATTTTCCTCTTCTGGATGAGTGCTTCTCTTGTGTCTATTTATGGGTAAGTTGCTATAGGGAGGTTTCTCAATGCCCCATCCTTGGTACTTGCCTGGATAATAATTCCTGTTTGCTCACGGTAAGTTGGTCCTTTAAAATGGCGTTAAATTAAGTTAGTTTTCAATTTATCTTGTATTTCCATGTTTTACTAAAAAATGATATTGATATTTTTCTGTCTTTTTTTCTACCTTCAGCCTCTGTTGGGTTTTGTTCTGAGTGTTATGTTGCCCTGATAGGAACAGTTGGGATACCGTCTTCCTTTAGCTGATGCCTTTGAGGAGGGTGTGAAAAGTCCAATATGATGTCCACAGTCTCATCTGCTCACCTGTGTCCTGTCTATGCTCCATTGGCTTTCTCTATGCTTCCCTGAATTCGCTCTCTCTGTCTCCCTCCACTTGTTCTCTCTATGTCTCCCTGAATATTCCCTCTCTCTATGCCTCTCTCCATTTGCTGTCTCTATGTCTCCCTCCATTCTCTCTCTCTTTCTCTCTCTCTTCAAGACAGGATTTCTCTGTAGCCTTGGGGCCAGTTCTGGAACTAGTTCTTGTAGACCAGGCTGGCCTGGAACTCACAGAGATCCGCCTGCCTCTGCCTCCTGAGATTGAAGGTGTGCGCTACCATTGCCTGGCCCTCCCTCCATTCCCACCGTCTATGCTTCCCTTCTAGGCCCTCTATGCTGAGTCCAGCCCTGCAGCAGCACAGGAAACACTTGGCTGTATTTCTTTGATTTGTTCCTTCTCCTCTGAACCATGGTAGCTTTGAGAACGTTCAAATATTCTCCTCTGTTCTCTTCTTTCCTGCGTGAGTTTCAGGCAGTTCTCTGAGGTCTTTGTGGTTCTATATCACAGGTTTCTAAATATACAATGAGAATGAAATGAAGAAACCAAGAAGCACATTTGACTGTACTCCCGTGGAATGATTGAAGAACTGCCAGCCTGTCCAGGAAAGCAGGGGTGGAGAGGGAGGGGGAGTAGGTGAGCAGAGGAACCCTGCCATCCTAGGTTTCTTCTTTGAGGGAGTTTCAATGACCAAGTGAATCAAGAAAGAGTTCACATACAGGCTACATCAGAACATGTTTAGGGACTTGAGAGACAAGAGAAAAGTTTTGGGAGACAAAGAACCCAGAAGTAGAACAATGTGTCTCAAATAGAGGAAAGACCTTTCTGGTGGAATTAAAATATGTTCCCATATTCTTTAGTCAGAAATAGAGCACTAATATGCCATATGGGAAACTGCTGGTATTAGAAAAATACCATTTGTTAATCGTTCTTTGCCTCTTGTCCCATTATGAATGAGAAAATATAGATAAGAGCTTATCTACTTGTATGCATGATAAATTATGGATCAGCTTGCCCATCTCTCATTCTGATATGCTCTGTATTTTTCCCTAAAAAGTCTAATTAACCATACAGCAGTCAATCCTTCCCTTTCCTCCACTGCTAGGAAAGAAAATAGCTTCCGATTCTGTGATAGGCATTTGTGTATGTGTGTGAGTGTGTATATGAGTGTGTATGTGTGTATGTGTGTATATGTGTGTGCATATACCATTTGAATAAGGATGCATAAGGAATATACAAGACGCTAAATGCATACCTCTGGTCCTTGTCTGTAATCATAGGCACACTCTGTCCCTCAGTCACACCTTCAGGGTAGCTGGATATCCGAATGTGTCAAACTGGAGAAAGTTCACATGCAGATAAGGAAGCTTAAAGCTGGTGGGTCTTTCTTGTTTTAGGGACATGAACAAAGAGCTGTTAGGATCCTTCAGAAACAGCTTGCCAAGACTGAAGAGAGTTTGCAGTAGCAGTGACCTTAGGCATGCCATTGGAAGATGACTACCACTGCTGAAGATGCTTGGGCTCCAAAGATAAATGCACGGGTGTCTAATTCTCTTCCAGGTCACTGAAGCAAAACTCTGTTTGCTGCCTGCAAATACTTGATATGGGGCGTGAGCTGCTCCCCTGTGCTGTGGAGCCTCAGCGTTTAGAGTGATGTGTCATGCAGGCTGGAATAGCATAGTGTTGGTTGTTCTATATCAGAAACAGTTGAAGATTGGGAAGGCAGGTGACCTCTTCAAAGTCATCAAGTTGATGTAACACAGGACCAGAATAACTGTGTCTTGTTCCTACCAAGGCACCGCACTTAAAAAGCTATTTGGAGGGTTTGGGGCATTGATTGTCCTATGAATTTCTTGGGAGCTGTTTCCACTTCTAACTCAGATCCAGAAGTTAGCCTTGAAGTGCCTCAGACCACACCAGATGAACTGTATGCCCCTCAGACACTTCGAGGAATTACGGAAGGAAAATCAGATATAGACACGATGGAGAAAATTGGATGCCACTATTCTATTCTGTAGACGGTTTGCTCTCTGACCCCAGTGTGTGCTTGGTGGCACTCTGACACCAGTGAGAACTAATTGGCCCTGTAATTATGATGCCTGCTGTGACCTGTACTTGCTGTTCTTATTCACAGAAGCCCCCAATCCTCTTCCAAATGAGGACTTCCATTTGCCTCAATAATGTACTCAGGGTAGCAGGGTACTGGTATGGTAAAGGAATTCTTTCTATCCGCTCTCAATTTGGACGGCTAATTTCATTCACCATGCCCCTTCAGCAGAGGCGATGGAACCAGAAGCAGCAACACGCAAGCATTTCATTCTGATTCTTCTCTGGGGTCAGAGGACACAGCTCTCTTTCCTTGCTGAAGAGGCAGTCCTTGTCCATGTCTGGACTTCTCCCTGTGGAACCTCCCCAGTCATTCTCGTAATTTCTCCGGCAATCTAAAAGACTGAGCAGCGTTGCTCAGGCTCAAAGGAAGAATAAATGTAGATAAGATCCTTGTCTGCAAGGGTCGGGAGCGGTGTCCAGATAAATACAAGATTCACCTTGGACAGTTCAGAAATTTACAGCACCAACCTCACATTAAAATGCTGAAGCTGAACTCAGTAGAAGGTGGAGGCTGCATTAATAGAGTTGTCTGTCTAGGAAGCCATCACTTCAGGACAAAGCAAAGCCAGCTATGTGCAGCACCACAGTGAAGCTGGGAAGCCCTGAGATGGGATCTTTCCACTCCAAGCTCACATCTGGGTGGGTTACTTTCTTTTCCTTCTTCTGATACATACATATATGTATATATATACATGTATATATATATATATATATGAATAAAACTACAATCACCTTTTTGAGAGCCCTTGTGGGTCCAGGAGCTTAAACTCAGGTCTTCAGGCTAGACAGCAAGAGCTTTCACTCACGGAGCCATCTCCCTGATCCAAGCTTTGCTTTAGGTTGACATGGATATTTGTACACAATTGTCCAGTACAGCATGTGTTCCTATTCAAGCATACACTGTAAAATGCTCAATCACGCAATTCGTGTATTCATCATAATAAACAGTAGTTATTTCTTCAAGGTAAGATTATTCAAAATCTTCTCTTCCATCTGTATCAAAATAAAACGTGTAGATGATTAGCTGTGCTCATCCGGTTAGGTGCTAGAACACTGGAGCTCACACGCTCTGTTGGATGGCAAATGTGTACCCATCTACCATCCTCACCCTTTTCCCTCCGTAGCTTCTGGTAGCCTTTGCCCCACTCTCACTTCCTATGAGACACACCATTTTAGATTGTACGGGTGAATGATAGCAGGAGATACTTGGCATTCTGTGTCTGGCTCCTGCTACTTAGCATAATGCCCTCCAGGCTCAGCCAAGTTGCTGGAAATGATAGGATTTTCGCTTTTTATGGAATAATAGGATTCTATTGTCTGTCTAGATCTCATGCTTCTTCTACATTTATGCATTAATGAATTGATTCTTCCATGTCTTGGCTGTCATGGAAGGCGCTATAGTGAACTGTGGGGACAGATGTCCCTCTAGCTTTCTGATTTCAGTATGGAGCAGATGCTTGTAAGAACAGCTGAATATACTCTGAATACTTCAGAGTGGAATTTAAGGTCATAGGATACTCTTTTAGATTTATGTTTTGAGGGAATGCCATTTTCTATAATATTTGTGTTAATTTGTATATTCATCCCTACCAACCCTGTACACAGAGCCCCTCCCTTCATATCATCTTAGGGTTGTGCCAGGAAGAGGATTGCAGGGCCTGGCATGTGTGTAAAAGAAATGGTTCTGCAGTGAGCTGGTGATGTCTACAGTCCATATGAAGTGTGTGTGGGGGTGGGGGGTAAGCAGGTCTTGTATTTATGGCCAAGAGTGGCTCTTACAAATCTTCAGAATGGGAGGTCAGAGTGCTGGTTTGTACAGGTAATCTAGTCTTCCAATCAAGGGCAGATCCATCTCCCTACAGCATTACTGTTACAGTCCTAGGTCCCTCCCGAAAATTCTTGAGTTGATTCTGTAGAAATACTTATTTGCATTTCTTCTGTAAAAATGTCACCATCTCAGTGGATTAAAAATAAAATTAACAAACATGGTTCCACTGTGAAACAGAAACTCACAGAAGCCCTTCCTTTGTCAGCTGTCCTCCTGCCCTTGCATTGGGTCATCTAGCTGTTAAGTCTGTGGAGCCAATGACAGACTATTTCCTGTGAGTCGGAGAGCAAGGAACATAGTATTCTGTGCAGCTTCCTGAATTCCACGTTCTCCGAGTTCTGCAGAGTACATGCTTTGTTGGGGTTTCAATGGGAAATGTCCCCCAAAGACTTCTTCATTTGAACACTTGGTTCCCAGATGGAAGCACTGTTTGGAAAGGTTCTGGAACCTTAGGAGGCGGAGTCTCCCAGGAAGAAGGGAGTCATGGAAGCAGGAAGATACACTGAAGTTTTATAGTCCAGCCCAACTTCATCAATGCCTTTCTTCCTGACTGCAGATGCACTTTGGCCAGCTGGCCTCCTGCTCCTGCCGCAGTGATTCCCTCGAGCTGTGAGGCAGAACAAACCCTTCCTCCTTTAAATTGTGTCTTTGGTGGCATTCTGTCACAGCAATGAGATAAACAACTAATACAGGAAGGAAGAGCCTCTGCTTCCGGCTACTGAGTGTCCTGTGGTTGCTGGGACTCTTGTTCTTACCTGCACACCCTAGTACACATGAGGAAAGAGAAACTCAGTCGGAAAGGTCTTCTTCCAGTGAGATGACACATTAGGGCCTAGCTGGGACTAGAACCCAGGTCCTCAGATCTGTTTCCTTATGGTGGGTGCTAGGTCATATTTTCAGCAAATGGTCTTAATCATCTGATTCAAGCATGTGTTCCGGAAGCTGCTATTTTATCACAAGGCATTGTTCATAGTAGTGATATAAAGCAGTCATTTTACAGTGTCCATCAACTTGGGGGCTCAGGAACTCAGACAGAAGCAATGGGGCCTGTTTTTTTCTACTGTATGGGTCTGATAAATATCTACTCCCCAGACATGGCCACTGAACTGCCCTGGGACCCAGCTACAGGATCTCCTTGCAGGCTGGATGCGGGACTGAATTAACTGAAGAGATATCAGCATGGACTGGTTATCAAAGCTCATCTGGGCTGCCTCTCCAGCTTACCGGGTCTAGAGAAGTGTGATTTCTTCCATGTTGTGTCGGGGCTCCATGAATGAATACACTCTCAGCAACAGGTGGAAACGGGGCAGCTGCTTCCAACTTTCTCTTGAAGTATCAGAAAACAGAGTTTCAGCTGCTTTCAGTATTTGCCAAAGTTTCACTAAAATTTCAGAACTAAAAGTGAGATTGTACCTCTCAATTCAGGGAACTTTTAAGCATGATTTTAACATGCCTGGGCACGTCATCACCTAGTCAGTGCGTTGAGTTGCTAAAACTGTGAAGATTTTTTTTCTCTTTCCTATGGTATGCTCAAGGAGACAGGTCTAAACAAACAAAAATAAACAACAAAATACAGTCAGAATTTGCTGACAGCAGGGAAGGAAACTGGTAGGCTGTCATGGCTGGTGCTGCCTGGGGAAGAGGATGAAACAAGATGCCATGTGTTGCTGTTCCTGGGGAGACATGAACAAGCGTTCTCTTATCCCACAAAGGGAGCTGAAAAAAAGAACTGACAGAAAGAAAGAAAGAAGGAAAGGGAAGGACATGGCTGCTCGTAGGGATGGTGGAAGAGAACAGGTATTGTGAACGAAAGGAGAGCATAGCCAGAGGCAGACACACCTGAGAGAATCCTGAGCAGATACAACCAGACTCAGCTAAGTTATATGGGAGATGGGGAGGGGAAAGGAAAGGAGGGAGAGGGGAACCAGGGGCAGCAGTCGGGAGGTCAAAGGTTCAACAGGGGAGGGCAACCAACGTGTCTGCCTTATTTAGGGAAGAGCCTCTGGTGAAAGGGCAGCCTAGACCCTGGGCTTGGAGAGCTCAGGGCATAGGGTGGGATGTACAAACCATATCCTGTAACAGGTAGGGGCTGAGAGATTCTGGGAGAACTTGAACTTTTAAAGGTACCTCATCCATTTGTCCTGGGTTTGAAACTTAACAATTACAGATCAAATAACTATATAACCAAAGACTAACTTGGTGAGCCAGTTAGTTTCTTGGGGTTACTGACAGGAGCATTGATGGGGGATTACTTGTTGGAAAGTAGATGACTCAGAGGCAGCTATGTCATTGCAGGTCCACCTCAACATGGCTAATAACTCATAGAAGCTACAATCATGGAGATCTCTGTACAGCTTGGAGATAGCTTGGCAGGTTTAAGGGTCTCCTTTAAGCAGATTAGCTAGTCAAGTCTCCTCCCCAGAAGTTGTTACTGCTTCTATAACTTAGGTTGTTGTAAGGGGGATAACTTATGCGCCTGGTCAATTTTAGGGATTTCCTGAGACTTATGAGTTGTTTACTCCCTGAATCTCAGCAAGTTTGCCTTTAGAACACACTATATCTCAAGGTACTTCTTCCCAGGATATGATTTCTAGGTTGAGGGAAATTGATACACAACATTCTATATAGTCAAGGAATTTTTCCCTGAGGAGGTAATATTTACATTGATATTTCAAGGATAAGAGACAGCAACGACATCGCAGGACAAAACACTATAGGAAGAAAGGAAAGCGCACAGACTTCCAGGATGCTACAAACAAACAAAAGATAAAGAAAGTGGGATGGGGCAGTGCTGAGAAAGCAAACATGAAATGTGTTGGCTAAATGGGCTCTGTTTTCCCCACCTAACCCAAGAGTGATGGAACATTGAGAGGGACTTTCACAGTGATTCTGTGTCCCGGATGCTCACAATAGAGCTGGTAATGGTCCAGTCAGGAAACTTGAGTTTTGGTGGTACTTAAAGGAAGAAGGTATAATAGATAATATCTTAAAAGAATGGAAGCTTCTAATTATTTTTAAAATAATATACAATGAAAAGAAGCTGAATACAACTCCAAAATTTCACCTTGACTGTGCAGATCAGGTTGATAAGATAGATTGATCTCCTTGCTAATGCAAATAAGTCAAGCTATGAATTTATGTGTGTGCTGTATAATTTCTCCTGGGGAAAGGTGAGCAAATGCCTGCTCATCCTATTTAGTGTGGTAATATTTTGTTTGTGATTTAACAAATAAAGCTTCCCTGAGGATCAGAGTATGGAGCAAGCCATTAATTAGTATAGAAATCAGGCAGTGGTCACACATCTTTAATCCCAGCACTAGGGAGGCAGAGGCAGATGGATCTCTGTGAGTTCAAGACCACCCTGGGCTACACAGGATTAATCCAGTCTCAAAGAGAAAGAGCCAGGCAGTGGTGGCTCACACCTTTGATCCCAGTACTTATGCCTTTAATCCCAACACTACGGAGTTAGAGACACAAAGGGGATATGGCTGGAAAGAGAGAGAAATATGAAGTAGTAAAAGACATAAGTTTGAGGCATTCAGTCTGAGGACTTGTAGAAACAGAATACCCCTTTTGGTCTGAGGATTTCGTAGAGATAAGAATAAGTGGCTGGCTGCTCTGATTCTTTGGTCTTTTAGCTTTCACCCTCTAACATCTGACTTTGGGTATTTATTGTTAAGGCCAATTAGAAATCATGCTACAAATACATTCCTAACACAGACCCAAATTGCTGGCAACTCCACTGAAGAGACTAACTGGGAGGGTAGGCTTGTGCATCATGTGACTTGTATAGTGTCCAAAGCTCTGCAAGGTTCACTGGCTTCCTTACCCTTTAAGAGTCCCACCCCCACTTTAGCAATGAATGTTTCAGTCCAGAGGAAATGTTTCAATTTGTAGGAAAGAGCTACACAAGACAAAATCCTTGACTAACACATATGTAAACAGCTCATTGTCAGTTATGTCTGTAACTGTTCAGAAGTGGGTCAGAGTCTGTGTTTTTATTAAAGACAAGCCCCTCCTCCTCTATAGTTATCACAGTGATGCTTCCTTTTCAGCAGCAATCAGGTGCTCATGATAACTAAGACTGAGTCCTTCGAGTCAAATTTCTACAAAAAGAGTCAAGAAGATACCCAGGCTGAAGCAGAAGACAAATGCCTAAGCACAGAGAGATCGCCTCTGTGGGACGGGTGAAGGCATGTTTAAATCAATACTGGATCTCCAGGAAAGGCCATGCTGGCTTTTACTAGGTGGAATCTATACCAGGAGCAAGCGATAATCAGAGACACCTTACTTGGAGTCAAGAGGGAAGTATGACAGGCTGAAGAGAAGCGGACTTCTCTATAGAATTGAGAATGGATGGATGGAATCTGGTTGCTTAACAAGTACTGTTGAGCTGGGAGATGGCTCGACTTGTCAAGCGTTCTCTGTGGAAGCACAGGGGCCTGAGTTTGCATTCCCAGCTCCCACAGAAAAGGTCATGTGTGTCAGTGTGCACTTGACATCCCGGCACCAGGGAGAGGAAGGGAACAGGAGGATCCCTGCGGCTTCCTGTCTAGTTAGCCCAGCCGAATCAGCGAGCTCAACGAAAGAGAACTTTCTCAAAAAATACTATGTAGAGAGTGACTGAATGTTATGCTCAACTTCAGCCTGTCACTTGTGTGAATATGGACACATGTGCATGCACAGGAGTGTACACACATACACACACACACACACACACACACACACACACACACACACACACCATTGAAAGGTCTTACCCAGGGACATCTGGACCCAGAAGGAAAATGTCTTCCTGTAAAATATTGCCTTTCTTATAAGGATTTCAGATCCCAGTTAGACATGTCTGTGATGATGGACACTTAATGGATCATTAAACAGTTTATAGGCAGCACTTGCCATATAACGGGAGTTCTGCTCATCTCTTGAGAATTCCAGTGCAGCGATGGGTTCACATAGAAAGTTGCTGGTTCTCCCAGAACCAGTTCTAGATTCTAGGGGTTCTGGATTCTTTGACACGTGAAGTTAGGGTTCGATGTGGACGTACATCTGGGTGTTCAGTGCCTGAGGAAGACTTGATATTCTGGATTTAATGCTTGCAGGAAGCCTATCAGTAGCTGCTGCTGTAGTTATTGGAAACTGAGTAAGCACATTTCAGAGGTCACAGTAGTCACTGCTCTCAGGACTTGGTACCCTGTGGAAGGAGGGAGTCATCATTTATTCCCAGTGTATAGCATGATTAATAAAAACCTGGAGACAGATATTGGGGTTCAATCTGAAGATTAGAAAACCAAAGCAGCCAGCCTCTGGCTCTTATCTCTACCTCAGTCTGAAAATGGTGATCCTGCCTCCAAGAATCCTCAGAATGAGACTGAGAACTGTCTCCTCCCATCTTATATTTCTCTGTAGGGCTGGGATTAAGGGCGTGCACCACTATCGCCTGGTTTCTGTAGCAAACTGGGATTTAGTGTGGTTTAGTGTGATTAAAAGTATGTGTCATCACTGGCTGGTCTGTACGGTTGACCAGAGTGGCTGTTTTACTCTCGGATCTTCAGGCAAGTTTTATTTATTAAAATACAAATGAAATATCACTACACCAGTAGACGAGGCTAGGTATGTCTTAGACATAGACCAGACTGAGGTCCCCACCTAATGTTCCCAGGTTCCTAGCATTCTCAAGGAAATATTTTTAAAAAAAAAAATGAAAGAGAGTAAGGAAAGAAGAGCAAGATTTATTACAGAGTAAAAATACTCAGGAAGTAGGTTTCTCAATGGTCATAGCCTGGGCTTGGGCAGTTCCTTCATTGAGCAAATTTCAATGGAGGGAAGATTATTTATGAGCAAAGGGGAGGACACAGGAAACCCCAGGAATGGGTCAGAAGTCTCCAGGAATAAGTTTTACTTCCCTTTTGTTCCTTATATGGTGCTCTTCACGAGTGGTATGTTATCAGCTGCATGACGGGAGACAGCAGCTCTCTAACAATAACAGTGTGGAGAGGAGGTGCCATTTTATTTTATTTTTTATTTTTTTTAAATTTATTTATTTATTATGGATTT